>NC_092374.1:17073962-17389629 GCF_030028105.1 Mobula birostris | reverse complement strand
CCTGGAGAAATCAGTGGCAGCAGAACATTGCATTTGCATTGGCCATAGAATTGACTTCAACAGCACAAAACTGGCTTTTGGGACCGCCTGATGAAGGGAACCATTGAAATAAAACTAGTGGAAAAGAACTTTAACAAAGATGAAGGTTTCATCATGGACAAGGATAGATCTGGTCCTAGGGTTGAGGTTCTGAACTAGAAGAAGGCCAAATTTGAAGAAATGAGAAAGGATCTAAAAAGCGTGGATTGGGACAGGTTGTTCTCTGGCAAAGATGTGATTGGTAGGTGGGAAGCCTTCAAAGGGGAAATTTTGAGAGTGCAGAGTTTGTATGTTCCTGTCAGGATTAAAGGCAAATTGAATAGGAATAAGGAACCTTGGTTCTCAAGGGATATTGCAACTCTGATAAAGAAGAAGAGGGAGTTGTATGAAATGTATAGGAAACAGGGGGTAAATCAGATGCTTGAGGAGTATAAGAAGTGTAAGAAAATACTTAAGAAAGAAATCAGGAGGGCTAAAAGAAGACATGAGGTTGCCTTGGCAGTCAAAGTGAAGGATAATCCAAAGAGCTTTTACAAGTATATTAAGGGCAAAAGGATTGTAAGGGATAAAATTGGTCCTCTTGAAGATCAGAGTGGTCAGCTTTGTGCGGAACCAAAGGAAATGGGGGAGATCTTAAATAGGTTTTTTGCGTCTGTATTTACTAAGGAAGCTGGCATGAAATCTATGGAATTGAGGGAATCAAGTAGTGAGACCATGGAACTGTACAGATTAAAAAGGAAAATTAAAGTGGATAAATCCCCGGGACCTGACAGAGTGTTCCCTCGGACCTTGAAGGAGACTAGTGTTGAAATTGCGGGGGCCCTGGCAGAAATATTTAAAATGTCGCTGTCTACAGGTGAAGTGCCGGAGGATTGGAGAGTGGCTCATGTTGTTCCGTTGTTTAAAAAAGGATCGAAAAGTAATCCGGGAAATTATAGGCCGGTGAATTTAACGTCAGTAGTAGGTAAGTTATTGGAGGGAGTACTAAGAGACAGAATCTACAAGCATTTGGATAGACAGGGGCTTATTAGGGAGAGTCAACATGGCTTTGTGCGTGGTAAGTCATGTTTGACCAATCTGTTGGAGTTTTTTGAGGAGGTTACCAGGAAAGTGGATGAAGGGAAGGCAGTGGATATTGTCTACATGGGCTTCAGTAAGGCCTTTGACAAGGTCCCGCATGGGAGGTTAGTTAGGAAAATTCAGTCGTTAGGTATACATGGAGAGGTGGTAAATTGGATTAGACATTGGCTCGATGGAAGAAGCCAGAGAGTGGTGGTAGAGAATTGCTTCTCTGAGTGGAGGCCTGTGACTAGTGGTGTGCCACAGAGATCAGTGCTGGGTCCATTGTTATTTGTCATCTATATCAATGATCTGGATGATAATGTGGTAAATTGGATCAGCAAGTTTGCTGATGATACAAAGATTGGAGGTGTAGTAGACAGTGAGGAAGGTTTTCAGAGCCTGCAGAGGGACTTGGACCATCTGGAAAAATGGGCTGAAAAATGGCAGATGGAGTTTAATACTGACAAGTGTGAGGTATTGCACGTTGGAGGGACAAACCAAGGTAGAACATACAGGGTTAATGGTAAGGCACTGAGGAGTACAGTGGAACAGAGGGATCTGGGAATACAGATACAAAATTCCCTAAAAGTGTCGTCACAGGTAGATAGGGTCGTAAAGAGAGCTTTTGGTACATTGGCCTTTATTAATCGAAGTATTGAATATAAGAGCTGGAATGTTATGATGAGGTTGTATAAGGCATTGGTGAGGCTGAATCTGGAGTATTGTGTTCAGTTTTGGTCACCAAATTACAGGAAGGATATAAATAAGGTTGAAAGAGTGCAGAGAAGGTTTACAAGGATGTTGCCGGGACTTGAAAAACTCAGTTACAGAGAAAGGTTGAATAGGTTAGGACTTTATTCCCTGGAGCGTAGAAGAATGAGGGGAGATTTGATAGAGGTATATAAAATTATGATGGGTATAGATAGAATGAATGCAAGCAGGCTTTTTCCACTGAGGCAAGGGGAGAAAAAAACCAGAGGACATGGGTTAAGGGTGAGGGGGGAAAAGTTTAAAGGGAACATTAGGGGGAGCTTCTTCACACAGAGAGTGGTGGGAGTATGGAATGAGCTGCCAGACAAGGTGGTAAATGCGGGTTCTTTTGAAACATTTAAGAATAAATTGGACAGATACATGGATGGGAGGTGTATGGAAGGATATGGTCCATGTGCAGGTCAGTGGGACTAGGCAGAAAATGGTTCAGCACAGCCAAGAAGGGCCAAAAGGCCTGTTTCTGTGCTGTAGTTTCTATGGTTTCTATGGTTTCACTCTAAGTAAGAAGTGGAATTCAATTGTAAACATCATGGGAGAGTAGAAACCTGATTCAATGAGGATTATGGAATCAGGAAGGATGGACTATGGGGTATAAATACCACTGGACTGCACATGCCCAGGCATCATTCCTGATGAAGATGGCAGAGCTTATCATCAAAATGTTGGTTATAATCGTTACCTGTACCCAGCTGGAAGCCCGAGAAGAGTTTATTCATCATATTTGCCAGGAAAGCACTAGGGATCCTTTTTTTAAATCCCCTTTGGTTCAAGAGCCTGATGGTTGAGTGGTAATAGCTGTTACATTAGAACATAAGAAATAGGAACAGGAGTAGGCCATCTGGCCCATTGAGCCGGCCTCGCCATTCAGTAAGATCATGGTTGATCTGGCCATGGATTCATCTCCACCTACCTGCCTTTTCCCCATAACATGATGCAAAAACTGTTCCTGAACCAGGTGGTGTGGTGGTGTGAGCCTGAGGCTCTGTTACCTCTTTCCGGATGGTGGTAGGGAGAAGGGAGCATGACCATCAGGTAGGGGTCCCTGATGGTGAATCCTGCCTACCTGCAACAACGCTCTGTGTAGATGTGCTGTGTGGTAGGGAAGGCCTTACCCATGATGGACTAGGCTGTATCCATTACTTTCTGTATTGGCAATTTCCTGCAATGTCTGACCAGACCCGTAGGCAATATTCTAATCGTGGATGTAGTGATTTCTAGACCAATCCTTCCTGCTTTCTTATTCCATGTACCTCCAAAAAAACAAATCTCCAAAATGCCTCATAACCACCTTACCTCTCTTCAGAGGTTAATAGCCCTTTATTCAGAAGGCTCAGTGTTTGCTCAGCTGATGAATATGCTGAGATAAAGTAATTATTTTTTCAGATGCAGAGGGGGAATAAAATGGATGAAAAATCAATCAGCCCTTAGACTTCATCGAACTTAATTTGTGAGTTACAAGCAAGTCTCATGATAAACCTGGATATTGTCATGAGATAACACAAAATCTGTGGAGAAATGAAATGAGATAAATTAGAAGGGAAGGTTCTGTCAGAGACATATTCTCATTCAGATCAGAGTAGTAGAAGAACTCTTTAGACACTTAACAGAGAATAATGCACAAGACTGTGGGGGAAAGAGCAGCTGCTATGGACCTCTTGGGCTGATTGCTGTAACAATTTCATGAACTGTTCAATTTTCATGTAATGCCGTTGCCTCAAAACTCATCCCCAGTGTGGAGGTGGTTGACTCTGCTTTGAAATTTGGCTCCATCAGTTGAATGGAATTGAATTTCCATGGCTGAGTAGAACAATAGACCATTAATACATGGCACATGTTGTATTACTGAGCAGAGAGGAAGGTTATATGATGAGCATTTTTGTGTTTTTTTTCCCTAAATCCTTAGCAGAAATAAGGAAAACATCCCTGAAATTATTTGAAACCTATTGAAGAAGGAAAATGTAACAGGATATTACTGTTAAAGTAACTGGAAATATCACAGGAATTGAGAATAATACAATATGAAAACAGACCCTTCTGCCCAACTCATCCATGCAAACCACATACACACCAAACAAGCCCTTTATGCCCATGTCCCTCTAAACCCCTTTTATCCATGTGCTTATCAAATTGATATTTCACTTTTCACACTTAACCTATGACCTCTACCTCTAGTTGCACCCAACTTCAGAGGAAGAAGACTGCTTGTACTTATCCTATGCCCCTCATAATTTTGTATCCCTCTAACAACTCTCCCCTCATTCTTCTATACTCCAGGGAATGAAACCCTAACTTATTCAACCTTTCCCTATAATTAAGATCCTCAAGTCCTGACAAAATCCTTGTAAATTTTCTCTATACTATTTCAATCTTATTGATATCTTTCCGTAGGTAGGTGACCACAACTGTACACACAATGCTCCAAATTTGTACAGATTTATACAACTTCTTATTCAATTTCTACACGACATCCCAATGTGCCAAAGGATCTCTTTACCATCCCATCTACCTGTGACACAACTTGAAAGGAATTATGGATCTGCATTCCCAAACCCCTTTGTTCTACTGTTCACTGCATAAGTCCTACATTGGGTTGGCTTGCCAAAGTGCAGCATCTCACACTTGTCTGGATTAAATTCCATCTGCAAGTTTTCAGCCCATTTTTCCATGTTAGCAATATTGGCGGTAGTCTTTTAGATGTGTATGGTAGTAGAGTGGTTGCTCAGCTAACATCCAGCTACCAAGTTTGTTGAGACAGAAGCATCAGCTCAAATCCCACCATGACATCTGAGGAACTTCGGTTCAGCTAATTAAGTTAACTGAAATTAAGAAAAAAATAACTGTATTGTCGTAAAAATTCATTTTGTTCACTAATGTTCTCCAGGAAAAGAAACTTTCTGCCCTCCTTGTTACTCTAGATCATACAGCCAGGGATAGGTAGGCAATAAATCAATTGCAAGTTTATTGTCGTTCAACTGTATGCATGTATACTGTCAAGCGAAACAATGTTCCTCTGGACACTGTACATACAACTCACACACAACACGTAAAGTAATATCACTACAAATAAATTAACAAATAAGAAAATATATTCCATAAAACTGACATTTAGCATAAGGTGTTTTTACGACACAAGTTAAAAAGTATAATAATACTGGCACGTTATACGCGATGAGACATGGGTGATGACAGGGGTTTTCATGGCCTGGTAGAAGACACTGTTTCCCATCCTAACAGTCTTTACTCTTTGGAGAGAAGGAGGACGAGAGGAGATATGATAGAGGTGTACAAGACATTAAGAGGAATAAATAGAGTGGATAGCCAGCGCCTCTTCCCCAGGGCACCACTGCTCAATACAAGAGGACATGGCTTTAAGGTAAGGGGTGGGAAGTTCAAGGAGGATATTAGAGGAAGGTTTTTTTACTCAGAGAGTGGTTGGTGCGTAGAATGCACTGCCTGAGTCAGTGGTGGAGGCAGATACACTAGTGAAATTTAAGAGACTACTAGACAGGTATATGGAGGAAATTAAGGTGGGGGGTTATATGGGAGGCAGGGTTTGAGGGTCGGCACAACATTGTGGGCCGAAGGGCCTGTACTGTGCTGTAATATTCTATGTTCTATGTAATGCTATGATACCTCCTCCCTGATGGAAGGGGGGTCAAAAAGATTGTGGGACGAGGGGGATGAGTCTTTGACAATGCTAAGAGCTCTAGATACTCAGCACTCCAGATAAATATTTCAGATGGGTAGAACAGAGACCCTGATGATCCTTTCAGCACTCCTCACAATCCTTTGTAAGGATGCCTTGCAATTTCCATACCAGATGGAGATGCAGCTGGTCAGGACCCTCTCAATGGTGTTCCTTTAAAAATAGGGAGAATGTGTGGGGAGCTTCACGTGTCTCAATCTGCTCAGTAAGTGGAGACCTGCTGTGTTTTCTTGACTAAAGAGGTGGCGTTGAGGGACCAGGTGAGATCATCCATTATGAGCACTCCTAGAAACTTGGTGCCTCTAACTCCCTCCACCCTCTCCAGGAGCCATTCATGGGCAATAAGGAATCTTTTCCCAGCCTGCAATGTCCACATCCAACAACTGCGTAAAACTAAAAATACTCACAGCAATTTTAGTTATTCTTTCATACTGACTCAATCGAATGAGCATATAGAGTTCTCTTATTAGCTCTCACGGCTTTGCCCAGACTGGTAAGTGCAGTTAAATTACGGGCTGCTCTCTAAGTGTTGGAGGAACAAAGACGATATTTTAGTTCTGTCTCTGTTATTTTAATCAGAAAAGGCAGAGACATAAAATTCCTCACAGAGAGCAAAGTTTGGATCTGACTGCCAAGTACCTATTTGATTTTTTCTCATTAGACAAGCAACTGAAGTAATATACTTGCAATAAATGTTTTAATAAATATTTGTCCTTATCAACATTTTGAGTAAAATAATTTCATGGCTTTAAGAATGATGAAAGAATTTTGCTCACTCCAGCACTGAACTGACTCCTCAACCTGTGGATTCACTTTCAAAGGCTCTGTTACTCGAGTTCCCAATATTTAGTATTATTATTTTTTTTTTGGTTTTGCACAATTTGTTGTCTTTTGCACATTGGCTGTTTGTCCGTCTTTGCTGTGTACAGTTTTTCACTGATTCTATTGCATTTCTTTGTATTCGCTGTAAATGCCCACAAGAAAATGTACATCAGGGTATTATATGGTGACGTATATGGACCTTGATAATAATTTTACTTTGAACTTTGATAAGCCAGTTTGGCCACAGCTATATGAATGTTTTTCAACAATGTGGGAAAAATCATCTCTACTGTTTCTCAACTTGTGACGTAAGAGCAAGTGTGTTTCGATTTGAGAATAAATGGTGGGAAACAATGGCATGAAGGAATACCAGAAAATCTTCTTCACAATTGTAAACACTCCATCAATATCTGAAAGCAAATTATTGCAAATGTAGGAATTTTGTTCATGAATGTAACTGGGAGAAATTCACAGAATTATTAACTGGCTTCTCAACAATAACCTTAATTCATTTCCCTTAAATGAATGTGAATTGCTGGCTTTCATGTCAGAAATCTGCAAACAGTCACATTCCTCTTAAGTGAGGCATGGACTGTATAAGTTACGTACTCAACAATTGCTTAATTACTTAACCAGCTACTGTGTTCAGAATCAGCATCTTAAGAGAGCAACTGAAAGGTTTATTCCAAAATTTAGCCTCTTGGATTTCTCTAAACCCATTTAGTAACCCTTCCCATGTTCAGAGCTGAGAAATGGGAAATATATGAAGATTCATAATTTTCAGACTGGTGGTGACATATGTTGTTCTTTAAAGCACAGACTTAATTTAGTCATCGCTTGTCCTTTGGTATAGAAGTAGACATATTTTGAATACTTTTTACCACTAATGATTGATCACTACTCCAATTTATTTTTGTTTAGAGTGACAATGCACAAAACAAAATTGTCATGTTAGTAACTTAGTAATATAGATATGATAAATTCCATTCTTTGCAGTCTCAGTTATAACATCACTAGTAAATTCAAGTTGTTGAGTTAGGAATACTCTAGGTCAAAAAACACTCAGTTTAAGCTCTCTTTCTGTTTCAGCCCTTCCCTCTAGTCTAAATCAATCTCACCAGTTTGAATCTTTTTCTCCACCTAAATCATAATCCATCTGAATGGATTTCTCCTTTGATCTGGCCTTCCCATCTCTTCTTCTCTCTCTCTCTCTCCCCCCTCTCTCCCTCCCTCCCTCCCTGCTTTCCTCCAGAAAGGGCCAATATCACGAGCAAAGATCTCATCCACCCTGCTCATGTACTGTTTGTCTCAATCCTGCCAGGGAGAAGGCTACGTCGCATCCACATCAGGACCACCAGATTCAAAAACAGTTATTTTCCTCAAGGAGTAAGGCTGATCAACACCTCCACCCACTAATCCATCCCTACACAACCCCCCACTACCACTACTTTATCATTTCCTGTCAGTTTCCTTATGTACAGACACTCCTGTGCCTAACGCCTCTTTATGGTCATAAGATCAATCTATGTATATAAATGATCTCTATACTTATTGTGTCTTTATGTTATTGTGTTTATTTGGTGCTGAATTGAATCAAGAGTAATAATTATTTTATTCTCCTTTACACTTGTGTACCGCAAATAACATTAACCAATTTCTCTCTATCCCTCCCTCTTTCCATCTCCCTCTTCCCCCCTCTCTTGCTCTGTCTCTCTCTCCCCCTCCCTCTTCCTCTCTCTCTCTCTTCTGCTCTCACTCTCTCCCTCTCCCTTTCTTCCTTTCTCTCTTTCTTTCTCTCTCTACCTCTCCCCTCTCTCTCTTGCCCTCTCTCTCTATCTATTTAAGTGTAATTTTATTTACTTAATTTAAACATTAGTATTTGACCTTAGAAGCAGTGTATCAGCTTTGAAATTCCTCTCGGCCTGGGAATGCAGAGATGTTTATAAGCTGAAGTCATAACCAATTATTTCAAGTATTCTGTACTTTAGCGATGTCACATTGATGAACTGGAAACGGACATGAGTGTGACCTGACAGAACTATCAATGGCCCTGTAGCTGTTCCACCAATGACTGGGGGAATGTTTAAATAAAGAGTGCTAAATGAGCAGTTCAGATTTGGCCTTTTTTTATGCATGAGGTATATCGTTGAAATTTTCCATATAATTTTGCATAAACAACTGCTGAAATTGTATCGAAATAGCTTGAACGAGAACCTGATACATTCTGCATTTCACAGTCCATCTCCCTTATTGTATCTACTGTAGTCATCTGCTTTGTAACAGCATGTGAGTTGTGCAAGTTGCATCTTGGTGTCCACTGCTTTCAAAGGAGATAAAGCAGGGTTCGTTGCTCGGCAATTCTGATAAAGGGTCTTGGCCAGAAATGTCAACTGTTTATTCCTTTCCATAGATGCTGTCCGATCAACTGAGTTCTTCGACCATTTCATATATGTTTCTCTGGATTTCCAGCATCTGCAGAGTCTCTTGTGTTTAGGATTGGTCGCTCCATACATTTTGATGTGGACTATGTCTTGGACATCATCACTTTTCACTTACTTTTTTTTGGGAGTTGGGCATCAACAATTCAAAGATTCAAAGAACGTTTATTACCACAGTCTGCATAAATTATACAACCTTGAGATTTGTATACTTACGGGCAGCCAAAACCGAGAAACCCAAAAGAACCCAATTAAAAAAGAACCAACAGCATGCAATGTAAAGAGAAAAAGAAAAAAAAAGCACAAATCATACAAACAATAGAAGCAGGTAAAAGCATTCCAAACCAAATTGAATCCATAAATCTGATTGCCCGGAGAAGCAGGAGTAGGCCCAAAGTCTTGGTGTCAGTTCATCATGTCAGCGGGCCAAATCACGGTGAAGCTCTCAGACACAAAGCACAGTAGCAGGAGCAATCTCACAGCATCAGTGGCATGGAGAGAGGAGTGAACATCGCGGAAGAGCGAGCGAAATCGGCCCAGACCTTGCCTCTGGTCCCAATATCCTGCCTTTTCAGTCCGTCTGGGCCGACGGTTAAATTGTCCGAACACCAGATCGTGCCACACATTAGGACCCAGGTCCCCCCACAGCAGTATAGTATATGCTCTGGGCCTGTATCCTGCTTCTGGCTATGCACTGCACCAGCATGGCTCATCTCTCAAGTCAACTTCGCCTCTTCATTGTTCACGGTGATAGTTAACCACAATTTACCTCATAGAAAGTGTTATTAATGATGCTTTTAGTTGTATTTCTTGCCTTTTCAACTACCAGTAAGCTGTCGCTCAACTTCAGGAGCGCCTACTGAAACTGGAAGTTTACCAGTGAGCATGAGCGATAACACCCATCTTTAATTGCGCTTGAGAAGGTGCTACTGAGCTGCCCTCGTGAACTGCTGGAGTCCTTTCACTCCCACAGCACTGGTGTGCAACTTAGAGCCGAACAGCTTTGTTCGTGTAAATGCTGTGCTGCACTATAGGGAAGCATGTGGATACACTGGCAACTCTCCTCCTAATAGGCATCCAGGCAGGTACCATTCTCAACTGAGGTTTAGGTGGAAGAGACAGTCAGCTCTGTCTGAAATATTAAGTGTGAATCTATCAGTGTCATTATGCCACACCTCCTCTAGGCCAACACCAATCAAAGTTCAAAGTAAATTTATTATCAAAGTATGTATATGACACTGCCCAGAAGAAGGCAGTAGCGAACTACTCCTGTGAAAAATTTGCCAAGACCAATCATGGTCATGGGAAGACCATGATGGCCCATGTGATACCACACAGCACATAATGAATGAATGGACAAATGTATATGTCATCATGTAATATCTGGAGGCTCATTTTCTTGCAGGCATTCACAGTAAAAGAAAGAAATATCATAGAATCAATGAAAAACTACACACAAGGACAGAGTGACAAGCAACCACTGTACATGTTAGTAGGTTAATTGGTGTAATTAGGCAGTGTGGGCTCCTCAGTCAGAAGGGCCTGTACTGTGCTGTATCTCTAAATAAAATAAAATATTGAATGGCAGGACAGCATTGGCAGGAAGGTGCAAAAAGAAGACAATCTGTGCAAATAAAACAATAATAATAATAATAACAATAAATAGGTAAATAAATAATACTGCAAACATTAGCTGCAGAGTCTTTGAAAGTGAATCTAGGTTATGGAATCAGTTCCATGTTGAGTTGAACGGAGCTGCCTACGCTAGTTCAGGAGCCCAATGGTTGAAGGGTAATAACTCATTTGAAGACAAAGACAAAGTTCTGCAGATTCTGAATTAATACAGAAACACACAACAGATTAAACAGCATCTGTGAAAAAGAAAAAAAAATCATTTTAATGTTCCTTTGTCAGAACTGGGTAATGATAGCAAAATATTATATTTTAAATTGCAGTGGGGAGGAAGGAGAAAACAAAATACTCCTAAAATTATGGGAAGCATAGATAGAGCAGACAATCAGTATCTATTCCCTAGAGTTGAAAAGTTTAATAGTACAGGGCATGCATTTAAGGTGAGGAAGGAAACATATAAAGGAGAGGCTAAGGGCAGGTTTTGATTTTAAAGACTTCCCTTGTAGTGCAATTTGGTAAGATGGTTTAGTATAATTCAGATGTTCAAATCATGTTTCCCCTTGATTCCACTGGTAGGTGAGATTAGAACTGGCGACATAGCCTCAAGATTCCGAAGAGTAGATTTAGGACAGAGATGAGGACAGAGATGCTTTCCCCAGAGAGTGGTGAATCTGTGGAATTCTCTGCCCAATGAAGCAGTGAAGGCTACCTCAGTAAATATATTTAATACAAGGCTGGATAGATTTTTGCATAGTAGGGTAATGGGGAAAAGCCAGTTAGGTGGAGATGAGTCCATGGCTAGATCAACCATGATTTTATTGAATAGCGGAGCAGGCTCAACGGGCCAGATGGCCAACTCCTGCTCCTATTTCTTATGTTCTTATGCTAATCTTCTTTGGATGCATGGCACTCCTTTTAGTAACTGCTACCCTAATTTTTTGAGTGGATTTGTGTATTAGTTTGGTGATATAATATAATAATATAAAGAGTTTAAAGTTAAAGTAGGACAGTATTAAAGAGGGACAGTACTCCTACTTAGGCTAAACTTTATGATGTGCTCAATCATTAAATTTCTGGACTATCACATGCATTACATAAAGTAGCTTGCAGTTTAACTGGTTGGGAAGTCACCGCTGGGTGAAAATGTCATGTTTTGAAAGTATAAATGCAATCTCCATTGACCTGTGACTCCAGACAGTGCAGAAAGGAGACAAGGTCTTTCCCTATCCTCTAGCTGTAGCACAAGACACTTCATCACTCTACAGGTCATTGGACTAAATGCCCGTTTCTTTGACAACCTTCTGGGGTCAAAGATGACTTAGAGTTATAGAGTCAGTGTCATTTAGCATAGAAAGAGGGCCTTTGGCCCAAGTGTCCAAGATTCCCATCAAAACCAGTCCCATTTATCTATGCTGGTCCAAGGTTCAGTCACGCATATTCAGCATGAGGTAGTAAATTGGATTAGACATTGGCTTTGTGGGAGAAGCCAGAGGGCTGTAGTAGAGGGTTGCCTCTCTGACTGGAGGCCTGTGGTGTACTTCAGGGATCAGTGCTGGGTCCTTTGCTGTTTGTCATCTGTATCAATGACCTGGAGGATAATGTGGTTAACTGGATTAGTAAAGTTGTGGATGACACCAAGATTGGGGGCGTAGTGGACAGTGAGGAAGGATATCACGGCTTGCAGAAAGATCTGCAACAGCTGGAAAAATGGGCTGAGAAATAGTAGATGGAATTTAATGCAGACAGGTACGATGCTTCGCACTTCGGTAGGACCAACCAAGGGAGGCTTTACACAGTGAACAGTAGCGACTGAGGAGTATGGTAGAACAAAGGTATCTGGGAATACAGGTCCATAACTCATTGAAAGTGGTGTCACAGATAGATGGGGATGAAAAGAAAGCTTTTAGCACATTGGCTTTCATAAATCAATGTATTGAGTACAGGAGAAGGGATGTTATGTTGAAGTTGCATAAAATGTTGTTGAGGCCTAATTTGGAGTATTAAATGTAGCTTTGGTCAGATACCTATAAGAAAGATGTAAACAAGGTTGAAAGGATATGGAGAAAATTACAGGGATTTTCCGGGTGTGGAGAACCTGAGTTATAAGGAAGGATTGAATAGGTTAGGATTGTATTCTTTAGAATGTAGAAGATTGAGAGGAGATTTGATAGAGGTATACAAAATTATGAGGAGTAAAGAGGGTAAATGCAAGTAGGCTTTTTCCACTGAGGTTGGTTGGGACTACAACCAGAGGTCATGGGTTAAGGGTGAAAGGTGAGAAGTTTAAGGGGAACATGAGGAGAAACTTCTTCACTCAGAAGGTCGTGAGAGTGTGGAATGAGCTGCCAGCACAAGTGGTGCATGTGAGCTCGATTTCAACACTTAAGAGAAGTTTGGATAGGTTGGATTGTCTGGATATGGAGGTCTATGGTCCCAGTGACAGTAGACAGTTTAAATGGTTTCGGCTTGGACTACATGGGCCAAAGGGCCTGTTTCTGTGCTGTGCTTCTCTAGGACTCTATATCCCTCTATCCATGTATCAGTGCAAGTACCTATTTAATGTTGTTACTTTATCTGCCTCAACCATTTCCTCTGGCAGCTCATTCCACACACTGACCAACACCTAGGTGGAAAATTTGCCCCTCAGGTTCCCATTAAATCTCCCCATCTCACCTTAAGCTGATGCTCTCCAGTTCTTGATTTCCTAACCTTGAGAAAAAAAGACTGTATGCACTCACCCGGCTAATGACACTCATAATTTTATACACCTCCTTAAGATTACCTTTTATTCTCCTATACTCCATTTGCTTCCATTAGAGTAGAAAGTGGAAGATTCCTGTACTTGGTTTCTTGTAATGTGAGATTGTGTTGGCACTCCAGCTTCCGCACAATCTTAAGTAGCACTTTGGTCTACTGACAAGATAGTCTAAAATGACTGGACTCTGTTGCATGGATTTCTGCACACTGACGTGCACACACGTATGCATGCACACACACACACACACACACACGCACACACACACGCACACACACACACACACACACACACACACACACACACACAATGGAGTGCAGAAGTTTAAGAGCACTTCATGGAAATACACTCAGTGGCCACTTTATTAGGTACACCTGTGCATCTGCTCATTAATGCAAATATCTAATCAATCGGTCATGTAGCAGCGTCTCAATGCATCAAAGCATGCAAACATGGTCAAGACGTTTAGTTTTTGGTCAGACCAAACATTGGAATGGCGGAAGAAATGCAATCCAAGTATTTTTAGCATTTAATGTTGGTGCCAGACCGGTTGCTTTGAGTATCTCAGAAACAGCTGGTCTTCTGGGATTTTCATGCACAGCAGTCTCTAGAGTTTACAGAGAATGATGTGAAAAGAAAACATACAGTGAGCAGCAGTTTTGTGAAGAAAAATGTCTTTTTAATGAGTGAGGTCAGACAAGAGTTGCCAAACTGGTTCAAACTGACAGGAAGGCGACAGTAACTCAAGTAACCACACATTACAACAGTGGTGTGAAGAAGAGCATCCCTGAATGCAAAACACACTGAACCTCGAAGCAGATGGGCTACAGCAGTGGAAGGCCACGAACACACACTCAGTGGCCACTCTATTGGGTACAGGAGGTACCTAGTATAGTGGCCATTGAATGCATTTAATATGAGTCCTCGTTAGGTACCAGATTTAAAAAGTTATAGAAATTCATAACATATCACACAGATCATAGTGTTATTGGTTAAACAGCATTGGCTATTGCAAAAACAGAGGAGATGTAAAGGAAATTCTCACTTCACAGGAAGTGATTCAGAGAGACTTCAATTCACGTTTATAGAATTACTGACAAGCATAGAAAATCAAATTGGTTCTCCTGCGGTTTCTGCAACAAATAGAGATATATAGACATATGGAGCACAGATAGCCAATTCACAGAGTGGATTTGAAGAACTATAAAATGGCTTTATAATTAACTAGCAAATATCTCATTGTGTCTGCTCAAAGCATCTACTTGAATCAAATTTCGGTTGTTAACCCAAGAAATAAATTGATTCAATTCCGAAGAATTCATGCGTAAAAGGTATCCACCCCAGATGGTAAAGCTTCCCCCTTGGAAAAAAAGAGATAAATGAGTAACTAAGCACAACATTTCAAGACAGCAGACTAAACATTCCTAACCAGCAGGACCACATTTCACAGAGGAAGCTGCCAAGCAGGCCGTCATTGCCACTAGGGACTTGGTAAAAGGGATTTAGGGTGTTTATTTAGTGAGAGGTTTGTTTACCCCTAAACAAACCACTAAACCAAATTAACAATGATGCATCCTCATAAAAGAAACCAGATATTCATTTTATGGTCACAAACAGCTAAATCCAGTGGATTAGTTTTGATCAGATCGGATACTATTCAAATTAAAATGCTACTATATTGTATAGTACTGCAACTATTACTTATTCTGCAGGTCCAGTCAATCACCAGTAAAGCCCTTCTCACCACTGAGCACAACTACATGAAGCGTTGTCACAGGAAAGCAGCATTCATTATCAAGGACCCAGGAAGAAGGTACAAGAGCCTCAGGACACACATCACCAGGTTCAGGAAGAGTTATTATCCCTCAATCATCAAATTCTTGAACCAAAGGGGATAACTTCACTCAACTCCTCTTGCCCCATGATTGAAATGTTACCACAACCAATGCACTCACTTTCAAGGTCTCTTTATCTCATGCTCTCGATATTTATTGCTTATTTATTCATTATTATTGTTTCTCTTTTTGTATTTGCACAGTTTGCTGTCTTTTGCACTCTGATTGCACACCCAGGTTGGGCGGTCTTTCATTGATTCTGTGACGATTATTATTCTATAGATTTATTGAGTTATGCTGACAAGAAAATGAATCTCAGGGTTGTATATGGTGACATATACGTATTTTGACAATAAATTTACTTTGAACTTTGAAGTTCTTTAACCATCAATATTAGCTGTGTGGCATTGTGGCACAGCTAAGTAGAGCTGCAGACTCTCCTCTCCAGAGACCAGGTTCAATCCTGACCTCGGGTGCTGTCAGAGTTCCCTGTGACTATCTGTCTGTTCTGCTTTCCTCCCATAACCCAACCCATTGATAGGTTAATTGCTCATGGTAAATTGCCCCTAGTCTGAAGGTGAGTGGTAGAAACCATATGCAGGTATGAGGAGAATAAACTGGGCTTGAAGTCGGATTCGTATAAATGGGTGCCTGATGGTCAGTGCAAGCTCAGTAAGCTGAAGGACCTGCTCCTATACTTGGGTCAAAGGTTCAGTAGAGAGGTGAAAGGGTTAAAAAAAATTGTCACTCACACTGTTTTTAAAAGTATCCACAATGCAGCAAACATATTGAATCAGAATCAGGTTTAATATCACTAGCATATGTTGTGAAATTTGTTGACTTTTCAGCAACAGTACAATTCAATACATAATAATAGAGAAAAAGCTGTGCATTACAGTAAATCAGTAAATATATATATATATATAATAGTTTAGTTAAATTAAATAAGTAGTGCAAAAATAGAAATAAAATGACTAGTGAGGTCCATTCAGAGATCAGCTGGCAGAGGGGAAGACGCTGAAGAATTGTAGTTGAAAGGCTGTGAGAGTTCTTCAGCACAGGATTGAAATGTTTCAAGAAGGCATCTTTCGAGAAGCTACCTGATGGTAATTGAGACTGGTCAGTAAATTGCCAGTCACATCTATACCCCAATATTTAGAATCATCAGAGAATTGTTGCCAGCACAGAAGGAAGCCCATTGAGCCAGTGCTAACTGGTTCGTCTCTCTGCTTAAGTGGCTGATGTTCTTCCAGCTTTTCTGTTTTTGAGCAAATTCTATAACTTCAGTCACAGTTATTGTCATATGCGCAAGTACATGTATGCGCAGATGCACTGTAAAACTTACTTGCAGGAGCATCATAGACATGTAGCATCAGGTAAGCAGCATTCACAAAAATACATAAATTAAACATAATTTATACACAATTATTTTGCAACAAAATCACAATTAGAACAAAAAAAATGTCCACCTTAGTGCAAAGTGGTCAAAGTTTACATCATCACAAAGGGTTCTGCAGATGCTGGAAATCCAGAGTATCACGTACAAAATGCTGGAGGAACTCGGCAGGTCAGGCAGCATCTATGGAGAGGAATAAAGAGTTGAAATTTTGGGTGGAAATGCTTCATCAGGTATTCATAGTGATGTGAAACTGTGGTGATCAAGGTTTTGCAGGTTGGTTCAAGAACCAAATGATCAATTCAATCAATCCTAACCCTCTGCAAGTATCTATCCAACCAAGAAAGAAATGATTGTTTCCTCTACCCTTACAGGGAGTGAGTGAGTCCACATTATAATTACGATAAGAATGGGAATAGACTGGGAAAAGGGGCTCCGAGTGCTCCAGTGCATCCGTCACTGAAGACAAACCTGCAGATGTGGCAAGCTGTTACAAAAGCATCATACCCCATGGATACCATGGCCATGAAAGCACAATAGGCAGTAAAAGAAATTCAACATCCCCCTTGATCCTCACTAGTTTTTATAGATGCACCAAAGAAAACATCCCATCTGGGTGCATCACAGTTTGGTACGGCAGCTGCACCACCCGAAACCACAGGAAACTACAGCGAGTTGCGGACTTAGCTCAGCACATGATGGAAACCAGCCTCCTCATCCCAGATTCTGCCTACTATTCTCAGAGCCTCAGTAAAACAGCCAGCATTACCAAAAACACTAGAGATTCTGCAGTTGCTGGAAGTCCAGAGTAACACACACAACTCAGCAGGTCAGGCAGCATCTATGGAGAGGAATAGAGTCACTGTATCAGCACAAGACCCTTTATTACTCTGGCCTCTTACCTCTTCTCCTCACCTACCTATCGTCTACCCTGGTGGCCCTCCATTCTTCCCCTTCTCCTATGCTCCACTTTCCTCTCCTATCAGCTTGCTCCTTCTCCAGCCCTTTAACCTTCCCACCCACCTGGATTTACCTGTCACCTTCTACCTTGTCCTCCTGCCCCTCCTCCTCCCCCCTCCGTCTTATCCTGGCATCTTCCCCCTTCTTTTCCAGTCCTGAAGAAGGATCTCAGCCACAAAATGTTGACTGTTTATTCATTTCTATAGATGATGCCTGACCTGCTGAGTTCCTCCAGGTTTCTGTACGTGATTGCTCAGCAGTAGCCTGTGGCATAAAGGGAGACTCTACCTGTTGGGCAGTGAGTGCCAAACCCTCAACTTTGGGTGAAAATAACACTTTCCTCATCTAGCCTATGAAGATATTTCAGTGCATGCATACATTGTAACGGTCCATCAGAGACAATGGCTCCTTCTATGCTTGTGAGTTTATGCTTCTAGTATAAATATTTAGCTAAAAAGTATATTTGATTAGTTGTTTGTAGACTAGTGGTCATTCAAGAAAATAACAATGCCTAAAATTTAATATAGCATTATAAATTTACAGCCGAGATGCAGGCCATTCAGCCCAATAGCTTCACTCTGGCTAAAAGTAAGAGATGTACAGTACTAGACCCTTTGAAATTACCTTCAAGATTGGAACGCCAAGACAGCAGGCCATGTGTCGGTCCCTAAGACGGGGGTCAGGGGATTTGTAGAAGCGACGTGGAAGATTGTAACATCGGAACAGCAAGTTGCTGGTCTCTGCTCTCATTGCTGCAGGAACGACCTCTCTTTCCTCCTCTGGGAGAGATAGCCTGTCTGAGATACAGAAGTGTTGGTTTGTGGACTATAGTCTTGATAGACTCTGGGTCCAAGACTGCTAGGGATTCGGGGCTTCTGGTGTTGCTTGCATGGTGTGGGTGTCATGGTTGGGGGTGGTGCTTCCACTGGTGTGGGTAGGGAGGATATTTGATGTTTTCACTGCTGCTTGTGAAAAGGGAGTGGGAGGGGGCACCAGGTTTTCAATGTTTCTATCCTTGCCATTCCCAACACCCTTTGCTCCCACAAGATTTACATAGTCACTCTCTGCTCCGCGTTGACAAATGCTATACTGTGGAAAAGTCTTAGGCATATATATAATATAGCTAGGGTGCCAAAGACTTTTCCACAGTACTGTACCAGGGTCAGGCTGACAGAGAGGGTTAGAAGGTGGACAGTCCAACAGTCTCCAGTAATGCACCCATCCTTGCAATCTCTTGTTCATACAATAGTGTAACCCAATAGTTGTCGGGGCTCATATGGGAGTTGGACAGGGTGGGGTGCTTGGCGGGTCCTTCTACTGGAGAAAGGTGTTGGTTTAATGAGAATGCCAGGCATCCAAGAGATAAGTGTTTACAAGTGCAAGGCATATTGGTATTGTTTTATTACTGTTACATGCACTGAAATACAATAAAAAGATAGATCTGTTCAATCAGATCAATTCATCACACAGTGCATCAAGGTAGAGCAAGGTAAAATAATAACAATGCAGAATAAATTGTAACAGCTACAGGGAAAGTACAATGCAGGTGAACAATTGAGTGCAAGATCGTAATGAGATACAGGACTGTACAAAAGTTTTAGGCAACCTAGATATTTTATGTGGTTTCAGATGGTGGGGTCTCCACAGAGCCCTGATCTCAACATCATCAAGGCTGTCTGGGATTACCTGAAGAGACAGAAGCAAGCGAGACAGCCAAAATCTGCAGAAGAACTGTGGCAAGTTCTCCAAGATGCTTGGAGCAACCTACCAGCCAGTTTTCTTGTAAGACTGCACAACAGTGTACCTAAGAGAATTGATGCAGTTTTAACAAGCAAAGGGTGGTCACACCAAATATTGATTTGATTTAATTTTTTAACTGTTTACTGCTCTTTATAGTATTTTTTTGTTATTTAGGAACTTCTCATTTCATTACTTTTGAAAGCTTCTTTGCTTTACAGAATTTTTTTGGATGTGCCTAAGACTTTTGCATAGTACTGTACATAGATTGTGAGGCGAGAAGTCCAAGTTATTGTACCAGGGGACTATTCAATAGTCTTATAGCAGCCCTTGAATCTGGTGATACATACTTTCAGGCTTCTGTATCTTCTGTCCAATGGAAGGGACGAGAAGAGAGAATATCCAGGATTGTTGGGGTCTTTGATTTTAACTTGTAAAACTTCTGTGAAGTCCACCTATTTTAAGAGTAGGTGATAAAGGCATTACTGCTGTTTCTTTCATTGTAATTGTGATATTTAAGAAGAAAAATGCGACACGATAGCGTAACTATTACAGGTCAGGGTGTTCTGGAGTTTGGAGTTTAGTTCCAGCGTCAGCTGTAAGGAGTTTGTACGTTCTCCCCGTGAACTGCTTGGGTTTCCTCCTGGTGCCCTGATTTTTTCCAACAGTCTAAAGGCATACCAGTTAGTGATTTAATTGGTAATTGCAAACTATCCTGCAAATAGGGAAGGTGGGTTGCTGGGATTGTTCCACACTGTATCTCAAAATAAAAAAAATGAAAACAATAGCCTCGACAGAACATTGTAAAAGAGTGAAACTTTGGATATATCCACACTGTATAAAAATTCACTCGGACCCTGTATGCCAATGAAGCAGCTGAATATAGCTGAAATCCCTCACTGCACTCAGTTCCACATTCATCTTACATGGAAGGTACAAAGGCCAACGTCTGTGAAACTAAACATATAAAGTGGTCTACTCTGCATGCCAACTTGACCCTGAGTTGAGGTTTGTTTCGAAACTGTTCAATATGATTTACTTCACCTAATCCCAGCAAAGAATCTTATGTTTTGGCAGGAGACCAGACAAGAATCTGACTGAAGTTCAATTTCTAAACTGCGCACAACCCTGGCAGTTTCCAAAGCAGCACGATGGATTTTCCTGGGACATAGGGGAAAATTTTGGAGCAGCATCGATTGTGCACTGTTAACATGTTGGATCTTGAGGCTTGGTAATGATTTAGGTTGATTTCGAGAGCTCATCCACAATTCCTTAAAGGTTTTGCATTCTTCAATTTGATTTAACTTTCCTGAGGAATTTTCACATGAAATAATAATAGGGCTGTTTAAAGCTGTTCCAGAATATATATTCCCAAGCTGTCTCCGACAGAGGGCAATCATACTGTAAAAACATAAAAGAAAACACATGAATGGTGGCAATCTGCACTAAAAGGAATAATTTCAAAATTCACAGTGGGGCAGCAGGATAGGAATATAGAAGAAACAGTGGACTATTCAGAAACTCCAGTTTCTTCTGTCAGTTAATCAGTTCAGGACAGATCTGTGACAGAATTCAACTACACAAACTCAATCTACTAAAAGTCTTTAACCCTTAATACCCGTTCTTAGTGAAAATCTTGTTAGTCAGAATCGAAATCAGGTTTGTTATTGCTGGCAAAAGTTGTGAAATTTGTTGTTTTGCAGCAGCAGTACAGTGCAGTACCAAAAATTACTATAAGTTGCAATAAGAAATATATAAAAAATAAATAATTAGTTGAAAATCAGAGTAAAATAGTGAGGAACTGTTCGTGGGTTCATTGTCCTTTCAGAAGTCTGGTGCTGGAGTCGAGGAATCTGTTTCTAAAACATTGAGTGTGTGCCTTCAGGCTTCTGTACCTCCTCTCTGATAGTAACTATGAGAGGAGGCCAAAGTCTGGGTGATGGGATCCCTAACAATGGGTGCTGCCTTTCTGAAGCATTGCCTTCTGAAGGTCTTCTTGATGGTGGGGAGGCTGGTGCCCACGATGGGGCTGGCTGTTAGGTTTCTGAAAGAGAATGGGCGGGCTAAAGTTTTGAATGATCCCTTGGCAATCAATCATCAGAAAGAAATGGAGGTACAAGAGAATGCAGATGCTGGAATCAGAGGCAAAAAAAAAAGCAAACTGCTGGAGGAATTTAGCTGGGGAGACTAGGATCAGAGAGCAAAACCTCAAAATATGAGGGTGTCCCTTTAAAAGAGAGATGAGGAGGAATTTCTTTAGCCAGAGGGTGATGAATCTGTGGAATTCACTGTTAGAGGTGGCTGTAGAGGCCAAGACATTGTGTATATTCAAAGCAAAAGTTGAGGGGTTCTTAATTATTGAAGGTGTCAAAGGTTATGGGGAGAAGGCAGGAGAATGGGGTTAAAAGGGATTATAAATTAGCCATGATGGAATGACAGAGCATACTCAATGGGCCGAATGGCCTACTTCTGTTCCTATGTGTTACGGTTTTATGCTCAAGCTGCAGTACCTCAATACAGATGAAAATAATAAACTAGTTCCAATCTGTGCACGGAAATGGAGAGTCAAACGTTCAAAGTTCAAAGTAAATTTATTACCAAAGTACATATATGTCACCACATATAACTCTTCGATTTATTGTCATGGAGGTATATGCAATATGTCCAATAACCATAACAGAATCAGGAAAAGACCAGACCAACAGGGCAGTTAACCAGTGTGCAAAAGACAACAAACTGTGCAGATACAAAAAGAAAGAAAAGAAATAAGATATAATGAAAATAATAATAATAAATAAGCAATCAGTATCAAGAATATGAGATGAAGAGTCCCTGAAAGTGAGTCCCTAAGTTATGGACTCACAAACTATGTTGAATTTTCAGGTCAAGTCCCTTCATCTGGCCTGAAATATAGAGGGGAGATAACCAGCACAAAGCTGTGAGGTGAAGGGGCAGATCGTGAGCTGGCAGGTGATAAGTGGAAACAGGTGAAGACAAGTGGATAGGCAGATGGGGAGGAAGGCAGATTGGGGTTAGCGACAGTCTGGGAAATGACTGATAAAGGCAAAAAAGGGCTGCAGATGAAGGGATAGAATCTGATAGGAAACGTGGAGCATGGAATTAAATACAAGAGCATCTTGAACTGAAATATTGACCGTCCATTTCTCTCCACAGCTACTGCCTGACCCTCTGAGTTCCTCCAGCAGTTTGTTTTTTACAACTGGAAAGAAATGCTGAAGTTTAGATTTCATTTATGACCTGGTACATGATGTCCAAATTGGGCTCATGTTTATTTTACAAGCAACTTCCCGTCATCCTCTCCCTAACCCTCTCTGCTTGTTTGTATGGATAATCACCGAGCTTGGAGGTTAGGTCGCAAACATTCCGTCACCATACGAGGTGACATCATCGGTGCGCAATTGCGTTTTGCTTCTGATGAGTGCTTGCGTTTATATTGGTCCAACTCGTTGTACTGATTGGTTAGCTGTCATGCTGGCCGCTAGTCTCCACTGGGTCCTGGCCATCCAGACAGCTGAGTGATCTCCGCTGACAGATATCCCTGGTTATGGGTCGTTGTGATGTTGTCAATCTTCTTAGCATTGCCTCCTTTTTGTTTGCTTCACCTGGATTTATCCATGTTGCAATTAAATAATGAAGGCGAAGAGTTGCCAAGCATTTAATATCTGAGTGCTGACAAGGTACAAAAAGCTACGGAACATGAGTCAATAAATAGAATGAGTATAGATGGACGTTTGATGATTACATAGGACATGGTAGCAAAAGGGCCTATTTATTTGCTATGACATTTCCCCAGGGAGAAAATCCCACATTCTAATCCCTCTCTGGGTAAAATGGTTTCTCCCATATCCTTTGCAACAGTCTGCAGGAAGCCCTCAACAGGTTCAGTAGCATCTGCGGGTGAAAGAAGATACCGATAATATAGGTCAAAACACTTCATCAGGTCTGCACGGTAGCGCAGCAGTCGGTGTAACACTTTACAGTGCTAGTGATCGGAAGACTGGGATTCAATTCCCACTGCTGTCTGAAAGGAGTTTGTATATTCTCCCCAATACTGCGTGGGTTTCCTCTGGTGCTCCACATTGCAAAGACGTAGAGGTCAGAGTTAGTCAGTTGTGGGCATGCTATGTTGATGCTGGAAGCTTGGTGATACTTGTGGGCTGCCCCCAGCTGACCCTCAGAATATGCTGGTTGTTGATGCAAAAAAGAGACATTTATTTGCAGAAACATACCTCTTCCTACCTATGTCATTGGTACCAATTATTTTTATTATTTAATATTATTATTTCTTTCTTTTTCTATTTGCACAGTTTGTCATCTTTTGCACACTGGTTGTACACGCAGTTAATGTGGGCTTTCTTTGATTCTATTATGATCATTATTATGTTTGTATTACATGGTACATACGTACTTTGATAACATTAACCAGACAAAGTCATTCCAAGTGCATAATAGGGATAATTTTCAAATTAACCTTGATTCCAACCTCAAACTTTAGTTTTCTATATACTCAAAGATTCAGCATCAAATATTCTTTGGACAGGGAATTCCAAATGTTTGCAGCCCTTTGAGAGAAGAAATTTCTCCTTCTGTTTTAAATAGGTGACCATGAAACTATGACTCCTAGCTCTAGATAACGCTAGAGATGAAATATGCTCTCAGTGACTCTTGCTGGTTAACTCGCACCCCCCCACTCCCAACTTAGAGACTTTCACTTTTTCAAGATCACAACTCATTTGAGTATAGGACCAACCTGTTCCAATTTCCCTCCCAATAAAACATCTTTTGGAATCATCCAAATGAACTTTCTTAGTAAAATGCTGCCATCTCAAGTATATCTCTTCTTAAATAAGGAGATCAAAACTCTCCCTGAAACTCCAAGTGTAGTCTCACCAATGTCTTTATAAAGGTTATTATAGACCTTCCCTTTAACAGTAAGGGCCAAATGCCATCTATCTTCCTTACTTGCTACTATTCAACTCACTAATATTCCGTGTTCCTTACATTTCTCTATTTGAATATCATTCTTTTCTACCTACAGAAGTGGATAGCCTCAACTTTCCTACATGAGGTATAATTCTGCTCCTATGTCTCATGGTTTTATGCACCACCTGTAAAATTTTTGCCCGGTTCATTAACCTAGTTACACCCCATTGCAGATTTGTCCTCCTCAGTACTTACTGTTTGGCTTACGTATTTCCAGCAGATGTAACTATCTCAAATATTTATATGGTTTATAAATAGTTGAGGAGTAGCATTGTCCCATGTGGAATTACAGTTTGCCAATTTGCAAATAATACCCTTACTCCAGCTCCCTGCTGTCTGTCAGGTAACCAGAACTTATTATATGTAAATATACTCAGTGGCCATTTTATTAAGTACACTTGTAAGGAGCATTGTCACAGGCAAGCAGCATCCATCATCAAGGGCCCCACCTTCCAGGCCATGATTTCTTCTTGCTACTGCCATCAGGAAGGAGGTACCGGAGCCTCAGAAACCAAAGTACCAGGTTCTGGAACATTTATTACTCTTTAATCATCAGGCTCTTGATCCGGAAGGGATAACTTCACTCAACTTCACTCACCCCAACACTGAATTGTTTCCAGAACCTATGGACTCACTTTCAAGGACTCGTCTTCTCATGTTCTCAATATTCATTGCTTATTTATTGGTATTATTATTTTGGGTTTTTTTGTATATGCACAGTTTGTGTCTTTTATACATTCCTTCTTTGTCCATCTTGTTGTGTGTGATTTTTCATTGGTGCTATGGTGTTTCTTTGTATTCACAATGAATGCCTGAAAGAAAATGAATCTCAGGGTTGTATATGGTAACATATATGTACTTTGATAATAAGTTTACTTTGAACATTGAACTTGCTGAGTACTTTACATCAGTATTCACCAAGGAGAAAGACATGGAAGATAGGGAAATCAATGCTGAGTGTATTGCTATGCTACAGTGTTTCTAGGTAAAGGAGGGGGTAGTGTTGGGTCTCTTAAAGAGCATTAAGGTGCTGGGATATACCCCAGGAAAAGATTACTGGGGCCATGACAAGTATCATCTCTAACCACAGGCAAGGTCCCAGGGGATTAATAAGTAGCTAATATTGTTCCATTATTCAAGAAGGGAACCGAGGATAATCCTGGAAACTATAAACCAGTGAGTCTCACATCAGTGATTGGGACGTTTCTGGAGAGAATCCTTAGGGATAGGATTTATCAACATTTGGAAAGCTATAGTCTAATTGGGGAGAGCCAAAATGGCTTTGTGTGGGGTAAGTTGGGTCTTACTAACCTGATTGGGTCTTAACCTGATTGGGTTTTTGATGAGGTGATGAGTGTGATTGGTTAGTGTAGAGTGGTGGATGTTGTCTACATGGAATTTAGTAAGGTGTTTAACAAGGTCCCACATGGGAGGCTCTTCCCAAAGATTAATATGCATGGCATCCATCATGAATTGGCTATTTGGATTTTGAACTGGCTTGCCCATAGAAGACAGAGGTCAGTGGTCAAAGGGATTAATTCTAGCTGGAGGTCTGTGATTAGTGGGATTCTGCAGGGATCTGTAGTGGGACCTCTGCTGTTTGCGATGTATATAAATTATCTATTTGAAAATGAAAATGGGTGGGTTAGTAAATTTGCAGATGACACAAAGATTGCTGGTGTTGTGGACAGTGTAGAAGATTGGCAAACAATACAACAGGATATAGATCAATTGCATTTATGGGTAGAGAAGTGGTAGATGGAGATCAACCTGGCCAATGTGAAGGGTTGCACCTTGGTAGGTCAAATGTAAAGAAAGAGACACTGTTAAGGGCAAGATCCTTAACTGCATTGATGAGCAGAGGGATCTAGGGGTCTAAGTTCATAGCTCCCTGCAGGTGGCTACTCAAGTTGATAGGGCAGTTAAGAAAGCACATGGCATCCTTGCCTTTAGTAGTCAAAGCATTGAGTTCAAATGTCAGGAGCTTGTATTGCAGTTTTATAAAACCCTAGTTAGACCGCATCTGGAGTATTGCATACAGCTCTGGTCATCCTTTGATAGGAAGGATGCTAAGGCTTTGGAGGTGGTTTAGAGAGGTTTACCAGGATGTTGCCTGGATTAGAGGACACGTGCTAGAACAAGAAATTGGACAAACTTGGCTTGTTTTCTCTGGAGCAGTAGAGACTGAGGAGGATCTGATAGAGTGGGGTTTCCCAACCTTTTTTTCATGTCATAGAGCCTTTCCGGTGATGAATATCTGTTATCTGTCAAGTAGGGGACCGTGCACAATCCTGGTTTAATGAAGACAGATGTGAGAGTATGGAGGAACATCTGGAAAACTTCTGAAATGCCCGCTTCACTGCCGCTGCTACTGTGTGGTAACTGGAATCTCCGGAGCTGAAGCCCCCGAAATCCTCAGCTTTGCTTGTTTCAGCAGCCGGGGCGAGGTCGAAGGCGCTCGGCAGAGGATGGCGCTCGGGAGGCTGTATCGGAGGGGCTGGTCGGAGGCTCAAAATTTTCGGACGGATGACATCGGTGTCGGCCGTGGTCAGCTGCTTCCAAGGCATCAGCAAGTTGACAGTGCCTGGAGGTTTATGGCAGGGAGTTTCTCCCCTTTGCCGCCTGCTATCGTGGACTCGGGAGTCGATCGACTCGGGGACTTTCGAAACTTTTTTTACTGTGCCCATGGTTTGTTCTTTATCAAATTATGATATTGCTTTGCACTGCCGTAACTATATGTTATAATTATGTGGTTCTGTCAGTGTTAGTCTTTGGTTTGTTCTGTTGTCTGTGATATCACTCCGGAGAAACATTGTATCATATCTTAATGCATGTATGCATTTCTGAATGACAATAAAAGAGGACTGAGTGTTCTCATAATCTAATCTAATAAAGGGGTCCATAGATCCCAAATTGGAAACCCCTATAATAGTTTATAAGATTATGAGGCTTAGATGGAGTAGACAGACAATATCTTTTTCAAGTGTTGAAATGTCTAATATCAGAACGTACGCATTTAAGGTGAGGGGGTAATTTCAAAGGAGATGCGAGGGGCAAGTTTATTTTACACAGAGAGTGATGGATGCCTGGGATGCAATGCTTGGGGTGGTGGTAGAGGCTTTCAAGCGAAATTTAGATAGGCACATGAATATGAGGAAAATGGAAGGATATGGACATTGTGTAGGCAGAAGAAGTTAGTTTGGTTAGCCATTTGATTACTAATTTAATTGCTTCAATTCAACATTGTGGATGGGAGGGTCTGCACGTGGACTGTTCTATGTTCAATAATTCAAATAATTCAGGGGTTACAGTAGTGGTGTGCAGAACAGCATATCTGAAAGCACAACACATCAAACCTTGAAGTGGATGGGTTACAGCAGGAGAAGACCATGAGCGTACACTCAGTGGCCACTTTATTAGGTACAGGACATATCTAATAAAACCACCACTGAGTGTATATAATGTTGAATAATGTGCATTCTTTATGTGGTAAATGGAATGTAGAAATTCTATTATTACTGTTTACCCTCCAGCTGCTCTGTTGTTACCAGTGATTATCAAATATAAAATATGTTTCATTAAACCACATTGTATCTGCTCATATTTTAACATGTTCTGCTACAAAACGCACAATATTTTTTTGAGGTTTAATTAAACAAGCCCAGCTGTACATCACCCTCTGTCACATACACTGTGGATCAATTGGCATTTGTTTTTGGTAAGTTCTTCATTTCCAAACAGATATGTATGTTTTGACTTTTAGTCCATTCCTCATTATAAATAAAAAAGAACACTATCTTAAGCAGAAATATTGTTCCTAGAACACATAAAACATAGAATAGAGAACATTGTTGTGCTGAACCCATTAAATGAGCAATCAAATGGCCAACTAAACTAATCCTTTCTGCCCACACAATGACCATATCCCTCTACTTTCCTCACATTCATGTGCCTATCTAAATGTCTCTTAAAGTCTGTAATGACCTACCTCTACCACTACCCCAGGCAGTGCATCCCAGGCACCCACTGCATTCTATGCAAAAATATGCCCTTCACAATTTCTTTAAACTCACCCCTTGTCACCTTAAGTGCATGCTCTCTGATATTAGACATTTCAACCCTGGGAAAAAGATACTGTCTGTCCACTCTTTCTATGCCTCTTATAATCTTATAAACCCCTATCAGGTCTCCCCTCAGCCTCTGGCACTCCTATCCTCTTAAGCATTTATTGTTTTTCTTTAAGCTAAATGTGATAAGACTAGCACTGTAGAGAGACAGAGGGCAGAAAAGAGCCCTTTAGCTCACTGCATCTGTACTGTCCATCATCCATTCATCGTACATTAATTGAATTCTTCCTAAATTCTATCAACTTTACCCAGATTCTACCTTTCATCTACACATCTGGGGCAATTTGAAGTGGCTAATTAACCTACTTTGGGTGGAAGGGTGGAGATGCATCTATACCAAAGGAGATGTAAGGCACTCCTTCTCTCTACTAGCCTGCAGGTCACCTACAGGCAAGGTGTAGCACCTGCTTTTAACCACCACCACCCCCCCCCCCCCACCGATCAGGGTCAAGTGAAACCATGGGAGCAGGTGTTGGATGATTGTATAGGCAAGTGGTGTATATCACAAGCCCTGGTTATGCAACCACTGACAGCAGGCAGACAATCTCAGAAGAGTACTGTAAAGACACTGGCCAAAAGAAGGCAATGGAAAACCATGTCATATGACACAGCACATCATCATGTTGATGAATTTTCCTACCCACTCACACATCTTTGGATGTGGAAGAAAACTGGAGCACCTGAAAGAATTCCATACAATAGATAAACAGAACATTACAGCACAGGTGCTTCGGCCTACGATGTTCTGTAAACGTTTTTGCCTACTCTAAGATCAATCTAACCCTTTCATCCTACAGTACATAGCTCTCCAGTTTTCTCTCACAAGGAGAACATGCAAACTCCACACAGACATCACCCAAGGTCATGATTGATCCCAAATCTCTGGCATTGTGAGGCATTGGCTATAACAGCTGCATTACTGTGCTATTAGTAGTAGGTACTTATTAGCACATGTATTTAGCACACAAAATTGCATAACCATTTTTAAATGACTTTTTTACAGATGAGGTTTATGCAGATACAAATAAAAGCTTTGTTCTTTTTCCATCAAGGCGATGTTTTAGAAAATTATTTCATGATATTGAGCTTCAGACTTCTAGAAAAGCATTTGGCACTGGATCATTTCCAAATCATAATGTGCAACACTGGAATTACAAGCCTCGGTCTAATGGTTCCAGTCAATTAGACATTAAAGATCCCACATTAAATGGTACATTTCATGACCTGACCTTTCTAAACAACAGCATTCAATACCAAAATGTCTCTCAGAGCTGACTATCGTCCTTTACACTACATTCCTGCTTTCTCCCCATGCCTCTTTATGTCTTTTGTATCTTTTCTTAAATATATTCATTGACTTGGCCTCCAAAGCCTTCTGTGGTAGAGAGTTCCACAGGTCCTTCTTCGCCTTGGGCAGTTTCACACGGGTCTGAAGGTAACCGCTTCAACTCTGGTTGTGCGGGATCTGGGTGTAAAAATCTCCCCTCACTCAGCTGTGAGGGGCGGCTCGGTAGCATAATGGCCAGCACAATGCTTTACTGTACAGGGGATCCAGGTTCAATTCCTGCCACTGCCTGTAAGGTACGTTCTCCTTGTGACCACGTGGATTTCCTCCAGGTCCTCAGGTTTCCTCCCACAGCCCAAAGACATTACAGTCGGTAGGTTAATTGGTCATTGTAATCTGTCCCATGATTAAGACAGGATTAAAGCAGGAGATTGCTGGGCAGCATGACTTGAAGGGCTGGAAAGGCCTCTTCTGCTCTGTACCCCAATAAATAAATAAATGGATGGATAAATAGAGAAATAAATGAATAAATAAATAAATGGATGGATAGATAGATAAATAAATAAATGGACGGATGGATGGATGGATGGATGGATGGATAAATAAATAAATATTTTACCCCTTACTCTTGTACCTAGACTCCTCAACCAGGGCAAACATTGTCCCTGCTTCCAGTCTATTGTACCAGAATATGTAGATCTTGGATTCACCAGTACAAACACCTGAGGACCCACCGATAGACAACCTCTTTGGAAGACATCACACTCGACAGAGTGATCACACCACTACTATTGAGCCCTGTCAGAAATTTGTACATTTCAATAAGATCCCCTTTTCAGTCTTCTAAACTCTAGTCGATCTTTTTTACTTTATACTTTATTATTGCCAATCATACAATCATCGTACAAATGTACAATCATCACAGCGATATTTGATTCTGCGCTTCCCGCTCCCTGGATTAGAAATATTAAATATTAACAATTTTAAAAATAGTAAAGATTAGTAAATATTAAAAATTTAAATTATAAATCATAAATAGAAAATAGTAAAATGGAAAGTAAGGTAGTGCAAAAAAACCGAGAGGCAGGTCCAGATATTTGGAGGGTATGGCCCAGATCCGGGTCAAGATCCGTTCAGCAGTCTTATCACAGTTGGAAAGAAGCTGTTCCCAAATCTGGCCGTACGAGTCTTCAAGCTCCTGAGCCTTCTCCAGGAGAGAAGAGGGATGAAAAGTATGTTGGCGTGTTGGCTGGGTGGGTTGTGTCCTTGACTATCCTGGCAGCACTGCTCCGACAACGTGCGGTGTAAAGTGAGTCCAAGGACGGAAGATTGGTTTGTGTGATGTGCTGCGCTGTGTTCATGATCTTCTGCAGCTTCTTTTGGTCTTGGACAGGACAACTTCCATACCAGATTGTGATGCACCCTAGAAGAATGCCTTCTACGATGCATCTATAAAAATTAGTGAGGGTTTTAAGGGACGGGCCAAATTTCTTCAGTTTCCTCAGGAAGTAAAGGCACTGGTGGGCCTTCTTGGCAGTGGACTCTGCTTGGTTGGACAAAGTCAGGTCATTTGTGATATTGACCCCGAGGAACTTAAAGCTTTTGACCTGTTCCACTTGCCCACCACCGATGTAAATTGGGTTGTGCGGTCCGCTACAATCCCTCATTTTACAACAATCCTACCACCTGGAAATTGGTTTGGTGAGTCTGCAACACACTTGCTCTATGACAAATTTATCCTTTCTTAGGTCAGGAAACCAAAATTGCATACAAATTTCATTGATAATTTTCATGAGACTCGTTGTTCTTGTGTTCAAAAACCATGTGACTGCTTCACTGCTTGCATCATCTACATTTTTGATTTAGTGAGAATAGAGGAATAAGTATTGACCGACACAGTGAGGTGAAATTGTCGGCTTTTCCCTGATGTTATTTTGATGCTGACATTGAAGAGTTTGCAGCCATACCATCTCATTTGACGCAATGCTCTGCTTCCCCTTTCTTGCTTTTTACTGTTGGCTCTCAAGTTGCAGTAGATTCAGTTCCAATGGTGAGGGGGCTAAAACACAGAACCAGGGCTACCACGGAAACCATTGGAACAGGAAGTGATTGCCTCGACCTATGCCTCTGGCACTTGAACATTGGCATGAAAACACACCCAGCATTAGTAGTCTGACAGCAAAATTGATCTCAAGGACTCCAGTGCCCAGAAACCCTCTCCACTCTTAGTCCTGATGCAGAGTTTTGACCAGATACTGCTTGACTTGCCAAGGTCCTCCAGCAGGTGGTTTGTTGCTCAAGGACTCTAAGTTAAAGTCAAAATAAAAAATTATCAACACTTTGCAATTCAACTAAAAGAAATTGTGCTTGACAGTTTTTTTATGTATTTAGGGTTCAGAGGGAGGATTTGGGGATCAGAGAGTGGTTTTGAAGATGGGGTGGATCGGGGATTGGGGATCAGGGAGTGGATTTGAGGATTAAGATGAACTGAAGGTCAAAAGTGCATTGGGGGTCAGGAGAGGATTTGGAGTTCAGTGGGTTTCGGGACAAAGAGCTTAGTATCAAAATCATACTAAAATCTACCCTAAACATGAAAAACAACAAATTTATTTGACATAAATAATCTTCCAGAAATAGTAGGGGACAGAGGGTCCAGTGAGATGGAGGAACTGAGGGAAATACAAGTTAGTAGGGAAGTGGTGTTAGGTAAATTGAAGGGATTGAAGGCAGATAAATCCCCAGGGCCAGATGGTCTGCATCCCAGGGTGCTTAAGGAAGTAGCCCAAGAAATAGTGGAAGCACTAGTGATAATTTCTCAAAACTCGTTAGATTCTGGACTAGTTCCTGAGGATTGGAGGGTGGCTAATGTAACTCCACTTTTTAAAAAAGGAGGGAGAGAGAAACCGGGGAATTATAGACCGGTTAGCCTAACGTCGGTGGTGGGGAAACTGCTGGAGTCAGTTATCAAAGATGTGATAACAGCACATTTGGAAAGCGGTGAAATGATCGGACAAAGTCAGCATGGATTTGTGAAAGGAAAATCATGTCTGACGAATCTCATAGAATTTGTTGAGGATGTAACTAGTAGAGTGGATAGGGGAGAACCAGTGGATGTGGTATATTTGGATTTTCAAAAGGCTTTTGACAAGGTCCCACACAGGAGATGAGTGTGCAAACTTAAAGCACACGGTATTGGGGGTAAGGTATTGGTGTGGGTGGAGAATTGGTTAGCAGACAGGAAGCAAAGAGTGGGAATAAACGGGACCTTTTCAGAATGGCAGGCGGTGACTAGTGGGGTACCGCAAGGCTCAGTGCTGGGACCCCAGTTGTTTACAATATATATTAATGACTCGGATGAGGGAATTAAATGCAGCATCTCCAAGTTTGCGGATGACACGAAGCTGGGTGGCAGTGTTAGCTGTGAGGAGGATGCTAAGAGGATGCTGGGTAACTTGGATGGGTTGGGTGAGTGGGCAAATTCATGGCAGATGCAATTTAATGTGGATAAATGTGAAGTTATCCACTGGTGGCAAAAATAGGAAAACAGATTATTATCTGAATGGTGGCCGATTAGGAAAAGGGGAGGTGCAACGAGACCTGGGTGTCATTATACACCAGTCATTGAAAGTGGGCATGCAGGTACAGCAGGCGATGAAAAAGGCGAATGGTATGCTGGCATTTATAGCGAGAGGATTCGAGTACAGGAGCAGGGAGGTACTACTGCAGTTGTACAAGGCCTTGGTGAGACCACACCTGGAGTATTGTGTGCAGTTTTGGTCCCCTAATCTGAGGAAAGACATCCTTGCCATAGAGGGAGTACAAAGAAGGTTCACCAGATTGATTCCTGGGATGGCAGGACTTTCATATGAAGAAAGACTGGATGAACTGGGCTTGTACTCGTTGGAATTTAGAAGATTGAGGGGGGATCTGATTGAAACGTATAAGATCCTAAAGGGATTGGACAGGCTAGATGCAGGAAGATTGTTCCCGATATTGGGGAAGTCCAGAACGAGGGGCCACAGTTTGAGGATAAAGGGGAAGCCTTTTAGGACCGAGATTAGGAAAAACTTCTTCACACAGAGAGTGCTGAATCTGTGGAATTCTCTGCCACAGGAAACAGTTGAGGCCAGTTCATTGGCTATATTTAAGAGGGAGTTAGATATGGCCCTTGTGGCTACGGGGGTCAGGGGGTATGGAGGGAAGGCTGGGGCGGGGTTCTGAGTTGGATGATCAGCCATGATCATAATAAATGGCGGTGCAGGCTCGAAGGGCCGAATGGCCTACTCCTGCACCTATTTTCTATGTTTCTATGTTTCTATAATTTTTATTTTTTATTCAAAAGATTTGAATATGTTAACAATTCAAAGATTTTAAAGAGATTTGCTGGCTCATGTTTGCAATTTTTAAATATTTTTGGTTTTTTTTGCTAACATTTTTAAAGAATTTATCTCTTGCTTCTACTACAGCCTTTTGTTCAAGATATCCATGTCACTGTGAAAGCCAGTGTTTATTGCCCATCCCTAATAACTGCTCAGAAAGTAGCAGTGAGTGAACAGCTTGGACAGAAGCAGTGCTCCTGAGGAAGATATTCCCTCAATGCTCTTGGAGAGGAGGTCACAGTGGCAATGAAGGCTCAGAGATGTAGTTCCATGTGAGAATAGTATGTGACAGGTGGTCATGCTCTCTACACCTACTGACCTTGACAAGGTCACGAGATTGGGAAATGATGCCTGAAGTAGCCTAAGCAACTTCCACCCCATCTTGGGAAAGCAGCCAACATAATCAAGGAAACCTCCTACCCCAGACTTTCTTCTCTCCTCCTCACTTTAGCAGAAGATATTTGAGAACACGTAGGCTCAAGGACAACATCTGTAGTACTATTGACTCTTGAGCAATCCTCAGATGAGAAAGATGAACTCTTGATCTCTCAGTCTAAACATAGAACATAGAATAGTACAGCACAGTACAGGCCCTTTGGCCCACAATGTTGTGCCGACCCTCAAACCCTCCCTCCAATATAACCTCCCACCTTAAATTCCACCATATACCTGTCTAGTAGTCTCTTAAACTTCACTAGTGTATCTGCTTCCACCACTGACTCAGGTGTGCATTCCACGCACCAGCCACTCTCTGAGTAAAAAACCTTCCTCTAATATCCCCCTTGAACTTCCCACCCCCTACCTTAAAGCTATGTCCTCTTGTATTAGGCAGTGGTGCCCTGGGGAAGAGGTGCTGGCTATCCACTCTATATATTCCTCTTATTATCTTGTACACCTCTATCATGTCTCCTCTCATCCTCCTTCTCTCCAAAGAGTAAAGCCCTAGCTCCCTTAATCTCTGATCATAATGCATACTCTCTAAACCAGGCAACATACTGGTAAATCTCCTCTGTACCTTTTCCAGTGCTTCCACGTCCTTCCCATGGTGAGGTGACCAGAACTCGACACAGTACTCCAAGTGTGGCCTAACCAGAGTTTTATAGAGCTGCATCATTACATCGCGACTCTTAAACTCGATCCCTTGACTTATGAAGGCTAACACTCCATAAGCTTTCTACATCATAACCCTAGCATGGTACTTGTCTTCCTGCACTGCACTATCTCCATAACTTTAACACTGCATTCTGCTTTATTTTCCTTTTCTGCTACCTCATTGTATGGAATGATCTATCTGGGGGGCATACAAAACAAAGCTTCGCGGTATCTCAGTGCACTTCAATAATATTGGTGACCAGCGGTAATGTTGATGATGACAGGAAACCCGTGCGGGGGAGTTTTTAAAGCGGGAAAGTCATTGCTCTGGGGCAATTCCACTCTCTCAACCTCCGAAGTCCGGGTCAGTGCTACGAGCAAGTAGCACAAACAGGGTTTCTCCCTGGTGGCAGTGGATGACCATGACATCTTCCGTGTCTTGTCATGCCCTTCACTCTCCACAGAGAGTTACGGTACCACCTTCTTGGCCACTGGATCTCACTGTAGATCTCATCCGCCCAGTCTGCCAGAATTGACTTTGCATGCTAGGACAGGCATGTCCCTAAATCACAGGGATGTGAGGCTGCCAGCCACTCTTACCTGGATTAGCCAGTCTGTTGAAGCAGTGTATATACAAATTACCAGTTACCAGTTACTAATTAACTGTGCATTTTGTGAATGATATACACTGCACCATGTTGATGATGAGGGATTGATTGTTTAAGTCAGGGGTTCCCACATTGTTTATGCCATGGACCCCTATAATTAACTGAGGGGGGGTCAATAGATGCCAGGTTAGGAACCACTGTTTTAAGCTGATAAATGGAGAGCCATCAAGCAGTCTGCATTCTCATGGAGGGCTTCAAAGTTCTTGTGAGTTGTTGAAAATGAACTTGTCCACTCAAGTGGACATTATCCCATCCTTGTTCTGACTTGGACCTTGTTAAATTGATATGGCTGGTCCTGGTCTGCTTCAGGTTCAGTGATCCCTCTGAATGTTCATAACTAGGGGTGTCATCGAATGTTCAAGAGAGGGAGGACCGCCCCTGTCTGCAAACAGAGTAGCAGTAATTTTGTGCTGCTCTTAGTTTTCTTTCTCTCCCCCTAGTTTAAACTTTGAATTTAAAATTCTTATTTGCTGATTCTTGAGGGGAAACAATATGTCATGTCTACGAGAAGTGGGAAGAATTTACCTGAACCTAGTGATAAAGGTAATGGGAAAAGAGAGATGCAAAAGGAAAGATCTGATGAAATGCCATCGTGGGCTGAAGATATCGTTCGGACACTGAATTCAATTAAAGATCAGAATGGATCAATTAAAGACCAACTGGAAAAGAATAGTAATGAAATGAAGTCATTTCTGGGAAAACTTAAAGACCTGGAAACTCAAGTTAGTACACAGGAAGAGGAATTGAAGATAACTAAGCAAAAGTTGTCTGAAGCTACAACTTGTTTGGAAAGATATCAAAATAAGATTATAGACCTGGAAACTAGGTCTCGCCGAAAGAATATACGAATTGTTGGGCTGCAAGAAGGAGCTGAAGATGGAGATTTAACTGCTTACTTTGGTAAGCTTTTCCACACTTTATTTCCTACCATTTTATCAAAGCCACCTGCTATAGAAAGGGCACACAGGGCGTTTACTTCGAAATTGAAGGATTCAAGTAAACCAAGATTTGTTCTGGTTTGCTGTCATCACTTTAAAATTAAAGATCAAATAATGCGACAGGCAAGAAAACAGAGAGATAGTTAAGCATTCCCTTGCTTGAGATAGTCACTTTACACAAATAATAAAATATTACTTAGAGATTTTTGGACATCCTGAAATGGGGTAGACCATACGGTATACCGTAGGGATTTTTGGACATCCTGAAATGGGGTAGACCATACGGTATACCGTAGGAGCAGAATTAGGCTATTCGGCCCATTGAGTCTGCTTCACTATTTCATCATGGCTGATCTATTATCTCCCCACATCACCAATCTCCTTCTCCTGCCTTCTCCCCATAACCTTTGCCACCCCTACTATCAACCTCTGCTTCATATATACCCAATGACTTAGCCTTCACAGCCATCTGTAGCAATGAGTTCCAGAGATTCACCACCCTCTGGCTAAAGAAATTCCTTCTATTCTCTGCTTTAAATAGACATGCTTGAGTTTTGAGGCTGTGCCCTCTGGTTTGAGGGTTCGCCATATATCCAATCTATACTTTCTTGATCTTCTGAAAAATGTAAGTCTGTAGCAAAATCATTTGACATTTTACTTCATATATACAGCCTGTTTAGAGAGGTGGGTGGCAACTCACACAAAAAAAAGCTTCAAAGCTTGCTGATGCAGCTTATGGTCATGGCATTCTAAGGTAATCTTTATTTGCACTAAAACTTTCCAGCCCAGAATACATAGAGCTTTTACTGGGTCATAATGGAAAGCAGTTACTTCACGAGATTTTCATCTCAGTAATAAGAACTTGTATTCTTTGTTAATGAGCCTTGCTCTGCAATAGCAGATCTCATCCTGTCCTGATCCCAGTCACATGGAAACAGAAACCTATGTATTTTTTTAGATTTTATTTTTGGCAAGGGAGGCAAATGCATTCCCCTTTACCAAACATCTTCACACCAGGACAATTTAATCACTGCTTTATTAAATCAACAACAAAACCAGAAGAGATTCTGCAGATGCCGCAAATCCAGAGTAACACCCACAGAATGCTGGAGGAACTCAGCAGGTCAGGCAGCATCTATGGAAAGGAATAAACAGTTCGCTGTCTTGCGGCTATGCCCACTCATTGGGATGGCTTCAGGAATAAACCTTGAGGGAAAAATCCAGAGCTGGATTTCCTAAGGCAGTCCTACATTGAGTTCACACTAACTGTCAGCTCCTTTGGGTTCATCAGAAATGTGGATAGGGAGAGCTTGCTACGTGGGCAGCAGGAGATTGCTACATGAGCAACAGCTTGTCTCCATATAGTACTGCCCAGGCTTCGGTATTTCGACAGCTAGGACTTAATATCCATGGTCGACACTGACCAATGGAGAAGATGAGATGCTGCCTGACCTGCTGAGTTCCTCCAGCATTTTGTATGTTATTACTGTACATCAACCATAGCTACAAGTTTAGACAAGGTATTTTTTTTACATAAAGGCAGTTGTCTTTTTAAGTGAAGTTACCTGTTTTACAAGTTGCTCTTCACACGCATTAGAAGGCATAAATAAATACGAAAAAAAAGAAGGTAGAGGAGCTCAAAGACGTGCACTCAATATTTAAAGAACATCTTCTCCCCCCTCCATCATTCAGATTTCTGATTGGAACCATGAACCCATGAACAATGTCTAACTTTGGTTGCTCTTGTTTTGTGCTTCCTGTTCATTTATTTATTTCTTATTGAAGCATATAGCAATCTTTAAAATGCATTGTACTGTACTGCTGCCGCAAAACAACAAATTTCACGACACATGTCAGTGATAGTAAACCTGATTCTGATTCTGGTTCTTAAGGTTTTGAGTGAGGTGTAATTCTGAAAGGTAACTTATTGCAGTGGAACCTCTTACACTATCAGCCTAAGCTGTTTTTGACTACTATCATTAATAACCCCTTGTTGATCTAATGTTCAGCATCTGGTAAGGCTTCGCGGATACTAGCTGGAAGTACAGTCTGGCTCCCAATACCTCAAACTTCTTCCTCGGGCACAAAATCTTTTACAGGCTTTTACTGTAGTCTTACTAGTTCTGCATCTGGGCCACAGAAACACAGCCGCACATGTGATGCTCTTTCATAAAATCCTGACTTATTTTCTTCCCATACAAAATCTTTGTGCAAAACTAGGAACACACAGAAAACCTTTTCCAGCTGCCATATGCAGGAACATTTAAAGAAAAGAAGCCTTTTGCTATCAAGAGGATGCAGATGAAAGCTGATTTGTAATGGGATCAGCTGGGAAGATGGGGGGGGGGACATTTTAAGGTGACTGGAGGAAAGTATAGGGGAGATGTCAGAGGTAGGTTTTCTTTACACAGAGAATGGTAGGTGCCTGGAATGCATTTTCATGGGAGAGGCTGATACACTAGGAAGAAAGAAACATTAGCTTTATTTGTCACAAGTACATTGAAACATCGATACATACAGTGAAACGTGGTGTCAGTGTCAAATCAAATCAGCAAGGATCGGGCAGAGCAGCCCACAAGTGGCACTACATCTCCTGTGCCAATGTAGCATGCCTACAGCTGACAAACACTAACCTGTATGTCTTTGGAGTGTAGGAAAAAACTGGAAGAGACTCTTAAATAGACACATGAATAAAAGAAAAATGGAGGGTTATTGGTTGTGTAGAATCGAAAGATTAGGCTGATCACGGAGCAGATTAAAAGGTCAAAAGATATCCTAGGCCGAAGGACCCCTACTGTGCTGTGCTGTTTTATGAAATAGAAAAGGATATTATTTGGTTAACATTGCTAAGTTCAAGTTTATTATCATTCAACTATATACATGTAAACTGCCAAATGAAACAACGTTCCTCCAGACCAAGGTGCACAACACAGTACATATAACACACACAACGCAGAAAGCAATATTATCACAAATAAATTACAAATAATAAGATATATTCCAGAAGACTGACATTTAGCATAAGGTACACTTACGACACAAGGTAAAAAGGAAACAGAATGACGCTGCTGGCGCTTCATACGTAACGAGGCCTGGGGTGGTGGCAGAGCGCTTAGCAGTCTCGCGGTCTGGGGGGAAGAAGCTGTTGCCCATCCTAATGGTCCTTGTCCTAATGCTACGCTATCTACTGCCTGATGTAGGCAAATCAAATTGTGGGATAGATGGGAGAGGTCCTTGAAATTGCTAAGGCCCTCCTAAAGAACTGGCACTGATTCAACAGTTCAATTGATGTCCTTCTACACACTGAAAATAAGTTAGTTCTGTTGGAAAAAGTCTTGTCTCCAACTATGCTGACCTTCCAGTTAAAGGCATGTTGGTATGTAGGAAGTACCAAATTCACATGGAACGTCAAACCCTAATCTATCCTCCCAGTAAGACATAAAATACCGCCTAGAATTAAGTGAAAGACTTGCAGGAAATTTTTTGCCTATGTTCAACTCTCAACCACCTTCATTAGATCATTGTGCAACAAATACAAAATGCAGGAGGACCTCAGCAAGTCAGGCAGCATCTAGAGAGTGGAATAAACGGTTAATATTTCGGGCTGAGATCCTTCATCAGGACTTGAAAGGAAGGAGGAAGAAGCTTCCTGTTACATCATTGTATCAAATGGCCCTCCACTTTCCTTTAAGCACCCAGCACCTCAATCACAGTGGTTGGCTTTCTTCTGGAGCCAGAAGCCAGCTCAAAGCTATTCAGTAAAATCTAGCTTGCACAGGACGTATCAGAGCAAAACGAGCAAGCCCTAACCCGATAATTACCTTAAAATTTACGAAGGCACGCCCCCCAGTGACTAGGCCCCACCCTTTAATTTCTTTAAGTTACTGAAGCCTTGCCCCATTGACAGGTTATCTAAGTTGTAAGTGATTTTGTTTTGTACATAACTCTGTCATTCAAAGGCATTCAGAAACACACAAAAGCAATTGATAATTAAAAATACCATTACAAATCTGTGACTTATTAGAAGGCATTAACAATATTTTTAAAAATTGATAATTAGGTCCCTTAAAAACTTCAGGAAACAATTAAAAGCAATTAAGTATATTAAATCAACTCAGTTAAATTAAAAAAAGGGGAAATTATCTTGTAATTACACTTATATCCACAGCCGTTTCTTTCCACTGGAGTGTATGGGCCTGCTGGACTCATGCCAAATTAACCTTGCTCAGGTTCAGTGGGCAAATTTTCCAGTCCAAGTGCTGGGAGTTAGTGTGGAAGTTAGCACTCCACTGCTGAACCCTGTGAAGAATTCAAAAGCAGAGCACAGGCCGACAACCAGCAGAGCTGAGACTTGTGGTCTTCAAGTTTGTTCAGAAGCACCAAACCTGTCCACTTAGTTCGCTAAAAATTCCAGATGGAGCTACTGACTGTTAAAGGGTAAAACTGCACATTAATCAGCCATTATCATATTGCTGCTTGTGCAAATTTTTAAAAAATTAATGCAGGTGCTGGAAATCTGAATTAAAAGGATTGACGTGTACATCTGTGGCTCACAGAAACTCCTTGTTTGCAATCAGCCTGGCCTGCTGTTTTCCTCCAGTATTTTGTCTGTGTTGAACAAGATTTGAAGGGTGCTTTATACATGCTCTGAAGTACAGGGCTCCTTACAAAGAAACTTAAAACTCCATCCAAACCGAAAGTGATTCTAACCAATACAAAGCATTTTGAGCCCACAGATTTAACTTTTTCTAGGTTTGATCCAATTTGACTATCGCCATATGACAGTCGCAATCAGACGTTTTTGATGCAAATAAATACTTGTCACCCGGATAAAGCAATGAGCCAGGCTGACATGTCAGAGTCCAACCTAACAAAAAACTGAACATTTATTCAGCACAATCCAGCCCAAAACACATATTTGGAAAGCAAGGGTTATCAGGGATCAAGGATCAAATTTATTCACCGTATACAGCACCATGCCAAAGTCTTAGGCACATAAATATACACTATCCAGTGTGCCTAAGACTTTTGCCTGTTACTGTAGTAATTTTAGGTATTGCACTGTATTGCTGCAGAAAAAAAGCAAATTTCATGACATATGTGAATGATAATAAACCTGATTCTGGTGTGGGACTATATTGTGGACAGAGTGAGCAGTTGTGAAGATCCCTGCTGCACCTGATGATCCTGTGATCTCTGTCTCAGAGGCCGATGTTAGGCTGTCTTTAAAGAGAGTGAACCCGCACAAGGCGGAAGGTCCCAATGGAGAACCTGGTAAGGCTCTGAAAACCTGTGCCAACCAACTAGTGGGAGTATTCAAGGAGATTTTCAACCTCTCACCAATACAGGCAGAAGTTCCCACTTGCTTCAAAAAGGCAACAATTATACCAGTGCTTAAGAAGAATAATGTGAGCTGCCTTAATGACTATCGCCCGGTAGCACTCACATCTACAGTGATAAAATGTTTTGAGAGGTTGGTCATGACTAGACTGAACTCCTGCCTCAGCAAAGGCATGGACACATTGCAATTTGCCTATCGCCACAATAGATCAATGGCAGACGCAGTCTCAATGGCTTTCCACATGGCTTTAGACCACCTGGACAACACAAACACCTACATCAGGATGCTGTTCATCGACTATAGCTCAGCATTTAATACCATCATTCCCACAATCCTGATTGAGAAGTTGCAGAACCTGGACCTCTGTACCTCCCTCTGCAATTGGATCGTTGACTTCCTAACTGGAAGACCACAATCTGTATGGATTGGTGATAACATATTCTCCTCGCTGACTATCAACACTGGTGCACCTCAGGGGTGTGTGCTTAGCCCACTGCTCTACTCTCTGTATACACATGACTGTATGGCTAGGCACAGCTCAAATACCATCTACAAATTTGCTGACGATACAACCATTGTTCATAGAATCTCAGATGGTGACGAAAGGCGTACAGGAGTGAGATATGCCGACTAGTAGAGTGGTACCACAGCAACAACCTGGCACTCAGCGTCAGTAAGATGAAAGAGCTGATTGTGGACTTCAGGAAGGGTAAGATGAAGGAACACATACCAATCCTCATAGAGAGATCAGAAGTGGAGAGAGTGAGCAGTTTCAAGTTCCTGGGTGTCAAGATCTCTGAGGATCTAGCCTGATCCCAACATATCGATGTAGTTATAAAGAAGGCAAGACAGTGGCTATACTTCATTTGGAGTTTGAAGAGATTTGGTATGTCAACAAATGCACTCAAAAACTTCTATGGATGTACCATGGAAAGCATTCTGACAGGCTACATCACTGTCTGGTATGGGGAGGTGGTCTACTGCACAGGACCCAAAGAAGCTGCAGAGGGTTGTAAATTTAGTCGGCTCCACCTTGGGTACTAATCTACAGAGTACCCACTACGTCTTCAGGGCTCGGTGTCTCAGAAAGGCAGTGTCGATTATTAATGACCTCCAGCACCCAGGGCGTGCCCTTTTCTCACTGTTACCATCAGGTAGGAGGTACAGGAGCCTGAACTCAGCAATTCAGGAACAACTTCTTCCTCTTGCCATTCGATTCCTAAATGGACATTGGACCCTTGGACTCTACCTCACTTCTTTTAATATACAGTAATTCTATTTTTGCACGATTTTAATCTATTCAATATACACATACTGTAATTGATTTACTTGCTTATTTATTATTTTTTTCTTCTTCTATATTATGTATTGCATTGAACTGCTGCTGCTAAGTTAACAAATTTCACCTCACATGCTGGTGATAATTCTGATTCTGATTCTGAGGAGGGAATCATGGTTGGGAAAAGGGAAGGGGAGAGGGGAAGGGAGCAGGAAGCACCAGAGAGACATTCTGCAATGATCAATAACCTAATTGTTTGGAATCAAATGACTTTGCCTGGTGTCTCAGGGCGGGGTGTGTCTGCACCCGCACACCCGCCACCCCGGCACTCCTTTTCTGCCACCTGCCCCACACCCCTTTTGTAATGCTTCACCCTTGCCATTCCCAGCATCCTTTACTCCCACTAGATTTATCTATGCTGACAAATACAGTCCTGCTAATTCCGCTATCAAGTCTTTTGGTTGTCTGTTTAGGGACATCCCGCAGTCATGACACAAAATCATTTAGAAATATTGCAGCCATTATTTGTCAGGAATATATGAGCATCCTGATGTTCATCCATTGTCAAACATCATATTAACCATCCCTACCAGCAGGAGGTGAAATAGCAGCCAGAAATGTAATGGGTTTTGCCAGTGTCTCACATGGTCATGCCAGCATTTTTCAATGTAGTGTTGACAAGAGTTGAAGGTTCCCACATGAATGCAAAAGTCCCAAACTTACTGGCCAAGGTCTGCCAGCCAGTTAATGGCTGTGAGCAGCTGCTAGACTCAGAGTGCCGCAGTGGAGGTCTCACACCATTACACTGGCAGATTTGCTCTTGGATTAAGTGCCAATTTAGCCCCAGCACAGGACACCTTCAGTTGAATGCGGATGTATGGAAATAAAGTGGAGATAAAATATTTATTTAGAACGGTGGTGAATATTTGTAACTCAGTTTGAGGTGCTTGATGTTGCAGTGTTCTCCGAGCTTGGCAATTAGCGTGCAGACATTTCACCACCAGACGAGGTGACCTCCTAGGCACGCAGTTGTCGGTGTTTTTCTCTGGGAGTGCTCGCATTTCTATAGCACAACCCCACTCTTTCCCTCTGTTTGCTTGCCTCAGTCCTGATTGGCTATCCAATTGACCTTTGAATTCAGTTGACCTTTGAATTCTGTTGCCTGGCATTTCTTTGGCTCCTTGGAGTTCGTAGACTATATGTATTTCAATACGTTTGTTTACGGAGTTATCGGTAGAAAACTGCGCTTCGAAGAATTCTTGTGCCTGCCTCCTGTTTGCCTGTTACTTTACAGCTACAATGATTTTTTTGTTGTTTTTTGTTAATACTTTTCAAATACATTTTAGGTGTTCAGAAGAAATGAAAAACCATGACACATCACAAAAGTTATCCTCCCCTCCAAGGAATCAGTCTAAACTTGTCTCTGCCTCAGTAGAGCAGCCAGCATAACCAAATATCCCACCCACGTCAGACATTTACTTTTCTCCCCTCTTCCATTGGCCAGAAGATACAGAAGTCTGAAAGCACATATCACCAGGCTCAAGGACTGCTCCTATCCCAAAGTTATAAGACCATTGAGCATAGAAACATAGAAATACAGAAAACCTACAGCACAATACAGGCCCTTTGGCCCACAAAGTTGTGCCGAACATGTCCCTACCTTAGAACTACCTAGGCTTTACCCGTAGCCCTCTATTTTTCTAAGCTCCATGTAGCCATCCAGGAGTCTCTTAAAAGACCCTATCATTTCCGCCTCCACCACCACCGCCGGCAGCCCATTCCACGCACTCACCACTCTCTGCGTAAAAAACTTACCTCTGACATCTCCTCTGTACCTACTGCCAAGCACCTTAAAACTATGCCCTCTCATGCTAGCCATTTCAGCTCTGAGGAAAAGCCTCTGACTATCCACGCAATCAATGCCTCTCATTATCTTGTCCACCTCGATCAGGTCACCTCTCAGCCTCCGTCACTCGCTCCAAGGAGAAAAGGCCGAGTTCACTCAACCAATTCTCATAAGGCATGTTCCCCAATCCAGGCAACATCCTTGTAAATCTCCTTTGCACCCTTTTCACGTCCTTCCTGTAGTGAGGCGACCAGAATTGAACATAGTACTCCAAGTGGGATCTGACCATGGTCCTATATAGCGGCAACATTATCTCTCAACTCTTAAACTCAATCCCATGATTGATGAAGGCCAATCCACCATATGCCTTCTTAACCACAGAGTCAACCTGCGTAGCAACTTTGAGTGTCCTGTGGACTCGGATCCCAAGATCTCTCTGATCCTCCACACTGCCAAGAGTCTTACCATTAATGCTATATTCTGCCATCATATTTGACCTATCAAAATGAACCACCTCACACCTATCCGGGTTGAACTCCATCTGCCACTTCTCAGCCCAGTTTTGCATCCTATCAATGTCCTGTTGTAACCTCTGACAGTCCTCCACACTATCCACTACACTCCCAACCTTTGTGACATCAGCAAATGTACTAACCCATCCCTCTGCTTCCTCATCCAGGTCATTTATAAAAATCACAAAGAGTAGGGGTCCCAGAACAGATCCCTGAAGCACACCACTGGTCACTGGCCTCCATGCAGAATATGACTCGTCTACAACCACACTTTGCCTTCTGTGGGCAAACCAGTTCTGGATCCACAAACCAATGTCCCCTTGGATCCCATGCCTCCTTACTTTCTCAATAAGCCTTGCATGGGGTACCTTATCAAACGCCTTGCTAAAATCCATATACACTACATCTACTGCTCTACCTTCATCAATGCGTTTAGTCACATCCTCAAAAAATTCAATAAGGCTCGTAAGGCACGACCTGCTTTTGACAAAACCATGCTGACTATTCCTAATCATTTTATGCCTCTCCAAGTATTCATAAATCCTGCCTCTCAGGATCTTCTCCATCAACTTACCAACCACTGAAGTAAGACGCACTGGTCTATAATTTCCTGGACTATCCCTACTCCCTTTCTTGAATAAGGGAACAACATCTGCAACCTTCCCATCCTCAGGAACCTCTCCCGTCCTCACTGATGATGCAAAGGTCATTGCCAGAGGCACAGCAATCTCCTCCCTCGCCTCCCACAGTAGCCTGGGGTACATCCCATCCGGTCCCGGTGACCTATCCAACTTGATGCTTTCCAAAAGCTCCAGCACATCCTCTTCCTTAATATCTACATGCTCAAGCTTTTCAGTCTACTGCAAGTCATCCCTACAATCGCCAAAGTCCTTTTCCATAGTGAATACCGAAGCAAAGTATTCATTAAGTACCTCTGCTATCTCCTCTTTTCCACTGTCACACTTGATTGGTCCTATTCTCTCACATCTTATCCTCTTGCTCTTCACATACTTGTAGAATGCCTTGGGGTTTTCCTTAATCCTGTCCGCCATGGCCCCTTCAGGCTCCCTTAATTTCATTCTTAAGCTCCTTCCTGCTAGCCTTATAATCTTCTAGATTCCTATCATTACCTAGTTTTCTGAACCTTTCGTAAGCTCATCTTTTCTCTTGACTAGGTTTACAACAGCCAACAGCCTTTGTACACCACGGTTCCTGTACCCTACCATCCTTTCCATGTCTCATTAGAACGTACCTACTCAGAACCCCACGTAAATATCCCCTGAACATTTGCCACATTTCTTCTGTACATTTCCCTGAGAACATCTGTTTCCAATTTATGCTTCCAAGTTCCTGCCTGATAGCCTTATATCTCCCTTTACTCCAATTAAACATTTCCCTAACTGGTCTGTTCCTATCCCGCTCCAATGCTATGGTAAAGGACATAGAATTATGATCACTATCTCCAAAATGCTCTCCCACTGAGAGATCTGACACCTGACCAGGTTCATTTCCCAATACCAGATCGAGTACAGCCTCTCCTCTTGTAGGCTTATCTACATAATGTATCAGGAATCCTTCATGAACACACGTAACAAACTCCACCCCATCTAAACCCCTAGCTCTAGGGAGATGCCAATCAATATTTGGGAAATTAAAATCTCCCACCATGACAACCCTGTTATTATTAAACCTTTCCAGAATCTGTCTCGCTATCTGCTCCTCGATATCTCTGTTACTATTGGGTGGTCTATAAAAATTACCCAGTAGAATTATTGACCCCTTCCTGTTCCTAACTTACAACCACAGAGACTCCATAGACAATCCCTCCATGACTTCCTCCTTTTCTGCAGCCGTGACACTATCTCTGATTAGCAGTGCCTTGCCCCCACCTCTTTTGCCTCCCTCCCTAACCTTTCTAAAACATCTAAAGCCTGGCACTTGAAGTAGGCATTCCTGCCCCTGCACCATCCAAGTCCATTGCCCAAATCCATTTCTCCTTGCAGCGATGGACAAGATCTTCAGTTGCAGGAACCCCAACCTTGGCCTCCTGCTCTGGGAAGAGTGGCAGAGAATACCCAAAATACCATTCAAAAGGGGACATCCCATGTGCCAAATGTCATAAGGCTTTGTGGACAACTTCTGCCCACACCAAATGGTCACATTACTCATCCAGACTTTGAGGCCAGGCATCTCAGGGTTCATTCCAAATCTTGGTTCACCCATTCTGTCTGGCTGTTGGTTGGTGGGTGAAACTCAGAGGAAAGACTTGCTGTTGCCCTGATCAGCTTACAGTAAAGCCTCTGAAAATTTGACGCAAATTGCGGACCACAATCCAACACAGTGTCCATTGGAAAACCATGGATCCTGAAGATCTGCTGCAGGACAATTTTGGCTGTCTCCATTGCAAGTGGTGGTCTGTCTAAGGCAATGAATTTGCAGGCCTTCGACAAATGATCCACAATTACTATGCTAATGCTCTTCCTCTTGGAATGAGGAAGACCATGACAAAGTCCATGGAGACTTGCGCTCATGGTCTGTCTGGAACAGGAAGAAGGTGAAGGGGCTCTTGAGGTTGGGGTGTGGGGATCCTTGTTCTGACACACACCTTGCATGCCTGCACATATTGAGGGCCTGGGTTTTACAACCTATCAAAAGACTTGCAATACAGCTTCATGGGAACGGTTATCTTGACCACATGAGTGTAAGCTATCCCACAGTTTCCCCACCTCTTGTTTCCGGGATCTCCTAAGTATAGGGAAACCCAGACGGTAGCAGAGGTGTTAGGCCCCACTGATGAGAATGTGAACCAGAATTTCATGGGGAACTATCACTAGGTTAAACTAGGATCTGAATAAAATTCATAAAGATCAATAGAATGCTGGGGTTGTTATAAAGCATAAAACTAAAGAAGAGGTAAGGTAACATTTTACTTTAGAGCAAGTCTGTTTCATAATGTCTGAAGGAGAATACCTTGGAACAGAGAGACATGCCTGTTTCTCACTGCTGCCATCAGGTAGGACATTCAGGAGCCTCAGGACTCATAACACCAGGTTGAAAGACAGTTACTAGCTCTCAACCATCAGGCTTCTGAGCAAAAGGGGATAACTACACTCACTTGCCCCGTCATTGAGACATTTCCACAACCAATAACCTCGCTTTAAGGACACTTTATCGTGTTATTACATGTTTGCATTACTTATTGCAACTTATGTACATCTGCATTTGCACATTGTTGTCTTCTTCACCCTTCTTGATTTTTCATTCATCCTGCTATAGTTACTTTTCTATAGATTTGCTGAGTATGTCTATAGGACAGTGAATCTCAGGGTTGTATATGGTGACGTATGTACTCTGATAATAAACTTTACTTTGAACTTTGAACAGTCATTGTTTAACAGACTTACACACAAACAACAATGTAGGGTTACTGCATACAGGTTGTTGATGGTTGCCATGGACTCAGTGGGCCAAATGGCCTACTTCTGTGATGTCATCAACATCATCATCATCATTATGTGCCATGTCATATGACATGGGCAGTCATGGTCTTTTCATGACCATGATTGTTCTTGACAAATTTTTCTTCAGAAGTGGTTTGCCATTGCCTTCTTCTGGGCAGTGCCTTTACAAGACAGGTGACCCCAGCCATTGTTAATACTCTTCTGAGGCTACGTCCACACTAGACTGGATAAATCCGTAACCGAAGCTTTTTCTCTTCATTTTAACTCTCCGTCCACACTAAAACGGCGTTTTCATCCCCCAAAAACAGAGATTTTCAGAAACGGTCTCCAGAGTGAATAAATCTGAAAACGCCTAATATCCGTTGTAGTGACGATGGGGTAACCGGAGCTTTTTAAAACCGCTGTCATGACGTGCTGGAACAGATGGCGACAGCGCAGCATTTCATTGTTTTCTTGAATGCACAACCTAACAATTTCAGAACAGATGGCAACGAGACTGAAGCAAGAAGAGTTAGAAATGTACTCACCAAATATTTTGACCCATAGCTTACTGAATAAATACGTATACTCACTTTGCCCTGTTTCCTGCCCTTGCTTGTATGAAGGTGGTTTACCTATTTATGCAAGTATTTCTCTGACAATAGATGTGTAACAGCCTAATGTAACATTGTGTGGAAATACAAGATAACACTGATGCAGACATGTTTTATACATTTAACAGGATGCTTTATTAATGCAACGGAGTTAGTCAGTTTTTCAATGTTCGTCGTCAGCCGGGTCATACTGTCCATGAACTCCCTGTTGGTTACCTCTATATGTGCCAGCATTTTTTTTAGTTTTAAGTCCTCCTGCACGAGAGCCAAGAGCAATTCCTTTTAAGTTTTTCTGCTCTGCAACTGGACAAACGTGCACCAAGTATACAGTTTCCTCTTTGCTTGTTTTCTGTGTGTTCTGTGCATGCCCAGTAGGAGGAGATTCACCCAAATATCTGTTCTAATGCGGAAGGAGATATTTTGAAAAACGCTTGGTGTGGACGCCTATTTTTTTCACGCGAAACAGGTGTTTTCAAAATTATTCGGTCTAGTGTGGACATAGCCTGAGTTTGTCTGCCAGGTGTCAGTGGTCGCATAACCAGGACTTGTGATGCACCAGCTGCTCAGACGACCATCCACCACCTGCTCCCATGGGATCACATGACCCTGATCAGGAGGCTGAACAGCTGCTACACCTTCCTCACGGGTGACCTACAGGCTAGCGGAGGGAAGGAACACCTTACGCTTCCTTTGGCAGAGACATATCTTCACCCCGCCACCCTATTTCTGTGGTGCCTACCTCTAATATCATCTAGTATGCTACCTCTAATATCATCTAGTATGCTTAATGTTAATGGTCACCTCATTATAGGAATAACGTGGAAGATTTAGAGAAACAACAGAGGAGATTTACTGGATTAGACAGCATGTCTTATGAAGGAAAGTTGAACAAACTAGGGCTTTTCTCTTTGGAGCACAGCAGGATGAGAGGTGACTTTGGAAGATGTTAAGAGGCAGAGAGTAAGTGGAAGGTGGAGCCCATTTCTCAGGGTGGAAATGGCTAATACTAGAATGCATAAATTCTATGGTGATTGGAGGAAATTTTTTTGGGTGGGGGGAGAAGTGGAATGTCAGAGATAGTTTGTTTTATACAGAGAGTGGTAAGTGTGTGGAATGCCCTGCCAGATGTGGTGATAGAAGCAGATACATTCGGGATATTTAAGGGACCCTTATATAAGAATATGGACTAAAGACAAATGAAGGATTATGTGGGAGGAAAGGGCTAGATTGATCTTGGAGTAGGTTAAAAAATCAGCACAACATTGTGGGCTAAAGGGCCTGTACTATGCTGAACTGTTCTATGTTCTTTTGACTAATTCTGGTAAAATTCTTTTGTATCAAATGGAATCATATTTCAGTTGAATTTAACGTGCATTTGTTATCAAGAGATGAAGCTCGCACATATACTTGGGTTTCTGACTTTGATTCATGAGGCGGATTTTTGAAAAGAAAGATAAAGCTACAGGGCCTACTGTAACAGACGAGGCATGGGTGGGGTACGATGGGCTGAATAGCCTCCATCTGTGCCCCATCATTCCAGATTCTAAGTCTGCTTTTCAGACTCACAATTATTGCTTCCAATGTACTCCAGGTGTGTGCTTTAGCGAAGTCAATTGCCATTCGTAATCTTGCACATTGACAAGCAAATGGTCATGCGCTCTGAAACGCTCTCCTAATGGCTGCAATTAATGGACCAGCAGCTGTCTGCATCTGGCGCCTGCACTTTTGGACAGTCACAGCTGTGCTTTAATAAACAGCAACAAGTTAACTCAGCCAGTCCGGCCGTTTACATTCTTTTCCAAGATCTCCGAGTTAACTATGCTGTAATCTCAGTAGCTAATTATAATTTATCAGTGTTTTGTTTATGCAACTGGAAGGCTGAATTGCAAACATATTTGAAACCGAGATAAACTTGGTATCAGTTTGCAGTCTCAGTGAACTCAATGGTTAGTCAGATCAGAGCCTCTCTTCAGAACTATTCAATTTATAATTAAATGCCTTGACAAATTCCACTTTTTGGACGTTAATATTCATCACCTCTATCAAAATACTCTGAAGTTATAATTATCTCAAAATCAAGAAATGGAAATTTTAGTGGATTACTTTGTGCCTGCAATGTTTATTGCTGTAGGTTTTAACTAAGGCTATTATAATACTGAATTTAATTATGCCTAGCTTTATTTAATAATAATGTGGATCTTATACATGTGAACAATTTTCAATGTCACATACCATTAACTGCTGCTGGTAATTTGCAACTTTAAGTTCAATTATCTATGAATAAGAGTAGTCATAAATCTACAGTAAAAATCCATTGCACATTTGGGTCTCATGAAGGCTGGAACCATTTTTGAACCGCCGAGGAATTTTGGACCTCACACATGTGGAGATACCAAGGCTGAACTTGCAACTATGGACTGATAACCATAGACGAGGACTAAAGAGATAAGTTGCCTCTTTGTAATATTAATTCCAATTTTTAGAGAAGATTGAACTGAAGGGCTACATCAGAGCTGTGTTGCTCTTTGATTTCATGACTTACCAAGAGCAGGAACGTCAACTCCATATGGCCAATGTATGTTCTGTCCGCCAGAGAAAGCAGGATTTCCCAGTGGCCACACATTTTAATTCCACATCCCATTCCCATTCTGACATGTCTATCCACAGCCTCCTCTACTGTAAAGATGAAGCCACACTCAGGTTGGAGGAACAACACCTTATATTCCATCTGGGTAGCTTCCAACCTGGTGGCATGAACATCGACTTCTCTAACTTCCGCTAATGCCCCATCTCCCCGTCGTACCCCATTTGTTATTTATTTTTATACCCACATTCTTTCCCTCACTCTCCTTTTTCTCCCTCTGTCCCTCTGACTATACCCCTTGCCCATCCTCTGGGTTCCCCCCCCCTTGTCTTTCTTCCCAGACCTACTGTCCCATGATCCTCTCATATCCCCTTTGCCAATCACCTGTCCAGCTCTTGGCTCCATCCCTACCCCTCCTGTCTTCTCCTATCATTTTGGATCTCCCCCTCCCCCTCCCACTTTCAAATCTCTTACTAACTCTTCCTTCAGTTAGTCTGGACGAAGGGTCTCAGCCTGAAACGTTGACTGTACCTCTTCCTAGAGATGCTGCCTGGCCTTCTGCGTTCACCAGCAACTTTGATGTGTGTTGCTTGAATTTCCAGCATCTGCAGAATTCCTGTTGTTGGCCAATGTATTGTTGTTTACGATATGGTTAGTGAAACACTTCAAATTAATATAGGTCACAATTTTGGATTGAAGAAGTTGCACAACAGACAGGCCATAATGATCTGACATTCAACTTGAGACTCAGCTGGCACAGAAAGAATGCACAAACTAGATTTCAGCTGTAGTAACATGATAACACGAAAGGCAGGAGTTTCATTCTCTTGGAAGCAGAAACTGTCACCTGTAACCAATTTTTTAAAGTTTTGAAGACCTTTGATAAATTGATATGTAAAATCTATAAATCTGTAGAATGATAGATTCATATAGCAAGGAAACAGAGCCTTCAGACCAACTGGGCTATGGCAACCAACTTGCCCATTTGTTAGTCCCATTTGCCTATGTTAGCCCATACCTTACTAATGTTTCCTATCCATGTACCCATCCAATTGTCTTTTAAAAGGTGTTATTATACATACCACAACTACTTTCTTTCTGGTTGGCTGCATAGCTCCCTTGTAAATTCCTATGTAAATTTAATGGACTTGTAGTGGAGAGGAAGATTCCACATGAATTGCCAAATAAAGGGTTATAGGAAATAGGAAAATTAAAGGATGTGAAGAACTTGGGGAGGGGTGAGAAACATTTGTTACCTCATAGAATGCCTTGACAACCTAATTCAAGGTATTAAAGAGGAGCCTTAATAAACTTATAAAGAATAGGTAACATTGATAAGGTTAGATCGATTAAGGTGGGAGGAGACCTGTGTGGAATGACCTGTTTCAGTACTATGTTTTTCTATCCAATTCCAGATGGAGCCTTTGCAAGAATTTGCTTTGGTAATCAAATGTTACAGAAATGCTTAAAGTGATGGTCAGGTTCAACAGCTGAATAACCTCTGAACATTATGATCTTGAAAATATTGCCATCATCAAGCATTCCATTGACAGAAAATATTTGATTTCGGAGCTATTGAATTTTCCAAAGCTGAAAATAAGTCTTCCATTCAATTTCTTAGTGTATTGCTGCAAACATAGCTGAGAAGATAAGAGTTTCAGGCTTCTATCAAATTACAGCCAATCAGAATTAAAATGGTTTGGGATATATACCTAGACATTCAATGTCTATTTATTATTTGCCTTTGAAGGGTGGCATTTAATGGACTAAAATGAGATTGGATTAATATTCCCATTAACATGGACACATCTTACGAGAATCAAATATTTGCATTCTTTAATACTTGCTTGTGTCAAAACTCTTTGTTAGTTGCGGCTCTCTCAACAGCCTCTGGAAAGTTGAGAGGTATTCTCTGACGGTGGTGGCTGAAAAGAGGATGCTGTCCAAGTTGCATGCCATCTTGGACAATGTCTCCCATCCACTACATAATGTACTGGTTGGGCACAGGAGTACATTCAGCGAGAGACTCATTCCACCGAGATGCAGCACTGAGCGTCATAGGAAGTTATTCCTGCCTGTGGCCATCAAACTTTACAACTCCTCCCTTGGAGAGTCAGACACCCTGAGCCGATAGGCTGGTCCTGGACTTATTTCCTGGCATAATTTACATATTACTATTTAATTATTTATGGTTTTATATTGCTATATTTATACTCTATTCTTGGTTGGGGCAACTGTAATGAAAATCATTTTCCCTCAGGATCAATAAAGTATGACTATGAGTATGACTATGACTATTGGTGTGTGGACAGTAACACAGTTAAGTACCCTATTCCCATGGTGAAGGAGCACAGAATTATTAGAGGTGTTGTCTAGTGATGAGACCTAAAACTCTCCTCTCCTGTTAGACTCTTTCTTGTTCAGACCTTTCCTTTTCACCTTCTTACCTTTTCCACCTATCATATCTCAACATTTCACTTCATTCCTCACCTACCAAACTTCCCCTCACCTGGCTTCTTCAAACACCTGCCAGCTGATAGGTCACTTGGATCACATTTCTTCCCCGTTCTGATGTTTGGTCTGAACAACAGCTGAACCTCTTGACCATGTCTGCATGCGTTTATGTGTTGAGTTGCTGCCACATGAATGGTGCCACAACAGCAATCACTTATTCAATTCCAGCAAGACTATGGAACTGATTATTAACTTAAGGAGAAGGAAACCAGTGGTCTATATCGGAGGACCAGAGGTGGAGACAGTTAGCAACTTTAAAAACCTTGGTGGTATTATTTTGGAGGATCTGTCCTGGGCTTAACACATAGGTGCATTTACAAAGAAAGCACGGCAGCACCTCGACTTCTTTAAGAGTTTGCGAAGGTTCGGCATGATATCTAAAACTTCGACAGACTTCTAGATTAGATTATGAGAACACTCAGTCCTCTTTTTATTGTCATTTAGAAATGCATACATGCTTTAAGAAATGATACAACATTTCTCCGGAGTGATATCACAGAAAACAGGACAAACCAAAGACTAACACTAACAGAACCACATCATTATAACATATAATTACAGCAGTGCAAAGCAATACCATAATTTGATGAAGAACAAACCATGGGCACAGTAAAAAAAAGTCTCAAAGTCCCGAGTCAATCGACTCCTGTGCCCCCGATAGCAGGCGGCAAAAGGGAGAAACTCCCTGCCATAAACCTCCAGGCACTGTCAACTTGCTGATGCCTTGGAAGCAGCCGACCACAGCCGACACTGAGTCCATCTGTCCGAAAACTTTGAGTTTCCAACCAGCCCCTCCAATACAGCCTCCCGAGCGCCATCCTCTGCCGAGCTCCTTCGACCTCTCCCCGGCTGCTGAAACACGCAAAGCCGAGGATTTCGGGGCCTTCAGCTCCGGAGATTCTGTTTACCACACAGTAGCAGCGGCAGCTAAGCGGGCATTTCAGAAGTTTTCCAGCTGTTCCTCCGTGCTCTCACGTCTGTCGTCAAATCAGAATTGTACTGAGTCAGATGTGTACTGGAGAGTATATTGATTGGCTGCATCACAGCCTGGTATGGAAACAACAATGCCTTTGAATGGAAAATTCTACAGAAAGTAATCGATATACGTCAGATTCTATTATGGTTATTTTTAAATCAGGTTCAGTTTGCTCATTCTCTGAGTGTGACATTTTGAAAACTCAAGGCTTATTGAGAAAGAAAGGAGGCATGGGATCCAAGGGGACATTGTTTTGTGAATCCAGAACTGGCTTGCCCACAGAAGGCAAAGAGTGGTTGTAGACGGGTCATATTCTGTGTGGAGGTCGGTGACCAGTGGTGTGCCTCAGGAATCTGTTCTGGGACTCCTACTCTTTGTGATTCTTTTCAATGACCTGGATGAGAAAGTTGGGGGATGGGTTAGTTGGGGGAAAGTTGGGGGATTGCTGATGACACAAAAGTTGGGGTGTTGTGGATAGTGTGGAGGGCTGTCAGAGGTTACAGCTGGACATTGATAGGATGCAAAACTAGGCTGAGGAGTGGCAGATGGAGTTCAAGCCAGATAAGTGTGAGGTGGTTCATTTTGGTAGGTCAAATATGATGACAGAATATAGTATTAATGGTAAGACTCTTGGCAACGTGGAGGATCAGAGGGATCTTGGGGTCCGAGTCCATAGGACACTCAAAGCTGCTGCATAGGTTGACTCTGTGGTTAAGAAAGCATACGGTGCATTGGCCTTCACCAATCGTGGGATTGAGTTTAGGAGCTGAGAGGTAATGCTGAAGCTATATAGGACCCTGTTCAGACCCCACTTGGAGTACTGTGCTCAGTTCTGTTTGCCTCACTACAGGAAGGATGTGGAAAGTATAGAAAGGGTGCAAAGGAGATTAACAAGGCTGTTGCCTGGATTGGGGAGCATGCCTTATGAGAATAGGTTGTATGAACTCGGCCTTTTCTCCTTGGAGTGACAGAGGATGAGAGGTGACCTGGTAGAGGGATATAAGATGATGAGAGGCATTGATCGTGTGGATAGTCAGAGGCTTTTTTTCAGGGCTAAAATGGCTAGCATGAGAGGGCACAGTTTTAAGGTGCTTGGAAGTAGTTACAGAGGAGATGTCAGGAGTAAGTTTTTTATGCAGAGAGTGGTGAGTGCATGGAATGGGCTGCCGGCGACGGTGGTGGAGGTGGATATGATAGGGTCTTTTAAGAGACTCCTGGATGGCTACATGGAGCTCAGAAAAATAGAGGGCTATGGGTAACCCTAGGTAATTCCTGAGGTAAGGACATGTTCGGCACAGCTTTGTGGGCCGAAGGGCCAGTATTGTGCTGTAGGTTCTTCTATGTTTCTATGTTTCTATGTTAGATTTATTGAGTATACCCACAAGAAAATGCATCTCAATGTTGTATATGGTGACATATATGTGCTTAGATAATAGATTTACTTTGAACATTGGATTTTGATTAGCTATTATATTATCAAGTAGGGATACTGGTGATCCTAATAACATGCCCACTTGAGTGTATACCTCTTGTCTTTGTAAGGTGGAATAATGACTGATGACACATTTTTCCCCTGATTCTGTTTTAACTGGCCAACAAAAACTGAAATAAAACTGAAATAAAAAGAAAATCTTGATGACAGAGTTTAGCACGATTTGTTTCATTGCAACTTCAGTCAAGTCAACAAGCCGGGTTTATGAGGAGTGATTGGATAGGCTGGGCTTGCTTTCACCGAAGCAATGGAGGTTGACGGGCGACCTGATAGGTGTACATAAAGATTGTGAGACACATAATCTTACCTGTCAAAAATAAGAAGACAATGGTGGGAGACATTTTGATTTGAAAAGTAAATCTTTTACACAGCGAGTGATTGATATCTAGAATGCATTGCCAGAAGAGGTGGTGGAATCAGAGACATTGAATACATTCAATGCACTTCTGACAGAATAATTAAGGGATGGAAGATATAGCCTTAATGCTGACAAACAGACAAAATAACTGGCGTGGATGTGATGGGCCAACAGGCCTGTTTCTGCTTTGCACCAGTCTATGACTCTATTGTCATTTGGCAAGCACAGTTAAAGTACAAGCACAATTTAAAAGTTGCATCGGAGCCATGTAAGATCAGACACCAGAGACATTAAATAGACATAAATTGTATTAGACAGTGAAGGGAAAAAATGTGCAAAACAAGATATTATCACAAAAAGAAGATCACAGACAAGGACTTAGAGGTTCATAATGTTAGAAACATAGAAACATAGAAAACCTACAGCACAATACAGGCCCTTCGGCCCACAAAACTGTGCCGATCATGTCCCTACCTTAGAACTACCTAGGCTTTACCCATAGCCGTCTATTTTTCTAAGCTCCATGTAGCCATCCAGGAGTCTCTTAAAAGACCCTATTGTTTTCACCTCCACCACCGCCGCCGGCAGCCCATTCCACGCACTCACCACTCTCTGCGTAAAAAACTTACCACAACATCTACTCTGTACCTACTTCCAGGCACCCTCTTGTGCTAGCCATTTCAGCCCTGGGGAAAAGCCTTTGACTATCCACACGATCAATGCCTCTCATTATCTTGTACACCTCTATCAGGTCACTTCTCATCCTCTGTCACTCCAAAGAGAAAAGGCCGAGTTCATTCAATCTGTTCTCATAAGGCATGCTCCCCAATCCAGGCAACATCCTTGTAAATCTCCTCTGCGCCCTTTCTATGGTTTCCACATCCTTCCTGTAGTGAGGTGACCAAGTGGGGTCTGACCAAAAGGTCCTATACAGCTGCAACATTCTATAGCTGCTACATGTTCCATTGCTAAAGTAGGATTATGGTTGTACAGGTTGAGTCAATATCCTGATGGTTTTAGGAAAGTTGCCGTTCCTCAAACTGGTGGTGTTTCAGCGACGTGAAAATGGACATCCAGTTAGCTTTGTATTCCCTCAGGCTTCTGTATGTCCTGTCTGATGGTAGCTCTGAGATGTGGCCAGATGGTGGGAATCCTTTATAACAGATGCAATCTTCTTGAGGTGGCATCAATCCTAAATGACAGATCTCCCATAAATGGGCTGAGAGGTGAGATTCTTTGTTCACAGGCTGCAGGCATTGCCAGGAAGATCTGCATTTATTGTATATCTCTGGGAAACTATAAATGAAGGCAACAAGAAGCTGCAGATGATGGAATCCAATATGAAAGGGAAGTGGAGTGTGGAAGCAAATAAGAGTGCGTCTTGCCCTGAAATATTGACTGTTCATTTCTCCATCTCAAAAATCACATAGTAGTCAATAGACTGCAGAATACCTTGCCTAAAAGGAATCAGTAAACGTTTTCATGGTCACTACTAATGACACCAGCCTTTTTTTTTGTCTAGGTTTATTGAATTACTTCAATTTAAATTCCCCTGTTATTGTGGCAGAATATGAACTCATATCTCTAGATTTCTTAGTCCAGACCTCTGGATTTTAAATCTAGGATATTCAGAGTCAATTTCACTCTGAGCTACAGAACATGAAAACAAAGCGGAAAGTTGTGACGATATCTGAATTAACATTTCAGGTCCATGATGTTTCACTAGTTCCGAAGAAAGATCATCAAGCAGGAGGGAGTGAGAAAAAAGGGGCATCCGGTTAACTTTGTACTTTCAGAGATGATGCCTGACTTGCCGATTATTTCTAATAATTTCTGCATTAACATTAAATTCCCTGCACACTGTGTCTGATTCATTCGTGCAGATGAATGGAATGGAAGTCCGCTGAAAGAACAGCTGAAAGGAGAATAAAATTAGGAGGGAAATATATTTAAGAAGAAGTTTATAAAGTCCCCATGGCATGAATTACACAGTAAAGGCTTGGGGAGGGTTGTAAAGCAGAAATGCGTGAGGTTTTGGTACATAATTCCCTGAAAATGATGTCACAGGTAGAAAGCTGGTGAAGAAGGCATGTGGCACATTTACCTTCATCAGTCAAAATATTGAGTACAGGAATTGAGATGTCATGTTATAGCTGGACAAGACATTGTCCAGGCTACATTTGAGATACTGCACACAGTTTTGGTCAACCTGCTACAAGGAGGATGGAAATTGGAGGGGATGCAAAGAAGATAGATGAGACTGTTACCAGGACTGGAGGTTGGATAGGCTAGGGCACTTTTCCAGGAGCACAGGAGGCTTGGGTGGGTGGAGGTTGCTTTAGAGAGGTTTTCTACAATTATGAGGGGCATAGATAAATGAGTAGCCAAAGTTTCTTTTCCCCTCGGGGTAGGGGAATCTAAAACTAGAGGGCACAGATTTAAAATGAAAGCGGAAAGATTTAAACAGATCTGAGGGGTAGTTTTATCACACAGAGTGTAGTGAGTATATGGAATGAGCTGACAGAGGAAATGTTTGAGGCAGTTACAATTACAACAATTAAAAGGTACACAGGCATGTACATATTGTAGATAGAAAAGTTTTAGAGGGATAATAGCCAAACACAGGCAAATGGGACTAGTGCAGCTAGGTAGCTTGGCCGGCATTGGTGAGTTAGGCCGAAAGTCCCATACCCATGCTGTTTAGCCCTGTGACTCTGTGAGAAAGCTTGGGCCTGAGGCAGGTGAAGGTGCAGCCACCAATGGTGGAGGACTAAAGTTGAAGGAGAGATTAGTTGGAGTCAATATCTTGGTAGAACATGTTATTAAGTTTAGAGTGAAGCATGTACATTTCAAAATAGCTATTATTTCCTCAGATTTCCTAATCAAATGGAAAACTCTTTGGCCTCTCTTATGGCTCCAGAAATCTAAGCCAATTGAAATCTAGCTTGTATTCCTTCTAAAGGCTGAATGCCAACCAAGTAATCTTAAACTTTGATCCCTGTTCACATTCTCAGTCTCTGACTTCAATGGAGCCACTATTGGTTTCACAAGGATCTTTCCCCATCAAATGCACAATGATTAGATCCGAGGTTCCTTACTTTGAAACCCGCGGCTGTCCTCCCCTGGATTTTGGCATTTCCTCAACCAATTCCCCATCCTTTCATCTCCTTACAGTTGAAGTGGTGTGTGAGAGTGGACAAGCTCCAAGGGAATCAACATCAGGCATTGCCTTTATGTTCTTAAAAGTGGATTTTGATTCAAGTACTTCTAATACACAAGTGTAAGACTTTCAGTACTCTTAAAGTGGCATTAATCCACAAATCCTTCTCAAAGACATATGTGGAGCTGCCAAACTGAGATTTTCCTCAACATTTTTCCATGAGAGTGAGTTAGACTTTGAGCCTTTAGTGACTATAAAAGTAAGTTAAACTTATTTGTGAAAAAATAAATATGTCAGAGCCCTAATTTTTCAATGGTTCTTTAATACCTGTTGAGTATACAGTGCTTCTAAAATGTTTAGATTCATTCTGTGTTTTTACATCTACTGAGTAAGACTGACCTGGTTAGAACTTAGGAAGTGGGACCTGTGCCAAACCTAAGTAAGGTCGGTCTCTTCAGTACTGATTCTCTTGTCCTCCCTTTTCTCTCACTCTCTCCCCCCTTGTTTTCCCTCTTGGCTTTCTACAGACTATACCTCACTGCCATCTATTCCTTCTGCAAGCCTCTTTCAACACAGGCCTGCTACATTTCAGAGCTCAATTTAGAACTTTAGAACTTTCATGCAGACAGATTACCAACACAGGCACACACTTGCAAACATTAACTCAACCCTTGCTACCACTTCTGCATTTTGGATAAACTAAAATTATTTATATTTCTAAAGAGTCACAAAGAAACTTAGAATTGCTAAAGTAAACAAAATTCAGCAAATTCCAAGCTAATTCTTTGCTAATTCTGCAATTAGAGTCATAGTCATAGAACACAACAGCACATAAACCGTCCTTTCAGCCCATCTAGTCCATGCTGGATTATGGATCTGTCTAGTCCCATCAATTTGCACCACAGCCCCCCCCCATACTCCTCTCATTCATGTACCCATCCAAATTTTTCTTAAATGTTTTAATTGAACCCCCATGCACCACTTCCTCTGGCAGCTTGTTCCACACTCTCACCACCCTCTGTATGAAGAAGGTCCTCCTCATGTCCCACTTAAACATTTCACCATTCACGCCTGACTTATTACGCTCATTTATTAATTCACCCCCCCTCTTGTTCTAGTTTCACCCAACCTCAGTAAAAAAACAATCTGCTTACAATTTACGCTCATTAATTCACCCCCCCCCCCGGCACTTATATTTATAAAGTATTGTTAATGTATTAAAACTTTCAAAGGCATTTTACTAGTATGTGGAAAACAAAACTTGGACATCTGAGCTGCAGGAAGTGCTAGCAACAGGAGACAAAAGCCTGGCTAGAGAGATGGGTTTTCCGGAACATTTCGAAGGACAAGGAAAAGATGTTTCAGTTTGGGGAGATGAGGTTGGTGGTGGAATTCCATAAATTGGGACCTTGCCTGGTGAGATCAAAGCTGCTTAAAATGGAGATGTTGTTGGAATCGATTATCAGGAATGAGATTATGGAGTATCTGGAGGCACATGACAAGATAAGGCCAAAGCTGGCATGGTTTCCTGGAAGGAAAATCCTGCCTGACAACCCTACTGCAATGTGGTGTACTTGGATTTTCAGAAGGCCTTTGACAAGGTGCCTCACATGAGGCTGCTGAGCAAGGTAAGAGCCCATGGAATTACAGGGAAGTTACTAGCATGGGTGGAGCATTGGTTGGTTAGCAGAGAGTGGAAATAAAGGGATCCTATTCTGGCTGGCTGCTGGTTACCAGTGGAGCTCCACAGGAGTCGGTGTTAGGACAGTTGCTTTTCACGACGTGTGTCAATAATTTGGACTATGGGATTAATAGATTTGCGGCTAAATTTGCCAATGATACAAAGATAGGTGGAGGAGCGGGTCATGTTGAGGAAACACAGAGCCTGCAGAGAAACTTAGATAGTTTAGGGGAATGGGCAAAGAAGTGGCAAATGAAATACAATGTTGGAAAGTGTATGGTCATGCACTTTGGTGGAAGAAATAAATGGGCAGACTATTATTTAGATGGGGAGAGAATTCAAAATGCAGAGATACAAAGGGACTTGGGAGTCCTTGTGTAGGATACTCTAAAGGTTAACCTCCAGGCTGAGTCGGTGGTGCATTCATTTCTGGAGGTATAGAATATAAGAGCAGGGATGTGATGTTGAGGCTCTATAAGGCACTCATGAGACCACACTTGGAGTATTGATGCAGTTTTGGGGTCCATATTTTAGAAAGGATATATTGATATTGGAGAGGGTTCAGAGAAGATTCACGCGAATGATTCCAGGAATGAAAGTATTACAGTATGAGGAACGTCTGGCATCTCTTGGGCTGTATTCCCTGGAGTTCAGGAGAATGAGGGGTGATCTCCTAGAAACATTCCAAATGTTAAAAGGCCTGAACAGATTAGATACGGCAAAGTTATTTCCCACGGTAGGGGAGTTCAGGACAAGAGGGCACGACTTCAGTATTGAAGGACGTCCATTTAGGACAGAGATGCAGAGAAATTACTTTAGTCAGGGGGTGGTAAATCTGTGGAATTTGTTGACACAAGCGGCTGTGGAGGCCAAGTCATTAGGTGCATTTAAGGCAGAGATAGATAGGTTCTTGATTAGCCAGGGCATCAAGGAGTATGGGGAGAAGGCAGGGGAGTGGAGATGACTGGAAGAACTGGATCAGCCCATGATTGAATGGCGGAACAGACTCGATGGGCCAAATAGCCACCTTCTGCTCCAATATCCTATGGTCTTATGGTCTTATGGCCTTATGGTATAGGGCACACAGCAGGGTGACCAGACACAAAAACAGTAACTTTTCCCAAGCAGTGAGACTGAGTGACACCCCCACCCATTGTTTCCCACCAGTCACCTTAAGTACAGCCTAACATCACTTTATGAACATACAATCAATCTATATATATAAATTATTTCACATATTTTAATTTATTGTGCATCATTATTATTATTATTATTAGTATTCTTTATCTTTTGCATTTTTTTGTGTTCCAACAGGTCTGGAGTAAAGATTGTTTCGTTCTCTTTACATTGGTGTATGGGAAATGACATGAAATAATCTTGAATCTTGAGTATCGCAGTGATTAAGATATTGTACTAGTGCCCAAAGGCCTGTACCATTGATTCAGTGACATGAGGTGAAATCACACCCTGATAGTGAATTTAGAGTCAAGCAAATAAATTGGAAATCAAAACTGACCTTGTAATTGTGAAACTACCAGATTTTCATTGAAACCTTCAGAGACAAAATCTGCAACCCTTTCCTATTCAGCCCATAGAGAAGCTTCATGATTAACAAACCCCAATTTAGGGCAGGTATGAACAGACGATAAATACCAGTGATTCCAGCCATATCACCATCCTGTGTCATATAAACAAAAGCAAAAGCTTCATGGGAAAACTAATTTTGTGGGAGCGAATTAAAAGATGGCTTGCTGTTGGTTTCTTGTCTGCTGGACACTTCCCATCCCCTCCCCCAGGAAAAGCCTTCTGCGTTTGTGCCGTGCTCCACCTGGTAAATCTCATCCAAAAGAAAGTAATCAAGTTTGAACGTCAGTCAAGCCAAAGATTTGAACCCATGACCCTTTAGGTTGCAAGGTCAAAACTCTTCTGCTTGAACTACAGGGTAACCCATAAGCAAAGACATTTGTTATTCTTTGATAAAGACATTTGTCAGTTTGACTCAGGTGGTAGCATTTTCTGCAGTGAGTCCAACGGTTATAAGTTTAATGCACTCTCTCCTTTTCAGAACCTGTGTGTATAAAGTAGGTGGGCACCCTATTGAGTTCTATATTGTCACTGTTAAACACTCATTTAGGTGGATGCTAACAATCTCCTATCACCATCTGAAGAGTAGGACAGTCTTCTCTCCCTGTCCAGCTCACTATTTCTCCCTTAACAAGAGCACTTAAAATCGTTTCTCTTTGTTGATCATTTTTAGCTCTTCAATTAAATCTCCCAAGTGCATAGCACTTGGGAGATTTAATGGAAAAGCAAAAATAGTTTAAGCAGTCAAGAAAATAACCGGAGAAAAATTTCTATCAGCTGCAGAAGGAAACAAATACTGTTTTACAAAGTTGGCAAAAAAACTAGGCAGATGAGGAGTTTTTATTTTGGATCAACTTATTATCTCGAACGTTGACAAATTATGTGGGCAAGACATCAGCTCTCAATGCAGAAGATGTATTTGGAGCCAAAAGATTTTCAGATCTGAATAAACAGAGAAAAGAAGCTACAGATAGAGGTCCATGTAATGGACAGATACAAATTAGAAAATCATTAAGAAACTGTAAACTCAATAGGCACATTTAATGTCAGAGAAATGTATACTAGACACATCATTTTTCCTTGCAGACATCCATGAAAATTATTTTTCCTTGCAGACATCCATGAAAACAGAGAGGTGCCCCAAAGAATGAATGACAGTTAAATATTAAAACCCCAAAGCCCCCACAGTTCTCCCTTCCTGTACATAAGCAGCAGCAAAGTGATGACTCCCCTCCCCCACCAGCAAAAAAGCATCGGCACCCCCCCCACCAAGTACTCAAGCGTGCAGCAAAGCATCAATAAAGACACAGACTTGCAGTACCCCAAAGACTACTCATTCACCCAGTAATTTGACATACCACAGGCTCTCTCTCTCTCCCTAAGGGAAAAAGCGATGTCCTGTTTCACAGTGAGAGAGGAGACATAACAAACAACTCACTGATGTACGACATTAAAAGTCTGTTGTGTCACTTTTTCCGAGCTCTGTGCCCAAAGAACTCGGGTCTCTGGGCACACAGCCAGCAGCCAGCTCACTGCTTTCAATATCTCGTGTACTCCCACAACAGATCAGGTGGCAGCACTGACCTCGAATCTGCCCACCTCCAGAGCCACGAAAATTCAGCACCCAAAAGGCACACTAGTCTTCCAGGCCACGTCCTTGGCATATCGAAAAGCAGCCGGTCATGAGGCCCTAAGAGTGGGTCCCATTTCCGCAAAGAACTGAAGTCAGCATGTAACTCCAGTTCAGGATCTTCAAAAGAACCCTGAAGAGGAAAATAAGAGATATTACAGATTGAAATAGAGCTGTTTCTGAAGATGCAAGCAAAGGAGGTGCTGTTAGGTGCCATCATCCTAAGCTACAAAAGGAATACATTTTGTTACAACAATGTAAGGTAGGTAGACAAAGATCAAAGTTCAAAGTCAATTTATTATCAAAGTACATACTGTATACATCACCATATACAACCCTGAGATTCATTTTCTTGTGGGCATACTCACTGAATCCATAGAATAATAACCATAACAGAATCAATGAAAGACCATATTCAACCAGTGTGCAAAAGACTAAAAGCTGTAAATACAAAAAGAAAGAAATAATAATAATAATAATAAATAAATAAGCAATAAATAGCAAGAACATGAGATGAAACCTTCTTGAAAGTAAATCCATAGGTCGTGGAAACATTTCAAAGATGGGGTAAGTGAAATTGAGTGAAGCTATCCTCTTTGGTTCAAGAGTCTGATGGTTGAGAGGTAATAACTGTTCCTGAACCTGGTGGTGTGAGTCCTGGGGCTCCTGTATCTTCATCCTGATGGCAGCAACTGTTCTGGTGCTGGTGGTCCCTGATAATGGATGCTACTTTACTGTGATATCATTTTGTGTAGACGCTCAATGGTGATGAGGGCGTTACACTATACTCTCCACCAGGTATTCAAGTTTGTCAAAGTTTTCAATGTCATGCCAAATTTTCGCAAGCTCCTGTGGAAGCAGAGGCACTATTTTTTAGATTACGAAGACACACAGTCCTCCTTTATTGTCATTTAGTAATGCATGAATTAAGAAATGATACAATATTTCCCCCGGGGTGATATCACAAAACACAGGACAGACCAAGACTGAAAAAAACTAACAAAACCACATAATTATAACCTATAGCTACAACAGTGCAACAATACCATAACTTGATGAAGAAGTCCATGAGCACAGCAAAAAGTTCAAAGTCTCTCAAATGTCCCACATCTCACGCAGACGGGAGAAGGAAGAAAAACCCTCTCTGCCATACCCGACCACGGTCCGACTCTGAGTCATCCAAAAACTTCGAGCTCTGATCAGCTCTCCGACACCGAGTACTGAGCGCCATCTCTATCCGAACGATTCGACCTCCATCTCGGTCACCAACAGCAGGCAAAGCTGGGGATTTTGAGGCTTTCCTCCGAAAGGTTCCCGATCACGCAGTAACAACAGCAGTGAACTGGCATTTCAGAAATTTTTCCAGATGTTCCTCTGTGCTTTCACGTCCATTTCCATCAAATTAGAATTGTCCACGGCCCCTATTTAACAGATAAGATATCATTTTTCACCAGAGGGCTGCGCACGCGTGGCGAGCTGCTCTCTCTCCTCCCGCCTGGAGATTATTGTGCTTTCTTTGTAATTGTATTGAAGTGCTGGGCCCAGGACAGGTCCTCAAAAACACCAGGGAGTTTGAAGTTGCCTACCATCTCCACCTCTGATGCTCCAATGAGGACTGGCTCGTGGACCACCAATTTCCTTCTCCTGAAGTCAATAATCAGCTCCTTAGTCTTGCAGAAATTGAGCATAAAATGGTTGGTATGACACCACTCAGCCGGATTTTCAATCTCTCTCCTATATGCTGATTCATCACCACCTTAGATCTGGCCCACGACAGTGGTGTCGTCAGCAAACTTGAGTATAGCATTGGCGCTGTGCTTAGTCACACAGTCATTAGTGCAAAGCGATTGGAGCAGGGTTCTTGTGGTGAGCCTGTGTTGATGAAGATCGTGGAAGAGTTGCTGTTGCCAATTCAAACTGACTGGGGTCTGCAAGTGAGGAAATTGAGGATCCAAATTGCAGAGGAGGTAGTGAGGCCAAGGTCTTGGAGACAATTAATTAGTTTTGAAGGGATGATGGGATATCCATCATAATATTTTCTTATAATATCTGGAACAATGCTTAACTTCTATGCAATTCATTCTGTGAAGGACGGAACAGTGATAGTCATCTCAGTCACTGACCTCTCTGGGACCAGTTTTATCCACTTGTAGCTGGATAAAGGTTATGTTTCAGTATGATAATACCAGGATTCTCAGGATAAAAAGTCATGTTATCTGGGTTTATGTTCCCCAAAATATGAAAAGAAAAATCAGATGAACTTGAATATTTATAACAACTTTCATATTGTCAGGAATTTCCAAATTACCTTACAGACAATAAATTGCTTTTTGGAAGTAAAACCCTTGTTGTAATCTTGCACCACAACTACATTATACACAGCAAGCTCCTTCAAATAGCAATACATTATTTTTACAGAAATATTGAATGAGGGATGTAATGCTAAGACTGTCACTGTCCGGTCCGTGAAGTTCGTGTTCCAGTTCACGGTCCAGACCATGGCTCCTTGTTCCGGGGTTTCTGGTTTCCCCAGTTTCTGTTGTGGGCACATGATTCTTGTTTTGGGGCTGAGACATAAATACCTCTGCAAGCCAGGGCTTCCCTGCTGGTCTGTCCTGTTCCCTTCCCTGTCTTTTCCCGACTCTTTGCCTGGACACCTCGCCTGACTCCACTGTTGAGTTCAATCGCCAATGCAGAGATGGAATTGTTTGTCATTCTTTGGTGTTTGTCTCTTGTCTTCGCCTCCATGGGGTGAGTAAGGCCATTCTGCCGTTGCCCTGCGGGAGGATCTGCCTTGTCTTGTCCTTGCCTCTGTGAGGTAAGTCAGGCTGTTCTGCCATTGCCCTATGGGGAGATTTGTCTTGTCCTTGCCTTTGTGGGGTAAGTCAGGCCGTTCTGCCGTTGCCCTGAGGGGGGGAACCTGTCATGTCTTGTCTTTGCCTCTGTTGGGTAATTCTGGCCATTCTGCCGTTACCCAATGGATGGTCCTGTCCCATCTTGGTGTGGAGAAGAAGTTGAGTCCTGGCTTGTCTAAGTATAAGTCCCGGCTCTATGTCTATGTACTGTCCTGTTTCATGTTGGTGTCATGTTGAAGATGAGTCCTGGCTTTTTGAAAGTTAAGTCCTGGCTCCATGTTGATGTACAGTTCCCAGTCTGCCTCTGAGCTCCAGCCTTTGAGTTATCAGCCTCAAGCCTCAAGACCAAGACCGCAGCCTCCAGCCTCAAGACCCCAAGCCTGTCCCCAAGCCTCCAGCCTCAAGACCCCAAGCCTGACCCCAAGCCTCCAGCCTCAAGACCCCAGCCTCCAGTCCTGCAGTCATGTCACGTCCATGCCTAGTTCAGGGGCCTGAGCCCACGGCAAGGCCCAGGTTCTGGGTCCTTGTCAAGTCTCTGGCTCAGGGTCCAAGCCCAAGTCTGCGTTCTTGTCTCTGCTCCTTGCCTATATCCTGTCACGTCGCTAGTCTAGTCAGGTCCTGTTCCTTGTATTTCAGTGTCTGTGTCTTGCGTTTGGGTCCGTTCCCAACGCCATCATTGTGACAAAGGCTTTATGAAGCATTGGTAAAGAAGACAAATACAATGTTAGAATTCATTTCAAGAGGACTAGAATCTAAAAGCAAGGATGTAATGCTGAGGCTTTATAAGGCATTGGTCAGAATGCACTTGGAGTATGGTGAGCAGATTTGGGCCCCTTATCTAAGAAAGCATGTGCTGGCATTGGAGAGAGTTCAGAGGAGGTTCACAAGAATGATCCCAGGAATGAAAGGGTGCACATATGAGGAGCGTTTGATGGCTCTGGGCCTGTACTGCCTGGAGTTTAGAATAAAAAGCTGAGATCTCACTGAAACTTATTGAATATTGAAAGGTCTAGACAGAGTGGACATGGAGAGGATGCTTCCTATAGTGGGAGAGTCCAGGCCTGAGGTCACAGCCTCAGAATGCAAGGACATCCCTTTAGAGCAGAGATGAGGAGGCATTTCTTTAGCCAGAGGATGGTGAATCTGTGGAATTCATTGCCACAGACAGGTGTGGAGACCAAGTCATTGTGTGTATTTAAAGCAGAGGTTGACAGGTTCTTGATTGGTAAGAGCATCAAAGATTCTAGGGACAAGGCAGGAGAATTAGGTTGAGAGGGAGAAGAAATCAGCTGTGATGGAATCACTGGTATTTACAGTATTGTCCATCCCTATCTGGTGCCACTCCTCCTTCCTTTTCATCTATGGTCCACTCTCTACTCCTGTCAGATTCCTTCTTCAGCCCTTTCCCTTTCCACCCATCGCCTCCTGGCTTCTCTCTTCACCTCCTCCTCCCACACCCACCACCTTCCCCCCCTCACCTGTCTTCACCTACCATCTCTCTGCTCGTACTCCCTCCCCTCCCCACCTGCTTACTCTGGCTTCTTTTTCCCTTCCTTTCCAGTCCTGATGAAGAGTCTCAGCCTGAAACGTCGACTGTTCATTCCTCTCCATAGATGCTGCCTGACATGTTGAGAGTTCCTCCGGCGTTTTGTGTGTGTGTCGCTCTGGATTTCAACCATTTGCAGAATCTTTTGTGTTGCTGGCCTCCTCCTACAGTGTAATATCCTAAAAATGCGTTCTGTGAACAATATCCAAAAAAAATAGACTTGACTTTCAAATTGCCTTCCAGGAAAATTTTCATTGCAAAACATTTTTCAGCATTGTCAATTCAAAGCAGTCCCTTGTAATTTTAAGGATTCTGACAGGTTGTAGAGAGATGTGATTAGACGCTATGTAAATGCAAGTCTTGTTGTTTTATAGCCTCCGGCTTTCCGGGTATAAAACCAAAAGTGATTGTGTGTGTTTAATTAGGAGCTTTGCAGCCATTTCTTTATTAAAGCACTACGCATATTCTTTCCAATTTCCACTACAAACAGAAGGTGTATTGGCATCTGTCCAAGAACAGAGTAAAAATAATAGGGCCTCTTTTTCTGACCTCTGTCCTTGGGGAATACAGCTCTCCAGGCAGACAATCAGGAAAAGGAGGGTTGAGAGGTTGGGGTTGGGGGGGGGGGGTGGGTGTGGACAGGGAAAGACAGATTAGATAGATGCAGTCTGTTTCCAACTGATTGAGGTGTCCAAAATAGATGAACAATTAAAAATTAGAGAATTAGGGTATGGAGACAAAAGAGGTGGCAGATTCTGGAATCTGGTGACACAGGAGGGTTTGATGCTTTTCTACTTGGATAGCCTACAGCCTAGCGGCAGGAACATTGCATTTTCCAGATTTTGATAACCGCTCCCTCCACTGATCTGTTTCACTCTCTAACCCCCCATCACCCTTCCCCTTTTCCCTCCCCCACCTTCTCTCTCTGCTCATCACCCACACAGTCCTCCCAATGGATTCCCTCCCCCACTGCTCCCCTGTGTCCCCCCCACGCCCTCCCTCAATTCCATGCTTCACCGTCCTCTCCTATCAGATTCCATTATCTTCACTTTGTCACTTCCGCCTATCACCTGCCGGCTTCTGGCATTATTCCCATTCTCTCTTCCCCAACGACCTATTGACATCCCCCTCACTGGATCCACCAATCGCCTGTCAACTCTTTCTCCGCCCCTTCCCTCCACTTTATTATTATGCCTAATTCCCCCCTATATTTCAGATCAGATAAAGGGTCTCAACCCAAAACATCAACTGTCCATTTGCCTGCATAGATGCTGCCTGATCTGCTGAGTTCCTCCAGTGTTTTGTATGTTGCTTAAGATTCAAGGTAGTTCATAAGGCTATATAGTGCAATATAAACTGACTCTCCATCACAGGATTAGGGAAATGCTGCATTTCGCGAGGTGTCAGCTCTCTGATGAGATGCTAAACCATCTGTTCCTATGGGTGGACGTAAACAATCCCATTATGTAAGTTTGCAGAGGATTCTTCTATCCGCTCTGTCCATTGCATTATTTTTTCTATTCTTGACCCCTTTTGGGTGTTCTAAGTCCAAAGGACTTTGAACACAATTAGAAACTACAGCCCCCATCACTCCATTTCGTTCTCCTCCCATATTCACTCTATCTGCCCATCGCCTGGACACCCCTCCCACTGGGCTCTTCACCCCACTATTCCCATCTATCAATGCGACCATATTTGCTTCAATGTTCCACTTCCAAATTCCATCATCTGCAACCCTTTGCTTCTTCCAGCTATCACTTCCCAGCCTCTGTCGCTATCTCCACACTTCCCACCGCTATCTGCTATCATCCCCATCTCACCTAGATCCACCAATCACTTGCCAGCTCTTGCTCCACCCCTTATCGTCACTATCTATATCCCCTCTACCTTTTTAGTTCAGATGAAGAGTCTCAGCCCGAAACATTGACATCCGATTTCTCTCCACAAATGCAGTTGGACTTATTGTTTGTTTTATGCTCCTGACCATCCATGTACCTATCAGCTTCCATACACTGTGTAATGATTTGAATGAATGAACTGAGTGAACAGTATGCAGAGCAAGATTTTCCCTGTATGCTGGTATATGAGACAATAATAAGCCAATTCCAATATTAGTGGTCCAGTAGCATCATGCCTTTAAAGGACAATGCAGAAGGTGGTCAGAGACCATCTATTTTATATTAATGGTGTGATATGTGGAAAACTCAGGCATGGAGGGTGACCATGTTTGTGTGACATTGCATGATGCTCATTTAACCAAAACGTGGCTGTTCCACTGGCCGGGGCACTTCAAGTTGTGTAACAAATGTTGGCATTGCATAAAGATGTATAGAAAACATATTTCTGAATCCCCCCGCTTCTTCCTTCTGAGGAAAGATACAGGAGCTTGAAAACCCGGGCATCCAAACTTAAGAATCAGAATCAGATTTAATATCACTGGCATATGTCATGAAATTTGTTAACTTAAGATCAATTTCCTCTCCACTGCTATCAGAATTCTCAAGCAATCACACAACGTTCCCAGTGGTGCTATGATGTGCTCAGACTCTTACCTCTGCTTCTCTCTGTTGTTCTGTTATTGTCACGTCAGTATTTCTTTTTCCTCATTCGATTTCATTACCATTTTCACACCATTCTGTTCTGTGCCTGTTATTGTTGTATTTATTATGACCATGTACACTGTTCATCCTGTCAGTTTCCCATGAGCATGGAATTTCATTGCACCCTTGTGTATCAGACCATAATCTGTGACCCTGAAGTAGGTAGAAAGGGGTTCTTAACCCTTTGAGCCCACCTGCTATCCAATATTTGGTTGACTGTTTTCTCCATAACGTCAGGTCAGCTCTCTGCTTCCCTTCACATGCAGTAAACTTCCACCTGATTGCTTTTCAAGAATCTACGCTCAATAGCCTCCCTATTAGGTACACATGTACACCTGATCATTAATGGAAAAATCTAATCAGCCAATGCATAAGAGCATGCGGGCATGGTCAAGAGGTTCAGTTGTTATTCAGACCAAACACCGGAATGGGGAACACACACAAATTGCTGGAGGAACTCAGCAGGCCAGGCAGCATCTGTGGAAAAAAAAAGTACAGTGACATCTCGGCCCGAAAGATTGACTGCACTTTTTTCCATAGATGCTTCCAAGCCTGCTGAACTTCTCCAGCATTTTGTGTGTGTGTGTTGTTTGGATTTCCAGCATCTACAGATTTTCTCTTGTTTGTGACCAGAATGGACAATAAATGTGATCTGAGTGACTTTGACCGGGGAATGATTGATGGTGCCATACGGGGTGGTTTGAGTATCTCAGAAAAAAACTGATTTCCTGGAATTTGCACACACAATAGCCTCAAGAATTTACAGAGAATGATGCAAAACAAAAAAAAATCAGCAGTTCTATAGGCAAAAATGCCTTGTTAATGAAAGAAGTCGGAGGAGAATGGCCAGACAGGTTCAAGCAAATAGAAAGGCATTAGTAACTCAAATATCCATTCATTACAATGGTGGTGTACAGAAGAGCACCTCTGAATGAATGCACAGCTCGGTGAACCTTGAACTGGATGGGCTACAGCAGGGGTCCCCAACCTTTTTAGCACTGCGGACCGGCTGACCCGGGTTGGGGGGGGGTTGTGTTAATCACGACTGGAGTATAGCTGATAAGTCAACTATAAGTCACTTATAAATGGTTAATACATTCAAATTCATTTCTAAAAGGGATTATCTAACAAACTTAATATTAAACACACAGCACATATTTTCCTCGTTATGAACATGTAAAATCATTGCAACACACCAATATCGCTGAATCAGTGGGAGCCCTGGGCTTGTTTCCCTGCAACAAGATGGTCCCATCAAGAGGCGATGGGAGACAGCGATACTCAAAGGGGGTTCCTTATGTCCAGTCTATTCCGCAGTTTAGTTTTTGTTGCATTCATTGCAGAAAATTCTGCTTCGCAGCGATATGATTTTGGAAATGGAAGCAATGTTTTCAGTGCTTTTGTGGCTATCTCAGGATATTCAGCCTTGACTTTGATCCAGAATGCCGGCAGAGATGTTATGTCAAACATACTTTTCAGCCCGTCATCATTTGCAAGCTCGAGGAGTTGATCTTCTCGTGCTGACATGGATGATTCACTGGGGACATTCACAAATGGGTCACGGACCCCATTCCTTTGCACGTCTTGGGTCATTTGCATCTTGGGTCACTGATGACCTAGCGTGCGTTCAAGTTCAGCAGTGCATGACAGGGAATGAGGAAAGGTACAGCTGACCCATATCGTTTCATATCGCCAAATCATATCGCTCCCTCGCGGCCCGGTAGCACATGCTTTGTGGCCCGGTACCGGTCCGCGCCCCGGTGGTCAGAGACCACTGGGCTACAGCAGCAGAAGACCACACATTCATGAACCTAATAAAGTGGCCGCTGTGTGTATCTCTTCTTTAAAAAAGTACTCAAGGCATCAGATTGCACATCCCTTTGAAGATGCTAAAAAAAAGCCCTCGAAGTGATAGACAAAATCACTTCATCTTGCTCTTAAGTGGGTGATCCTTAGTTTTAAACAGTGACACCCAGTTTTAGATACTTCCTCAAAAGAAACCATATCAACTCTATCAAGATTGCTCGGAATTTTATATATTTCAGACTTCCCTGAGATTTCACAGGATATGTCTTCTATGTTAGATACTCCCATTACCACTGATGAGATTAAGAATGTTATTTCCTCTATGAATTTGGGGAAAGCTCCTGGCCCTTATGGGTTTACTGTAGAATTTTATAAATGTTTTGCACCTTCATTAATCCCTTAGTTCTGTAGGGTTTTTGAGGCTTCATTAAAACTTGGTAAACTTCCCGAATCTTTCAATAGAGCGTCAATCTCTCTAATATTAAAGAAGGATAAAGATCCTGCTCAATGTGCATCTTATAGACCAATATCTTTATTAAATGTTGATTCTAAAGTTTTTTCTAAGTTATTAGCAAACAGATTAGAAAAAGTACTTCCTTTTATTATTTCGGAAGACCAAACGGGTTTTATTAAAGGTCGTTACTCTTTTTATAACATTCGCACACTGTTAAATATTGTTTATACCCCCTCACAAAATGTTCCTGAGTGTGTTATCTCTTTAGATGCTGAGAAAGCTTTTGATAGAGTAGAATGGCCTTACTTATTTAAGGTGCTTGAAATGTTTAATTTTAGCTCGAAATTTATATCCTGGATCAAACTGTTATATCATTCTCCTGTGGCCTCGGTCCATACCAACTCTCTAAGCTCACCTTTTTTCCCTCTTTTTCGAGGTACTTGACAAGGTTGTCCTCTTAGTCCTTTATTATTTGATATTGCATTAGAACCTCTTGCAATTGCCATTCGAGAATCTCCAAATATTACTGGGATAACTCGGGGCTTAAAGTCCCATAAAATATCACTCTATGCTGATGACTTACTTTTATATATTTCTAATCCCCAAAAATCCATCCCTGCTGTTTTAGAGCTATTAGCACAATTTAGTCTCTTTTCAGGTTATAAATTAAAGATTAGTAAGAGTGAACTTTTCCCGATTAATAAACAACTTCCCTTGTATCATAACTTTCCATTTAAATTGATTAATAATTATTTTTCATATCTTGGGATTAAAATTACTTGTAAATACAAAGATTTATTTAAGATTAACTTTTTACCCTTAATTGACCATATTATTCAACTTTCATCTAAATGGTTTCCTTTATATTTAACTTTGATTGGTCGTATTAATGCAGTTAAAATGTTTTTTTTTGCCAAAATTTCTATATATATTTCAGGCATTACCAATCTTTGTTCCAAAATCTTTTTTTGATAAAGTTGACTCAAAAATTTCATTTATTTGGCAAGATAAAAACCCGAGACTGGGTAAAATACATTTACAGAAAGCTAAGAGAGATGGAGGTTTAGCATTACCTAACTTTAGATTCTATTATTGGGCAATTAATATTCGACATATGAAATTTTGGTTACTTGACCAGGATATACTATCCATTCCTAAATGGGTAGCATTGGAATTACAATCTGTTCAGGGCTATACACTTGGCTCTATTTTAGGTTCCTCTCTTCCTTTTGATTTGAAACGCCTCAAACAGGTATCTAACCCGATAGTTAAATATACCTTACATATTTGGTTTCAACTCAGCAAATTTTTTGATCTTAACCAATTTGGGCTAGCGATTCCTATCTTAGGTAACATATTTTTTCCTCCCTCTTTTACGGATCCTGCTTTTCAAATTTGGAAGACTAAGGGTATTTCATGGTTTTTGGATTTATTTTTAGATGGTCCCCTTATGTCTTTTGAACAATTATCTAATAAATATAATTTATCAAGAATACATTTTTTAGATATCTACAAGTTAGAAATTTCTTAAGTACTATACTTTCTTCTTTTCCAATGCTTCCTCCTACATACATTTTAGATACTATAATTAACCTTAATCCATGTCAGAAAGGTGCATCGGCTATGATTTATAATATTATTATGAAACTTAGGAAAGCTCCATTTGATAAGATTAAGGTTGATTGGGAACAGGAATTGGGGTCTATCATTTCCGTGGATGACTGGGGGCAGATTTTACAATTAGTCAATACTTCCTCTATCTGTGCTAAACATTCCCTAATTCAATTTAAAGTTGTTCATAGAGCACATATGTCCAAAGATAAATTAGCTCGCTTTTATTCTCATATTAATCCTTTTTGTGATAGATGTCCGGGGCAGATAGCCTCTTTAACTCATATGTTTTGGTCTTGTCCTACTCTGGAAATTTTTTGGAGAGACATTTTTAATATTATCTCCAAGGTATTGAATATAGATATCTCTCCTCACCCTATTACTGCTATCTTTGGACTACCTAAAATTTCCAGTAATCTTTCTCCTTCAGCCCGTAGAATGATTGCATTTCTTACTTTAATGGCGAAAAGATGTATCTTACAACATTGGAAAGAGCTTAATGCTCCAACTACCTTTTTTTGGTTTTCTCAGACGATATTATGCTTGAATTTGGAGAAAATTAGAAGCAATCTTTATGATTCCTCACTTAAATTTGAACAGACCTGGAGATCTTTTATTCAATATTTTCATTTAATGTAATTTTTTTTCTCCTCTTTTTTTTGCTCCATATTTATATACCCTTCTTGTTTTTTTTTACTGTTTTTAATGGAGGTCGGGATTGAGGACGTGATTTTAAGTTTTTTAACTCTGCTTGGTTCCAAGTTAGCCCATTGCTTTGCTTTGCTTTTAGTTAGTTGCACGGTGGGTTTTTTGGGGTTTTTTTTCCCTTTTCTCTATTGATATATATATATATATATATATATATACTATTATGTTACCTTAGTATGTTATGTTTAAATTACATTGTTTGTATCATTTTTTCTGTATTAATACCTCCTGTAATTTTATTATATTCTAACAGTGTATTAGTGCCTATATGGCTTACCTTTTTGTATACTTATTCAATAAAAAGATTTAAAAAGAAAGAAAGAATTTTATATATTTCAATTAAATAACCTCTCAATCTTACAAATTCCAGCAAATGTAAGCTTTTTCAAAAAAAATCTGAATCAGGTTTATTATCACTGACATATATCATGACATTTGTTGATTTGTGGCATATACGTTATCATATAAATAATAGTGGAAAAGAAGAATTTTAAAGTAAAAGTCTGTCCCGAGCCTTTGTGGCCCATCTGGCCAGTGCTTTGCGGTTAAGTGAGGCGATATTCATGGGTTCATGGACTATTCAGAAATCTGATGGCAGAGGGAGAGAAGCTGCTCCTGCAATGTTTTGTGCGTTTTCAACCTCCTGCACCTGCTCCGAAATGGTGTATTGACTGGATGGTGAGAGTCCTTCTTGAGGCACTGCCTTCAGAAGATGTCCTGAACGGTGGGGAGGGTGTGCCCATGGTGGAGCTCAGAATCAGAACCCGATTTATTATCAACAGCATGTGACGTGAAATTTGTTAACTCAGCAGCAGCAGTTCATTGCAATATATACTCTAGCAGAGAAAAGAAAATGGTAATAATAAATAAAATTTTAAAAAATAATAAATAAACAAGTAAATGAGGAGGGAGGAGAAGATGGTGGTGCGAAGCAGCGCGCGCGGCTGTTCCGAATAAATATCAATTATATACAACTAGGGGCCGTGCAAAGTCCGGATTTGATGGAGACAGCCATGAGAAGCGCAGAGGAACATCTGGAGTAACTTCTGAAATGCCTGCTTCGCTGCCGCTGCTACTGTGCAATTGAGAATCTCCGGAGACGAAGGCCCCAAATCCTCGGCTTTGCGTTTCGCCTGTTGCCAGGGCCAGGGTCAAAGCGCTCGGCAGAGATGGTGCTTGGTGCTCGGTGTCAAAGAGGTGGTCGGCGGCTCAGAGTTTTCCGACAGACTCATAGTCCGACTGTGGTTGGATGCTTCCAGGTTGCTGCATCGGCAAGTTGGCGGCGCTGGCGATTTACCGTCTGCGTGAGATGATGGGACTTTCGAGATACTTTGAGACTTTTACTGTGCCATGGTTTGTTCTTATCAAATTATGGTATTGCTTTGCACTGTTGTAACTATATGTTATAATTATGTGGTTTTTGTTAGTTTTTAAGTCAGTTTGTCATGTGTTTTCGTGATATCATTCCGGAAAAACATTGTATCATTGCTTAATTCATGCATTACTAAATGACAATAAAAGGGGAATGCGTGTCCTCATAATCATAAATCAATTAAGTATATTGAATAGATTTTTTAAAAGTGCAAAAACAGAAATACTGTATATTTATAAAAACTGAGGTAGTGTCCAAAGATTTAGGAATCGGATGGCAGAGGGGAAGAAGCTGTTCCTGAATCGCAGAGTGTGTGCCTTCAGGCTTCTGTATCTCCTACCTGATGGTAACAGTGAGAAAAGGGCATGCCCTGGGTGCTGGAGGTTCGTAATAATGGACGCTGCCATTCTGAGACACCACCCCTGAAGGTGTCCTGGGTACTTTGTAGGCTAGTGCCCAAGATGGAGCTGATTAGACTTACAACCTTCTGCAGCTTCTTTTGGTCTTGTGCAGAAGCCCCCCACACCAGACAGTGATGCAGCCTGTCAGAATGCCCCCACGGTACAACTATAGAAGTTTTTGAGTGTATTTGTTGACATGCCAAATCTCTTCAAACTCCTAATAAAGTATAGCCACTGTCTTGCATTCTTTATAACTACATCAATATGTTGGGACCAGTTTGATGCTCAGAGATCTTGACACCCAGAAACTTAAAGTCTGTGATACAACCAGTCGATGTACTCTCCACCACACATCTATAGAAATTTATCAAGGTTTTAGATATCATGCTGAATCTTCGCAAACTTCTAAGAAAGTAGAGGCACTGGAATGCTTTTTTGTAATTTCACTTGTGTGTTGGGTCCAGGACAGGTCCACTTTTAGATGATAACACTGAGGAATTTAAAGTTGCTGATCCTCTCCACCTCTGATCCCCCTGATGAGGACTGGCTCATGGACTTCCTGCTTTCTCATCCTGAAGCCAATAATCAGCTCCTTGGTCTTGCTGCCATCAACTGAGAGGTTGTTGTTGTGGCATCACTCAGCCAGATTTTCAATCTCCCTCCTATGTGTTGATTTGTCACCAGCTTTGATTCAGCCAACAAAATGATGTTGTCAGCAAATTTAAGTATGGCATTGGAGCTGGGCTTAGCCACACATTATTAAATGTAAAGCGAGTCAAGCAGGAAGCTAAGCACACAGCCTTGTTGGTGCACTTGTGCTAGTGGAGTTGGTGGAAGAGATGTTGTTGCCAATCAGAACTGACTGCGAGTGAGGAAATTGAGGATCCAACTGCACAAGGAGGTATTGAGGCCAAGGTCTTGAAGCTTATTGATTAGTTTTGAGCGGATGATGATATTGAATGCTGAGCTGTAGTTGATAAATAGCATCCTGATTTGTGCATCGTTGCTGTCCTGATGTTCCAGAGTTGAGTGAAGAGTCAATGAAATGGCATCTGCTGTGGACGTGTTATGCAGATCCAAGTCACTCCTCAGACAGGAGTTCATGTATTTCATCACCAACTTCTGAAAGCACTCAAAACATGAGGTTTTGCAACTGTCACCTAGCAGAAGAGAAGATGGCGGCGCGACGCAGCATGCGCGGCCACTCCAGTGATGAATATCTGTTATTTGTCAAATAGGGTGCTGTGCACAACTCTGATTTGATGGAAGCAGACGTGAGAGCAGGGAGGAACATCTGGTGAAACTTCTGAATTGCCTGTTTCGCTGCCACTGCTACTGTGTGATCCAGAATCTCCGGAGGGGAAGGCCCCCACTCCTTGGCTTTGCTTGTTGCTCGGTGGCCGGGGCGGGGTCAAAGCGCTCAGCCGAGATGGGAGATGGTGCTCGGTGTCGGAGGGCTGGTCGGAGGCTCAAAGTTTTCGGACGGACTCAGAGTCGGCTGTGGTTGGGTGCTTCCAGGGCGCTGCATCGGCAAGTTTGCGGTGCTGGAGGCTCATGGCAGGGAGAGTTAGTTTCTCCCTTCTACCGTCTGCGTGAGATGTTGGGGCTATCGGGACTTTGAGACTTTTTTTTACTGTGCCCATGGTCTGCTCTTATCAAATTACAGTATTGTTCTGCACTATTGTAACTATACATTATAATTATGTGGTTTTTGTCAGTTTTAGTCTTGGTCTGACCTGTGTTTCTGTGATATCACACTGGAGGAACATTGTATCATTTTTTAATGCATGCATTTCTAAATGACAATAAGCGAGGACTGAGTGTCCTCGTAATCTAATCTAATCATAGGTGGAAGTTTTGGCTGAATAATTATCAGTGAATCCAAACCCAACATTCCCAAGATTTCCTGCTAGCAACCATGTTCTTGTCTAGCTGAGCAAAGACCCAATAATTGCATTTGTATTTCTCTACATCATCTGCAGTCTGTTCAAAACACTTGGATAACATTGTGTATGAGGTTGTAATTGCAGACTGAAACTTCCTTCAGCTATCCGCCCCTAGGTACTAAACCATGAAATGAGTGTTTAACTGCATTTAAAAGATATTGGAAAAATACAAGGATAGGAGGGGTTTAGACGGATATGAGCCAAAATATAGGCAAATGCATGATAGGTGTCATAAGACTATAAGACCATGAGACATAGGAGCAGAATTACACCATTTGGCCCATTGTGTCTGTTCTACCATTCAATCATGGCCGATTTATTATCCCTTTCAACCCCATTCTCCTGCTCTTTTCCAGTAACCTATGATGCCCTGATATATCAAGAACCTATCAAACTTCATCTTAAATATATCCAAAACCTTGGACTGCACAACTATTTGTGGTATTGAATTCCACAGATTCACCACTGTCAGGCTAAAGAATTTTTCCTCCTCTCCATTCTAAATGGATGTTCCTCTATTCTGAAGCTGTGCCCTTTGATCCTGGACTCCCCCACTATAGGAAACATCCTCTCCACATCCACAGTAATCCTTTCAATATTTGATGGGTTTCAATGAGATCCCCCCCCCTCATTCTTCTAAACTCCAGTGAGTACAGGCCCAGAACCATCAAATACTCCTCATGTGTTAACCCTTTCATTCCTGGGAACATTCTCGTGACCCTCCTGGACCACCTCCAATGCCAACACATACTTTCTTCGATTAGGTGCCCAAAACTGCTCACAATACTCAAAGTGTTGTCTGATCAATGCCTTATAAAACCTTAGCATTACATCTTTGCTTTTATATTCTAGTCTTCTCAAAATGAATGCTAAAAATGCATTGCCTTCTTTACCAATGACTCAACCTGCAAGTTAACCTTTAGGGAATCCTGCACAAGATTCTCAAGTCACTTTGCACCTCTGATATTTAAATTTTCTCCCCATTTAGAAAATAGCCTACCAATATGCATGACCATGTACAAACATACTTCCCTACATTATATTCCATCTTCTACTTCTTGGCCCATTCTCCCAATCTGTCTAAGCCCTTCTGCAGATACCCTGCTTCCTCAAAAAGACCTGCCCTTCCAGCTGTCTTCAAATCGTCTGCAAACTTGGTCACAAAGCCATCAAAACCATCATCCAAATCACTGACATATAACATGAAAAGAAGCATTCCCAACACCACCCACTGTGACACATCACTAGTCACCAGCAGCCAGCCAGAACAGGCCCCCTTTATTCCCACTCTTTGCTTCTGTCCAGCAGCCAATCTTCTATCCATACAAGTATCTTTGCTGTAATACCATGGGCTCTTACTTTGTTAAGCAGCCTCATGTGTGGCACCTTGTTAGAGACTTCTGAAAATCCAAGTAAACAACAGCCCTGGAATCTCCTTTGTCTATCCTGCTTGTTATTTCTTCAAACAATTCCAGCAGATTTATTAAGCAAGATTTCCCCTTAAGGAAACCATGCTGACTTTGGGCTATTTTGTCACGTGCCTCCAAGTACCCAGAAACCTCAGCCTTAATAACAAATGGTCTTTACAACCACTGAAGTCAGGTTAACTGCCCTATAATTTCCTTTCTTCTGCCTCTATCCCTTCTTAGAGAATGAAGTGAGATTAACAATTTTCCAGTCCTCCAGAAACATTCCAGAATCTAGTGATCCTGAAAAGATCATTGCTAATGCCTCCACAATCTCTTCAGCTTCCTCTTTCAAAACCCTGAGGTGTAGTCCATCTGGTCCAGGTCAGTTATCTACTGTCAGGACTTTCGGCTCCCCAAGGACCACAAATCAACAAACTTCATGACATATATCAGTGATGATAAGCCTGATTCAGATTCAAAATAAGCTTATCTTTGCTGGAATTTGTAGGATTTCTTAGTAATAGCAATGACACTCACTTCTGCTCCCCAACACTCTTGCATTTCTGATATTCTGTTCATGTCTTCCCCAGTGAGGACTGACACAAAATACTTATTAAGTTTGTCCACCTTTTCTTTATCCCCCACTACTACCTCACCAGCATTAATTTCCAGTTGTCCAATATCCACTCTCATCTCTTTTTTATTCTTTATATCTGGAAAACTTCTTGTATCCTCTGTTATATTATTGGCTAGCTTGCCTTCATATTTCATCTTTTTCCTCTTTATGGCTTTTAGTTACCTTAGGTTAGTTTTTAATAGATCTCCAATCCTCTACCTTCCCACTATTTTTTGCTATATTTTATGCCCTATCTTTTGCTTTTATGCTGTCTTTGACTTCTCTTGTCAGCCATGGTTGCCTCATCCTCCATTTAGCATAGCTCTTCACCTTTGGAATGCATCTATCCTGCGCCTTCCAAATTACTCCAGACATCCCACCCTGCAAAAACTCATTTCAGGGAGGTAGCACCATCAATTTGCGGGAGACTCCCGGAACTTCCAGGAGAGGTGGGATGTCTGCAATAGAGTAGCTCCTTAGCAGCTAGCCAGCTAGTATAAATAACATTAGCTATGCTAATGAACAAATGACATCTGTTAAACTCACTTCAACATGTCTTTTACAGTCTTAACCCTCCATAGTCCATAGAAAAGTCACTGTTGCAAACAGTGCAGTGAGCAACACTGTCATTATTTTTTACCCCTATTAGGCAGGGTTACACTTTAGTGTAGTCTGGGGTGACGTATGTTTTATATTTTCTGTTTTTGAAACACTCTAGCATGGCGCGCTCTCTCGCTCTCTCGCTCTCTCGCTCTCTCGCTTTCAAAAATGATTTCCTGGACATTGTATATAATTTGCGGGCATCAGAGAGCCACTATTAATATGCGGGAGACTCCCGGAACTTGTGGGAGAGGTGGGATGTCTGTTACTCCCAGAAACATCAACCATTGCTGTTCTACCTTCATCTGTGCTACTGTCCCCTTCTAATCAACTTTGGCCAGTTTCCTCTCTCTTGCCTCTGTAATTTCTTTTACTCCACTGTAATACTGATACATCGATTTTAACAACTTTTTCTCAAACTGCAGGGTGAATTCTAATGGAGGGCTCATCCTCTGAGTCTATGTGGGCAGAATTCAAAAACAGAAATGGTGCAACCACTCTGATTGGATTGTATTACAGGCCCACCAATAGCCATCGGGACATTGAGTAACAGAAATGCAGACAGATTGCAGGAAGGTGTAAAAGCAAAAGGGAGAAATGGGGGTGCTTCAACTTCCCTAATAGAAAGTGGGACCTTCATAGTACAAGTGGTTTAGATGGGGCAGAATTTGTTCGGTGCATCCAGGAGGGTTTCTTAAATTAATACATATATAGTTCAACAAAAGGAGGGGCTGCATTGGGTCTGTTGTTGGGTAATGAGCCTGGCCAGGAGGCCGACCTTTCAGTGGGTCAGTAGTTAGAGAACAGTGAGCACAACTCTATAAGTTTTAAGATAGTTGTAGGTTGGGACAAGCATGGATCTTGCTGGAGAGCATTAAACTGGATCAGGGAAAATTATGAGGGCATTAGACACGAACCAGGGAGAGTTAATTGGGAATGGCTGTTTTTGGAGAAGTCCACATCTGACATGTGGAAGGTGTTTAAAGACCAAATGCACAGAATACAGGACAGGTATGTTGCAGTCAGAAGGACAAGGATGTCAAGATGAGAGAATCTTGGATGTCGAGGAAGGTGATACATTTAGTCAAGAAGAAAATGGAGAAGTATGTAAAGCTTAGAAAGCTAGAATCAAAGAGCACCCTGGAGGAATATAAAGAAGCCAGAAAAGAACTCAAGAAGGGAATTAGGAGAGCCAGGAGGGGCCATGAAAACTCATTGGCAAGTAGGATTAAAGAAAATCCCAGGGCATACTACACATACATTACATCAGGAAAAACTGGTCCATAACAAGTGTTATGATATGCAGCCAATCACGCCAACTTCCAGAATTCCAAAATTCAAACTCTCCAGAGAATAGATAGCTGGTGCTGTCCTTTTAAGGATTCAGGACCATCCCACTACTTAGCTTCCATGGTTGGTACCAAGGTTTCAGTCTTCAAGGAGCATCTGAACGGAGGTTCAGAGCTCACTTGGATTATTGCCTAGTGTCTTGTTTTGCACCCAGTTCTAGTTTCAGTCTCATATAGTGTCTCAATCCTAGTCTCGGATACTCCGGCACTTGGGTCCTAACCATCCTTCTCAAGGTCTCTCATCACAAACAAGTACTTTACATCAGTATACCAAAGAGAAGGACATGGAAGTGAGGTATATCAGTGCTGTGAGTATTAATATGCTGGAGCAATTCAAAGTAAAGGAGCAGTCACTGAAAGATCATTAAGGTGGATAAGTCCCCAGGACCTGATGGGATATAAAGTAAAGGCATCCATTAGTCTTGTGAGACTATGGATCTGCGCCTGGAAAGTCTTCACTCTCCAAGGCGCAAGCCTGGGCAAGGTTGTATGGAAGACCAACAGTTGCCCATGCTGCAAGTCTCCCCTCTCCACGGCATCAATGTTGTCCAAGGGAAGGGCATTAGGACCCATACAGCTTGGCACCGGTGTCATTGCAGAGCGATGTGTGATTAAGTGCCTTGCTCAAGGATACAACATGTTGCCTCGGCTGGGGCTCAAACTCACAACCTTCAGGTCGCTAGTCCAATGCCTTAACCACTTGGCCACGTGATGGGATATAACCAAGGTTATTCAGAGAGGCAAATGAAAAGATTGCTAGGTTCTTGACCAGTCCAGCCACAAATGAGTTCCCACAGGACTGGCAGGTAACTAATGCTCTTTCATTGTTCAAAAAAGAAATCATGGAAACCATGGACGGGTGAGTCTCACATCAGTGGTAGGAAAGTTACTGGAGAGAGTTCTTCGGGATACGATTTATGAGCATTTGGAAAACCATAGCCTAATTAGAGAGAGAGCCAGCATAGCTCTGTGTGGGGCAAGTCATATCTTACTAACTTGATTGAGTTGTTTGACAAACAGATGAGGGCAGTTAATAAAGGTAGAGCTGTTGCCTACATAGATTTTAGTAAGGTGTTTGAAAAAGTCCCTCATGGGAGATTCATCCAGAAGAGCAAGGTATATGGGATCAATTGTGAACTGGCTGCATGGATTCAGAACTGGCTTGCCCTTAGAGGACAGAAGATGGTGGCCGAAGGGAATTATGTTAGCTGGAGATCTGTGATTACCGGGACCTCTGCTGTTTGTGATGTATATAAATGACCTGGATGAAAATGTAGATGGGTGGGTTAGTAAGTTTGCAGATGGTATGAAGTTTGATTGTGTTGTGGATAGCGCAGAAGACTGGCAAAGAATACAGTGGGACATAGACAAGTAGCAGATATGGACGGAGAAATGGCAGCTGGCCAAATGTGAAGGTTTGGTGCCTTGGTAGGTCAAATGCAAAGAGACAGTATACTATTAAAACCATAGAACCAAAAGATCAAAGGACATAGGAGTAGAATTAGGCCATTCAGCCCATCAAATCTGCTCTGCCCTTCCATCATGGCTGATTTATTATCCCCCTCAATCCAATTCTCCTGTCTTCTCTCCATAACCTCTGACAGCCTGGCTAATCAAGAAAGTATCAACCTCCACTTTAACTATACCCAGTGACTAGGCCTTCACAGCCATCTGTGGCAATGAATTTCACAGATTCACTACCCTCTAGCTAAAGAAGTTCCTCCTCATAACTGTTCTAAGTGGATGTCCCTCTATTCTGAGGCTGTACCCTCTGGTCGTAGACTCCCCCAGTACAGGAAACATCCTCTCCACATCTACTCTATCTAGGCGTTTCAATATTCAATAGGTTTCAATGAGGCCTCCCCAATTTCTTCTACACTCCAGTGAGGACCGGCCCAGAGCCAGCAAATGCTCCTCATATGTTAACCCTTTCATTGCTGGAATCATTTTTGATGAACCTCTTCTAGACCCTTTCCAATGTCTGACAGGAAATGATAAAGTAGTGATGATAGGAGGTGTGGAGGGGTGGGTTAGTGGGTGAAGGCATTGATCAGCCTTATTGCTTCGGGAAAGTAACCATTTGGGTACTCATCCACTAAGTTCATCTTCATGCTTCTCTATCCCTCAACAGTGATTGCCTAAGATACTGAATTCCCCACCTAATGAATAATTTGCCATCAGCATTTCCGAGATTAGTGCTACACCAGCATAAAGTGTGACTGTTTCCTTGCTATCGCATTAACCTGTCCATTACTTCCTGATCTACTTTGACTCCTCTTTTATAGTTTTCAACCTTGGTGGTTTCTTAACCTTTGAGCCTTGGCTTTTCAATAATGTAAAACTCTTTTCTCAATGAAGTGTAAAATATCCTCCTTAAATGTTTGCCCCTTGGCAGAGCTAAGGCAGAGTGCATGTGCATTTAACAAGCATGTGTCCCGAGAGTCTGTTTTGCTTTATAGCGTTTAATGATGATTCTACCACTAGCAACCTGGCAAATAAAAATATATAGTGCAATGTATTAAACGAATTGTTTTTTATTATTTACAGACTTCTTCCTTGAGCAGCTGCACTTTCCCATCTAATGATAGCTTGATCTCCTTCCCCATGTGTCCTGATAAGATGGTCTCTTTGTTGTTCTTGATCTAGAAATGAAACTTAGAATAACTGTATTGGGAATTTCCTTTCTAAACCGAATATTTACATTATGAAAAATATTTCTAGGTGTTCTACTGTTCTGGAAACGTGTAATTGCAAAGCAGATATTGCACTTGAGTGACACTCTGGTAAAACCACAGAGAACTGGGCACAGTAGCGTAGTGATGAGCATAACACTTTACAGTATCAGTGACCCTGGTTCAATTCCTGCTGCTGTAGAAGTTTGTACCTTCTTCCCGTGACCGCATGGCTTTCCTCCAGGCACTCCCGTTTCCTCCCACAATCCAAAGATGTACGTGTTAGTAGGTCAATTGGTCATTGTAAATTGTGTCATGATAAGGATCAGATTAAATCGGGGATTCCTGGGCAGTGTGGTTCGAAGAGCCAGAAGGGTCAACTCTGCGATGTAGCTTAATAAATAATAAATAAATATATACATACATATATAAATGAATAAGATAGCTGATATATATAGATTGATTCTATGTACCTACATAAAATGGTGCTAGGTACAGGAGTCTCTGTGCATGTTGTGACTGATAGGTGATGATAAAGTATTGGTGGTGGGGGTGGGTTAGTGGGTGGATTAGCCTTACTGTTTGAGGAAAGTAACTGTTTTTGAGTCTGCTGGTCCAACCATGGATGCTACATAGCCTCCTCCCTGATGGGAGTAGAACAAACAGTTCATGAGCTGTATCTCAATAAATAAATAACTCTCGCATTTAATGAAATTTGGTTGTAGATGTGGACGAGGAAATGCAATGTTCAACCTGTGCAAACGATATCCCACAGGCAGTAATGAGTAAATAATCCGCCTTTCAATTTCAATTAACACACACAAAATGATGAAGGGTCTTGGCCTGAAACGTCAACTATTTATTCCTTTCCGTGGATGCTGCCTGCCCTACTGAGTTCCTTCAGCATCTCCAGTATCTGCAGAATCTTTGTTTTCAATTTCAAGTGGAGTTAATTGTCATGTACACAAGTATGGGGAAGTACAGATGTAATGCAAAACCTGCTTACAGCAGCATCACAGGTGCTCAGTCCCAGACAATACTCGGAAAATAAGTCACACATAAATTTTATGAAAGTGTAAGGAGAGAGGGGAAAAAAAGAAGTGCAAAAATAAGGTCTTAATGCAAAAACTCAGTCAGAGACAAGTCCACGGCTGTGCAAGAAGTCCACAGTGCCAAGTGAGACAAGACAAACAGGATGAACTTACAAGGTCCCTAATTAACATCATCTTTCTTATTTCAGAAATGATCATTTTTTGTATTCACCAAGGCCTGTAGTTGTCAATCTCTGAACTTTCTTTGTGGAAATGACAAGCTCATGTTGCAAGGGGTGGAATTTATTTTGAATTTATTGTCATATTATCACAGGCAATGAAAACTTTCTTGCAGCAGCATCTCCTGCACATAGCATCATATAAACAGCATTTACAAGAAAAACATACATTAATCATAATTTACACACATTTTTTACAAGAAGGTGCAATTGGAAAAAAAAGGACCGTCCATTTTAGTGCAAAGTAGTCAAAGTGGTCAGAGCATTGCTAAACTGAGCTAGTGATTAGGGCTTTGCAGGTTGGTTCAAGAACCAAATGGTTGAAAGGAAGTAATTGTTCTTGAACCTGGTGGTATGGGACTTCAGGCTTCTGTACCTCTTGCCCATATAGTGGGGATCTTTGATGACAGATGTTTTCTCTTTATTTCCCTCCATAGGTGTGTGTGTGTGTGTGTGTGTGTGTGTGTGTGTGTGTGTGTCTCAAGATTTCCGGCTCTGCAGAATCCTCCTGAGTCTCTGATTTACTGGAGGAATTCAGTAGGTCGAGCAACACATGTGGGAGGAAAGGAATTGTCAACTTTTCTGGTCAAGATCTTGCATCAGGACCAAAAGCAGTTAAATTAGATTAGGTAAGATTGTCAGATTGCTTTTCTTGAAGAATTTTAGTGAAACATTGGTTTAAGCAGTTGCCATAACGGAGTCTAGCATTTTCTTTAATCTGAAATCCATATCTATTTCATTACTTGAAGAGAAACCACCTACAGTCATTGTGTCGCGAATCAATGGTTTTGAGGTCTAGCTGTTCATCCAGTAAGTTAATAACTGTGCAACTGAGTTACTACCTACCTGAAGGACTTAGGAGGGGTGGGGGGAACGTCGACTCAGACCATGAGAGGCCTGCGTCGGGCATTTTCATGCCTTACAAGGCACAGATTGGAAGTCTGTGTGGGGCACCACTCCTCACATAGACTAGAGCAATGTGTCATTAAGTGCCTTGCTCAAGGGCACAAACACGCTGCTCATGTGACCAAGTATAGGACTTAGCTGTGACACAAAGCTTAATCTTCTGACTCAGGAATGAGAACATCACAATTAGGATGGATATATTGAAAGCAAGTAACAAATGAAAAGAACTATATTATGCTTGTAACTGCTACCATACTTGAGTGGTGGAGTTAAGACACGTCTCTACCAAAGGGAGTGCAAAGTGTTCCTTTCCTCCGCTAGCCTGCAGGTCACCCTTGGGTAAAGTGTGGCACCGGCTTAAACACTGCCCCCACCCCACCTGATCAGAGTCACGTGAAGCCCTGGGAGCAAGTGGTGGATGCTCGTATGAGCAGCAAGTGCATATCACAGGTCCTGGTCATGTGACCACTGACACCAGGCAGGCAATCTCTGAAGAGTATTGATAATGGCTGGGGTCACCTGTCTTGTAAAGACACTGACAGAAGAAGGAATGGCAAACCGCTTCTGTAGGAAAATTAGCCAAGTACAATCATGGTCATGGAAAGACCACGATTGTCCACGTCATACGACACAGTACATGATGATGATGGTGACCTTACTTGCACCTATCAACTCATTTGGTCTCAGCCTATCAGAAATAACCCTCCCCAATCTTTGCTGCTATTTGTTTTCTCCTTCCTATTGCTAATGAAGAATAATGGACCGGAAATATTCGTAATTCCCCTATCTACAGTTGCTTCTAGACCTGTTGAACATTTTCCACACTGCTTTTGTTTCAAATTTCTCATATCTGTGATTTTTTTAATTTTCTTTCCTTGTCCTAGAAGATGACCTTGGGCTGAAAACTCAATGGAGGAGGAGGAGAAGATGGCGGCGCGACGCAGCGCACGCGGCCACTTTGGTGGTGATGTCTGTTATTTATCAAGTAGGGGACTGTGCACAATTCTGATTTTTTTGGAGACAGACATGAGAGTACAGAGGAACATCTGGAGAAACTTCTGAAATGCCCGCTTCACTGCCACTGTGTCTGCGTGGTCCGGAATCCCCGGAGGAGAAGGCCCCGAATCCTCGGCTTTGCTTGTTTTGGCGGCTGGGCGAGGTCGAAGGCATTCGGCAGGGGATGGTGCTCGGGAGGTTGTATCGGAGGGGCTGGTCGGAGGCTCGAAGTTTTCGGACGGATGGACTCAGTGTCGGCAGTGGTCGGGTGCTTCCAATGCATTGGCAGTTGACAGTGCCTGGAGGTTTACGGCAGGGAGTTTCTCCCTTTGCCACTGCTATCGGGGACTCGGGAGTCGATCGACTCAGGACTTTGAGACGTTTTTTTACCGTGCCCATGGTCTGTTCTTTATCAAATTATGGTATTGTTTTGCACTGCTGTAACTATATATTATAATTGTGGTTCTGTCAGTGTTAGTCTTTGGTTTGTCCTGTTTTCTGTGATATCACTCTGGAGGAACATTGTATCATTTGTTAATGCATGCATGCATTTCTAAATGACAATAAACGAGGACTGAGTGTTCTCATAATCTAATCTAAAAAAAATTAGAGAGAAAGACTTCCCCCTCATATAGACATAAAATACTGAATAATATCTTGAATTAAAAAAAACTTGGGGATTTTCTATTGGGTTTCAAGCAGGCACTCCAGTTTCCTCCCTCATGTAAAGGTATACAGATTGGTAAATTAACTATTTAATTTTCTTCCTGTGTAGCTGAGTAGTAGAATCTGGGGAGAGGTAATGAGAATATAGGGAGAATGAAAACTGGGATTAATTTAAGATTAAACTTGTTAGGGAGTATTCTGCAGTTATGGTATATAGCAAATATTAATTTCAACAGCAACCAGTCATCAGGCTTGAATGTGGATTGTAGATTGAGTTTAAAATGCAGCCTGGAAAAATAGCGTTCTTGGATCTGCAGACTGGGGTCGATTGCAAACAAAGAAATACTCCATTGACTTGAGATGTCTGCATCTGCATGAATGCAGCCCGGAATCAGTGGGGATTCACATTCATTTCGGACAACTGGAGTGTAAGTGTGTAGATTGAGGTACTCAGAATGTAATTCAAAGGAAGCATTGTAGATATAGTGTAACTTAAGAATTGTCCTGCTATTACCTTTGATCTTTAGCATTTTAAAACGTCATATAATATTGGGTCAGGCAGGCCCTTTCTTCCAAGAGTGTCTCCAGTATGATGCCTGCTTATTTGCTGAATAAAGATTTCTATATCTATCTGCTTCAGTGTCTCTCCAGTGACTTCATTCGCAGTCACAACAAAACTAATTGTGTAAATTGTGGGTGGGTGAATGATTGATGGTTGGTATGGACAGGCATTTGTAACGAGTTGTTTCCATGCCATATCCCTCTATGACTAAGACTTTGGCATTCACATTTCAATAAACATCAATAATAAACTGAAGACTATGCAACACACACAAAATGCTGTAGGAACTCAGCAGGCGAGGCGGCATCTACAGAAAAGAGTAAACATTTGATGTTTCAGGCCGATACCATCCATTAGGGCTGGAAAACAAGATGAGAAGTTAGAGCAAGAAATGGAGGTGGGGGGGAGTACAAGGTGGTAAGGATAGGTGAAACTGGGAGAGGGGAGTGGTGAAGTTTAGAGCTGGGAAGTTGATAGATGAAACAGATAAAGGGCTGGAGAAGGGGAAATATGACAGGAGAGAGTAGAAGACCAAAGGGAAGGAGGAAGAGCAGCAGAGGGAGGTGATGGGAAAGTAAGGAGATAGGTTGAGAGAGGGAAACAAGAATGGGAATGGCAAAGGTGGGGGGAGGCAATTACTGGAAGTTTGAGAAATCGTTATTCATGCCATCAGGTTGGAGGCTATCCAGACGGAGAATAGGGAGTTGCTTCTCCAACCTGAGTGTGGCTTTATCACAGCAGTAGAGAAGGCCATGGACTGATATGTCAGAGCGTGAATGGGAAGTGGTATTAAAGTGGGTGGCCACTGGGAAATCCCACTTTTTCTGGTGGACGGCAAAGCATTCTCTCAATCTACGTTGGGACTCACCAATAAACACTGGGAGCACCAGAAACATTGCATGATCCCAACAGACTCACAGGTGAAGTGTCGCCTCACCTGGAAGGACTGTTTGGGGCCCTGAACAGGTGTGAGGGAGGAGGTGTAGGGGCAGGTATGGCACTTCTTCCATTTGCAAAGATTAGTACCAGAAGGGAGATCAGTGGGGAGGGTTGAATGGACAAGAGAGTTGTGTAGGGAGTGTTTCCTGTGGAGAGTAGAAAGTGGGGAGGGGGGGAGACGAGGGAAAGATACGCTTGATGGTTGGAGGTGGTGATGAAGGGTCTCAGCCCAAAACTGAAGACTATCTTGTTTTCCCTTCTTTTGCAGTCCTGGGTTCTGGACCTAAAATGTTAACTGATTCTCTTTTCGCAGACGTTGTCATACCTGTTAAGTGTTTCCAGCATGTCCTGTTTCCATTCCTGACATTATCTGTCAACCTTAGTAATGCAGAGTTCTGTCATTTTGGATAACATGTTCAAAATCCCTGTATCTAAAGGCTTCTGACCCAGAGCACCATCACTGTGCTGCAGATGACTACTCCAGTTAGCCGTCTACCGTATGATGGATTGAATCTGTGCTATTTTGGTAAATGCATTAATGTTCTCAGATCTTGAAAAACGTATATTTCGCAGTGCATAATTTTGTGTGACATGGTTCTCAGATCAGAAGAGTTCACCTGGAACAGTGAAGAGTGGTGATCAAATCTGTAGATTATCCCACAGGGGAGGGAGATTTACAATAATACCAAGTGAATGATATGAATGTACAACACTTCCTCCCAAGTGGATCACTGGGAGAGCTGCCAAAGTGTACAGTATATATAGATATATATATATACTATCTATCAAACTGATTATTTAAACAGAAGGCTGTGCACATAACTAATATGCACAATTTAATTGCAAACAAAATGAAAATATTGTGCCCTAGAATTTCTTATCATTGTGGAGTACATGGTGTTTTAGCCTGTGGGCCAGTCACTTGGAGAATCGGTAACACCCAAGATCCAAAGTAACACAAAATGCTCAGAAGGAACTCAGCAGGTAAGGCAGTATCTATAGAGAGGAATAGAGTCGACGTTGAACTAAATTGAATTTACTTTATTTCTTACATCCTTCACATACATGAGGAGTAAAAATCTTTATGTTACATCTCCATCTAAATGTCTCGTGTGCAATCAATGTAATTTATAATAATTTATAGTAAATAGAACAGTCAATGTAATATAGAGTACACTCAAGTCAGCGTGAGTTCATCAGTCTGATGGCCTGGTGGAAGAAGCTGTCCCGGAGCCTGTTGGTCCTGGTTTTTATGCTGAGGTACCGTTTCCCGGATGGTAGCAGCTGGAATAGATTGCAGCTGGGATGACTTGGGTCCCCAATGATCCTTCAGGCCCTTGTTACACACCTGCCCTTGTGAATGTCGTGAATCATGGGAAGTTCACAACTACAGATGAGCTGGGCTGTCCGCACCACTCTCTGCAGAGTTGATTGAGGGAAGTACAGTTCCCATACCAGGCAGTGATGCAGCCAGTCAGGATGCTTTCAATTGTGCCCCTGCAGAAAGTTCTTGGGATTTGGGGGCCCACACCTAACTTCCTCAACCGTCTGAGGCGAAAGAGGCACTGTTGTGACTTTTTCACCACACAGCTGGTGTGTACAGACCACATGAGGTCTTCGGTGATGGGGATGCCTCTCAACCCCAGTTCCATTGATGTCAGTAGGGGTTAGCTCTCTCCATTCCTCCTGTAATCCACAACCAGTTCCTTTGTTTTTGCGACATTGAGGGATTGTTTTCTTGACACCACTGTGTCAGAGAGATGACTTCTTCCCTGTAGGCCACCTCGTTATTGTTTGAGATGAGGCCAATCAATGTAGTATCATCAGCAAATTTATTTAGCAGATTGGAGCTGTGGGTAGCAATACAGTCATGGGTATACAGAGAGTAAAGGCGAGTTCTCAGTACGCAGCCCTGAGGGGCTCCTGCTGGAGGTGAGGGAGCCCACTCTTTCAACCTGCTGGTGATCTGATAGGAAGTCCAGGATCCAGCTGCACAAGGGTGGGTCAAGGCTGAGGTCTCTGATCTTCTTGTCGAGCCTGGATAGAACAATGGTCTTGAATGCTCAACTGTCGTCCAAGAACAGCTGTGTCTGTAGGTAAATTGCAAGGGGTTCATTTTGGGTGGTAGTAAGCTGCATATATAATCCTTGACCAGCCTCTCAAAACGTTTGCTTATTACTGAGGTGAGTGCGACAGGACACCAGTCGTTCAGGTATGTTACCCTGATCTTTTTTTGGTACAGGACAATGGTGGATAATTTGAAGCAGGAGGGCACTCTACACTGGGAGAGAGAGAGGTTAAAAATATCAGTAAACACATGTTTTAAGATCATAACACCATAAGATATATATAGGAGCAGAATTAGGCCATTTGGCCCATTGAGTGCTTCACTATTTCATCATGACTGATCCATTTCCCTCTCAGCCCTAATCTCCTGCCTTCTCCCTGTATTCCTTCAAGTCCTGACTAATCAGGGATATATCAACCACTGCCTTAAATATACCCAATGACTTGGCCTCCACAGCTGCCTGTGGCAATGAATTTCACAGACTCACCATTCCCTGGCTAGAGAAATTCCTCACAATCTCCATTCTAAAAGGACACTTCTCTATTCTGGGGCTGTGACCTTTCGTCTTGGACTCCCCTACCATAGGAAACATCTATCGAAGCCTTTCAACGGTTTCCAATGAGGACACCCCTCATTCTTCTGAAATCCAGTGAGTAGAGGCCCAGAGCCATCAAATACTCCTCATGTGGCATGATTTTCAATCCCTGATTTTGGTCTGCGACCCGTCTTCAAGACTGGCCAGGAGCTGTTCCTCTCCATAGGTGCTGCCTGAGCTGCTGCGTTTCTCTTTTTCCTAAGTCATAGATGGCAATCCATTTATTCTGAACCTATGATGCTTAATTCTATATTCTCTGCCCAGGGGAAGCAGCGTCATTGCATTTACATGGCTTTTAAGGGATCTTGTTTTTCCGCAGCACCACTTTCTAAAGATGATCACATCGTAGACTCTGTCTACACTTCTTGCTGCCTCAGTAAAGCAGCCAATAGAATCGAAGACCTTGTTTGGCCCTGGCACTGTCTTGACCCCCTTCCCATCAGGCTGGAGACTCAGAAGTTTGAAAGGATGTACCTAAAGGACAGCTTCTACCCCGTTGTTATAAGATGATTGAATTGACCCCCTAGTAAGATAAGATGGATACACAAGAAATTCTGCAGATGCAGATGAAATGAAGTTTGGTGGAGGGGCAGGTAGTGCTGAGGAAACAGGTAGGCTGCAGAAGGAGTTAGACAGATTAGGAGAATGGGCAAGAGGAATACAATGTTGGAAGATACATGGTTATGCACTTTGTTAGTAGAAATAAATGTGGAGACTATTTTCTAAACGGGGAGAAAATCCAAAAATCTGAGCTGCAAAGGGACTGGGAGTCCTTGTGCAGAACAACCTAAAGCTGAAGCTTTATAAGGCACTGGTGGGGCCTCACCTTGAGTATTGTGAACAGTTTTGGGTTCCTCATCTAAGAAAAGATGTACTGGCATTGGAGAAGGTTCTAATGAGGTTCACAAGGATGATTCCAGGAATGAAAGGGTTATCATACAAGGAACGTTTGAAAGCTGCGAGTCTGTGCTCACTGGAATTTAGAATGGTGAGGGGGGATGTCCTTGAAACCTTTCGAATGTGGAAAGACCTAGGCAGAGGAGATGTGGAAAGGATGTTTCCTGTGGTTAGGGAGTCTAGGACAAGAGGGCACAGCCTCAGAATAGAGGGGCATTCATTTAAAACATGGATGCAAAGAAATTTCTTTAGCCAGAGGGTAGTGAATTTGTGGAATTTATTACCACAGGCAGCTGTGGAGGCCAGATCGCTGGGCGTACTTAAGGCAGGGCTTGATAGGTTCTTGATTGGACATGGCTTTAAAGGTCATGGGGAGAAGTTTGGGGAGTGGGGCTGAGGAGGGGAGAAAAGGATCAGCCATGATCAAATGACAGAGCAGACAGACTCCATTTGCCAAATGGCCTAATCCTGCACCTATGTCTTATGGTCTAAAAGAGATTGATGGAGTTCCTACTGAAGAGACAAGCAGAGTTTCATCAAAGTAAATAATGCTATCTAGAGTAACACACACAAAATATTGGAGGAAATCGACAGGTCAGGTAGCATCTATGGGAAGGAATAAACAGTCGACGTTTCAGGCCGAGACCCTTCATTAGGACTGGAAAGGAAGGGGAAGAACCCAGAATAAGAAGATTGGGGGAAGAGAATGAGTACAAGCTGGCAAGTGATAGGTGAAGCCAGACAAGGGGAAAGGTAGGTGGGTGGGGGAGGAGGGGGTGAAATAAGAAGCTGAGAAGTGATATATGGAAAAGATATACTGTAGGACTGAAGAAGAAATATGATAAGGGAGGAGTGTGGACCATGGGAGAAATGGAAGGACACAGGTGAGGAGAAAAGAAGAGGTAAGAAAGGGAGAAAGAATGGGGGATGAAAGAAGGGAGGAGGTTGGGGGTGGGGGGGGGAAGAAATTACTGAAAGTTAGTGAAATCTATCTTCACGCCATCAGGTTGGAGGTGACCCAAATGGAATATGAATAATAAGTGTCGAGTATATGAGTAATATTATCCTGAAGTGTTGACTATTTCCCCCTCGTTAAAGCACTTACAAAATTCTTGCTGTTTTTATTTCAGGTTTCCAACATCTGCAACGGCTTGCCTTGTCTTGCTGCCGAGCTCTGCTCCAACTTCTGCCCTTTCTAACGACAGCCCTCTAACCCAGGAATCAATCAGAGAAGCAACCTCCAAGACAAATATGCCTTTCCTTGTATCAGGAGTCCAAAACCAACTCTTACAGTTATTTTTTCCCCTTCCCTCCAAATGGCATTTCCTTTTTTATTGCCAACTTGTCAGGCTGACACCTCAGCGAGCGTGCACCCTGCAGTGGTTCTCAGGAATTAAGGGTAATTGCTCAGCATCAGTACCAGCCACATGTGCTCTGCATACAAGACGGATGGAAGCCTCACCACAGCAGCCCCTCGCAGGTAATTGCACGGCAATGTACCCCATGCTAGGGAGCGTCTCCATGCGCGATTTGTTTTCCGCAAGCCCGATAAATGGCTTACAAAGTAGCAATTGTACCTTGCAGCCAGAGAGAAAGGGCAAATGCTAGGTGTAAAGTGAGGCTAAAATCTGGTCGGCCACTGACAGCTGAATGTTGTTAACAGATTTTCATCTGTACGTAATGCGCACTAATTCCTAAAATATGCACTCAGCTGAACCTGAGGGGAGTTTGTTTTACTACCTGTATTTTAAATTGTGCATTTGAAGACGCAACAGAGTGGAAAACTGCTTTCACATCCAGCGTACATGTAAATCTTTGTATAAATAGAGCTAATATTTTCCACAAGCAAAGGAACACTTGGAAGGGAATTAAAGCCGAACTATTATGTACAAAAACCAACTTATACCACACATGACCAGTAGTTTAGGCCTCTCAGGAGCAACTTATCAATTTCACCTAATCATGAAGTATGTGTTAGAAAATTACTTGTGATGGACGCTTTGAAAAGTAATGGTTGATCTCAGCATAAGACCATGAGACGTAAGAGCACAACTAGGCCATTCAGGCTATCTAGTCTGCTCCACCATTCCATCATGGCTGATTTATTATCCTTCTCAGCCCTATACTCCTGCCTTCTCCCCGTAACCTTTGATTCCCTTAATAATCAAGAACCTATCCACCTCTGCTTTAAATCTATCCAACGACCTGACCTCCGCAGCTGGCTGTGGCATTAATTATTATTAGTTTATTATTGTCACGTGTACCAGGATACAATGAAAAGCTTGTGGTTCATACAGATGAGATCATTACACGGTGTATTGAGATAGAACAAGATAAAACAATAACATTACAGAATAAAATGCAACAGCTACAGAGAAAGTGCAGAGCAGGTAAACAATAAAGAAAAAGATCTTAAAACCATAACACATTGGAGCCCAATTAGGCCATTCTATCCATCAAATCTGATCCACAATTCCTTCAAAGTTGATTTATTATCCTTCTCAATCCCATTCTCCTGCTTTCTTCACATAATCTTTGACACCCTGACTAATCAATAGTCTATCAACTTCCGCTTTAAGTTTACGCACTACATGGCCTTCACAACAGTCTGCGGCAATAAATTCCACAGATTCACCACTCGCTCTATAAAGAAATTCCTCCTTATCTATATTCTAAAGGGACGTCCTTCTATTCTGAGGCTGTGCCCTCTAGTCCTAGACTTCTCTTCTATAGGAATTATCCACTCCACATCCACGTTACCTAGAACATTCAATATTTGATAGGTTTCAATGAGATCCCCACTGGAAGACTGTCCTTTGAGGAGCTATTGGTTTTACAGTTTAGACATGGCCTTGTCTCTTAGAAGCAATCATACCTGTTCCTCTCTGCCTTGCTGCCGATGCCTATTTTCACTAGTTCTGCCACAGGTCACATTCTTCCCTTCCTGATGTTTGCATTCTTTTCATCTCTTACCCATTTCACTGTGTTTACCATCTCCTGTCTACTTTCTGGTACTTCTCTCATTCCCCTGCTTCATTTATCATTTACCAATGTGTTCATGCTTTTCCTGTCACTGTGCCTACTCATTCCAACCTTGTCACTGATTTCCTAGGTAGCGCTGCCATTATTTCTGTGTTAATCTTCATGCTGGCTGAAGCACCTTCAATTATTCCAAAAGACTGAGGTTTGGTAAAAATACTGAAAGGCTTTTATTCGCTGTACAATACGACCTCCACAATGAGTGTCTGCCCCCGGACTGAGGGGGAGGGGCAAGACGAACACCTTTATACAGGACTCTGTGGGAGGAGCTACAGGGGCAGTCAGCAGAGGGGTGTGTCCAGACAGGTAACTGAGTTACAACATATATACATGGTTTACCACATTCACCCCTCCTTTTTTTAAAAAAGAGTCCCGCGGGGTGAAGTGACTGACAATATTTACAAGAAGTACATTTACAGGTTAAGTCTATCAGGCGGTCGAGTCCGTCGCTGTGATCTACGTAGCACCGGCGGTGATTGCACTGGCGATGGCGGTTGTGCTGGCTCCGGCCTGACTTCAGGTGCCAGCATGTTAGGCGTCGGTAATCCCTCGTGCGTGTGCGTCGCGCCTGGTATGGGAGTGTCGTGTGGTGTCTGTATAGGGTTTGGGGTGCACGGTGTCTCGTAGGTACATACATTGGTGGGTATGGGGTCAATAGTCACCACGGAGTGTTCAGGGTAGGGGCCCGGAGCTCCTGCGGGTGCCAGGTCGCGGATGGAGACTGTGTCCTCCCGCCCATCAGGTAAAACCACGTAGGCATACTGGGGGTTCGCATGAAGTAAGTGAACCCTCTCGACTATCGAGGAGTATTTATTGCTCCTCGCAAGTTTCCGGAGCAGCACTGGCCCTGGGGACGTCAGCCAAGTTGGTAGGGTGGTTCCAGTGGTCGATTTTCGGGGAAAAGAAAAGAGCCGCTCATGAGGGGTGGCATTGGTGGCCGTGCATAACAGGGAGCGGATGGAGTGGAGTGCCTCGAGAAGGACCTCCTGCCAGCGGGAGACCGGCAGTCCCTTTGACCTGAGGGCTAAGAGTGTGGCTTTCCACACTGTGCCATTCTCCTTCTCTACCTGTCCATTCCCCCGGGGATTATAGCTCGTGGTCCTACTGGTTGCAATTCCCCTAGCCAGTAGATATTGGCGCAGCTCGTCACTCATAAACGAGGACCCTCTGTCACTGTGGATATAGCATGGGTATCCGAACAGAGTGAAGAGCTTGCGCAGGGCTTTTATAACTGATGTGGTAGTGGTGTCGGGGCAGGGGATGGCGAAGGGGAACCGCGAGTACTCGTCAATTAGGTTAAGAAAGTACACATTGCGGTCGGTGGAGGGAAGGGGGCCCTTAAGGTCAACACTCAGTCGCTCAAAGGGGCGGGTGGCCTTGATGAGTGGTGCCTTTTCGGGTCGGTAGAAGTGCGGTTTGCACCCTGCGCAGACTTGGCAGTCCCTGGTCATCATTCTGATCTCCTCAAGGGAGTAAGGCAGGTTCCAGGATTTCACAAAGTGGAAAAGCCGGGTGACTCCCGGGTGACAAGGGTCTACATGTAGGGCGTATAGCCGGTCGATCTGCGCGCTGGCGCATGTTCCCCGGAATAGGGCATCGGAGGGCTGGTTGAGCTTCCCAGGCCTGTACATGATGTCATAGTTATAGGTGGAGAGTTTGATTCTCCACCTCAGAATTTTATCATTTTTGATTTTGCTCCACTGCTGATTATTAAACATGAATGCGACTGAGCGCTGGTCAGTTAGCAGGGTGAACTTTTTGCCGGCAAGATAGTGCCTCCAGTGCCTTATAGCTTCCACTATGGCCTGGGCCTCTTTCTCTACCGCAGAGTGCCAAATTTCAGGGCCTTGAAGGGTATGGGAGAAGAACACCACTGGTCTTCCTGCCTGGTTGAGGGTAGCAGCCAGCGCAAAGTCGGAGGCGTCACTCTCTACTTGGAAGGGAACGGCCTCATCCACCGCATGCATTGCTGCTTTGGCAATGTCCCATTTTATGTGGTTGAAGGCCGCGTGGGCCTCGGCAGAGAGGGGGAATGTGGTGGACTTGACCAGGGGGCGGGCCTTGTCTGCATAGTTAGAGACCCATTGGGCATAATATGAAAAGAAGCCCAGGCACCTTTTGAGGGCTCTGAGGGTATTGGGAAGAGGGAGTTCCAACAAGGGGCGCATACGGTCGGGGTCAGGGCCAATGACTCCATTCTCCATGACACACCCAAGGATAGCAAGTCGGGTGGTCCCAAATACACACTTGTCTTTGTTATAGGTGAGGTTGAAAGATTTGGCCGCTTGGAGAAATTTTTGGAGGTTGTTGTCGTGATCCTGCTGGTCGTGACCGCAGATGGTGATGTTATCCAGATATGGGAACGTGGCCTTCAGTTGGCACTGGTCCACCATCCGGTCCATTGCCCTCTGGAAGACAGATACACCATTCATGACACCAAAGGGGATGCGCAGGAATTGATAAAGCCTGTCGTCTGCCTCGAAGGCAGTGTAAGGGCAGTCCTCCCGGCGGATGGGGAGCTGATGGTAAGCGGATTTTAGGTCTACGGTCGAGTACGCCTTGTACTGTGCTATCTGATTGACCATATCCGCGATGCGGGGTAGAGGGTACGCGTCGAGCTGCGTGAACCTATTGATGGTCTGGCTATAGTCCACGACCATCCTATTCTTCTCCCCGTTCCGAACAACAACCACCTGCGCCCTCCAAGGACTTGTGCTTGCCTCAATGACCCCCTCCCTGAGCAGCCGCTGCACCTCCGACTTAATGAAAGCTCTGTCCCCCGCGCTGTACCTCCTGCTTTTAGTTGCCACGAGTTTACAGTCGGGGGTCAGGTTGGCGAACAGCGGTGGGGGAGGGATCCTGAGGGTGGAGAGGCCGCAAGTGGTGTCGGTAGTGTGGCAGTTGGCATGAAGTTGGGTGGGATGCGTGGGTTGGTGTGTGTGTGTGGTCAGTAGCGGGGTACGTGAGGTATCTCTACAAAACAGGGGATTTATGACAGTAATTGGTGGGAGGGGCCCATCATACTTCATTGTCACGCTTTTCAGGTGGCTCTGGAAGTCCAACCCCAACAGCACAAGGGCACACAGTTGAGGCAAGACCAGTAACGTAAAGTCCCGATATTCTGTGCCCTGCACCACTAGTGTCGCTACACAACGCCCCCCCGGATGTCTGTTGTATGCGACCTGGAGGCCATGGTGACCCTCCGACTTACTGGCCGTATCATGAGTCCACAATGCTGCACCGTGGCTGGGTGGATAAAACTCTCTGTGCTGCCTGTGTCAAACAGGCAGCTTGTCCTGTGCCCCTCCACCAGGATGTCCATCATTGACCTCGTGAGCTGGTGGGGAGCGCTTTAGTCGAGGGCCACGGAAGCCAGGGTGGGGTCGCTGTCTTGGTCCGGCGTGGTGGGGTGCCCCATGAGCACCCGTTGGTCGTAGACGGTGGGAGGTGGCACCGACCAAGATGGCCGCCCCCATGTCCCGCACTTGGTGGTGGCGTGCAGGGAAGATCGCGGCAGGCAAGATGACGACCCCCACGTCTCGCACGTGGTGGCAGTGTGCAGGCAAGATGGCGGCCCCCATGTCTCGCACGTGGTGGTAGTGTGCAGGGAAGATGGCGACCCCCACGTCTCGCACGCGGCGCTGCTCGATCCCGCTCGCGGTTTTGACTTACAGACCTTGGCGAAGTGGCCCTTCTTTCCGCAGCTGGAACAGGTAACTTGTCAAGCCGCACAGCATTTCCGGGGGTGCTTCTCCAGTCCGCAGAAGTAGCACTTCACGGACTCACGACTGGCTGCAGCCGAGGTCGATTCGCCGGCGGGTTGCGGGGTCTGCGGCGCCCACGAGGCCATCGGGGGATCGCGTGCCTGGAGAGCCTCGGAGTTATGCAAAGCGGCCTCCAACGTATCAGCCAGCTCGATTGCCGAACTTAGGGTAAGATCGGCTTTTTCAGCAGCCGCTGGCGCACGTACACTGACCTGGTCCCCGTGACGAAGGCGTCTCTCACTAGGAGTTCTGCACGCTGCACCGCCGTCAGCTCCTGGCAATTGCAGGCTCGCACGAGCGTCCGTAGGGCCTGGACAAACTCAGCACTCGATTCCCCGGACCGTTGTTGCCGTGTCGCTAAGCGATGCCGAGCATAGACGCTGTTTATCGGCCGCAGGTATTGTCTTTTGAGTGCGTTCATCACGCTGTCGTAGTTCGTCTGGTCTCTGATCAGCGAATAAACCCGTGGACTGACCCTGGAGAGTAGAACTCTGCACTTCACTACGGGTTCGGTCGCTTTAATCTCCTCTAGATACGCTTCGAAGCAGGCCAGCCAGAGTTCGAAAGTGTTTCCAGCGTCAGGCATTTGCGGATGGAGGTCTAATTTTTCATGTCTCAGGGCCTGTTCCATGTTTTAAAATGTACAGCGAATAAAATTGAAGCACCTTCAATTACTCCAAAAGACTGAGGTTTGGTAAAAATACTGAAAGGCTTTTATTCGCTGTACAATGCTCCACAGTGAGTGTCTGCCCCCAGACTGAGGGGGAGGGGCAAGGCGAACACCTTTATACAGAACTCTGTGGGAGGAGCCACAGGAGCAGTCAGCAGAGGGGTGTGTCCAGACAGGTAACCGAGTTATAACATATATACATGGTTTACCCCGTAGTCTTCTGCTTACGTGGCCCATCTGCTTCAAGCTTCAATGTGTTTGTGCATTCAGTAATTCAGTTTCAATGGTTCAATTTAATATCAGAGAATGTATACAGTATACAACATGAAATTCTTATTCTTCTCAGACATCAACAAAACAGAAAAAACCCAAAGAATGAATGACAGAAACATCTGAACCCCAAAGCTACCCTCCAATACACAAGCACCCTCCCCTCCCCCCAATTGCACCAACAAAAGCACCAACCCACCCTCCTCCCCACCATGCAAACAATAGCAACCCCCCCCAAACAGACCGTGATCTAGAGTCCACCAAAAACTACAATCCATAACCCAACACTTTGGTATCTCAGACTGTCTTTCACTTACTAACGAGGAAGGGAGAGATTTCTCCTGAAGTAATCAGACAGGGAAACCAACAGCTCACTGTTTCAACGTTCCGCTTCACTTTTCCAAGTGCCCCGATCCAAGGAGCGATAGGCTGTCTCTCACCATCAAAAAGAGAGAGAGAGGATCAATCGAGTACAGGGGCCTTCTTCCATCAGCAGCACACCCTGCCTGCTGTCTTGATGTTACAGTCTCCTGCGACATTTTAGTCGGTAACGCTGGCCAGGAACGAGGTCGACCACAGGGCCACACCCCGAATGTGCATGTCTTGCAGGCCGCACATGGAGATATCAAAATGCTAGGCCCCACAACGAGGCTGAGAACACACCACTCAAGGAGAACCATAGTTTGAGCTACAACTGTAAATCACGGACTCCAACAGGACCCCAGCCACCTTGAAAGGAAAAGAAAGACATGAGAAAATAAGAATAAGCTGTTTTGCTGACGGACTGGAAGAAGTCATCCAGGTCTGCTAAAACCTCTGACGCCGTCTTTTCTCGCTCCTCCCACCATAGGAGCTCTTTTGCACACCAGGTGTGGTTACTTGAGTTACTGTTGCCTTCCTGTCAGCTTGAACCAGTCTGGCCATTCTCCTCTGACCTCTCTCATTAACAAGGCGTTTTCATCCAAAGATCTGCTGCTCACTGGCTATTTTTTTTATTTTTCATGCCAATCTCTGTAAACTCTAAAGTAGGGGTTCCCAACCTCTTTTTATGCATGAAACCCAACCATTAACCCAGGGGTCCATGGACCTCAGTTTGTGAACTCTGGCCTAGACTCTTGAGTGTAAAAATCCTTGGAGATCAGCAGTTTCTGAGATATTTTAACCACCCACTCTTGCACCAACAATGATTTTACAGAAAAAGTCACTTAGATCACATTTCTTCCCACTTCTTATGTTAGGTCTGAACAACAATTTGATCGTGTCTGCATGCTTTTAAGCACTGATTTGCTACCGCATGATCGGCTGATTGGCTATCTGCAGGTGTACAGGTGTACCTAATAAAGTGGCCACTGGGTGCATTCTGTGCTCTTAAAATTAGTATCTCCTGAATTTGGAACCACCAGAGAAATATTATGGTGGAATTGTAGTACACTGGAATTTTACAGCATAGAGGAAGGCTATTCAAATTCAGATTCATTTATTTATCAAATGTACATTGAAACATACAGTGAAATGCGTAATTTGCATTAACAACTAACACAAGATGGGAATGTGCTTCAGGCAGCCCACAAGGGTTGTCACACATTCCAGCACCGACAAAGCACGCCCACCATGTTCAACAGAGACACAAAAGCAACAATAGCAACAACAACAAAGCAACAGCAACAAAACAACAGCAAAACAACCCCTACCCACTCACACACAGGCAAACCTTCAACCCCAGTTCATTATATTCATGCTATCTACAAAGACCTGGATAACCTGCTCCCCACTGCCCAAAACGCATGAGCTCTCTTGCCTCTGGACTAAGCTCCACCTGACATTTTCTTGCCCTTCATTACCTGCCACTGAGCTCATTTTGAGTCTAAGCTGTCACTTTGGATTGAACAAGTTGTATCTTTTTAGACTAACTCCACCATGGACGATCCCAAACCTGGCTGCGAAGAAGGAGTGCTGACAGGGGGTTAGCAAACCCAACCTGTAAAAACCAAGAGCTACAGAAACCCTAACAGAAGCTCCAAAGACCTCATCCCTGGGAAGGGAAAGATCTTTGATGGGCTACACCTGGGGACAATCTGAAAGTCTGTACCAGGACAAAAGAGTCTGGTGAGCTGCTGTTGGTGGCCTATGCCCCATTAGGGGTGATGAGCTAAAAAAAAAATATTTTTGACTAACCTCCAATGTAAGGCTTTGTCAAAAGTCTTGCAAAATCTATGCCACCTGCATCAAACATGCAATCTCATCGTTTTTTGTCACTACATCCTCATGATTCATTGCACAGTTGAAAACTGTGTGATTATTCCTGCATCTTTCTACACTATTTCTTTCCAATGAATTATCCACTACCAATTCAAGCCGAGTACTCTGCATTTGTCCTGTATGTGGTTGGCTTCTTTTTTTAAATGCACTATTGAATTGGCTGTGTTTGCCAATGAAGATTTGTTCAAAGATTCTTAGTCAAACCCAGTCAAAGGTTCTTACAGATCCTTAAATCCTAGAAATACAGCACAGTGGTAGACCTTTCCAGCCCAATGAGTGCCCCCTGCCCAATTACATCCATGTGACCATTTAACCTACTAACCCATACATCTTTGGAATGTGGGAGGAAACCAGAGCACCTGGAGGAAACTCATGGATTCATCGGAAGAAAGTACCAATGCCTTACAGGAACGGTGGGAATTGAACTTAGATCACTGGCGCTGTGGTAGCATTATGCCGACAGCTACCCTACCACGAGGATCCAAGACTTCACAGTGTGTAAAGAGTATTTTCTGGAATGAGGGAGGTCAGAACCTTGAAAATCTTGGATAGTTCTTCTGGGTGAGCAAAGATGAAGGTGAGATTTAACAAAGGGTTTGAAGTTATGAAGCGTTTTGTTAATCAATTACAGTAGGTAACCAGAGGACAGTGATTTGATAGAAAATTGGGAAAGGAAACAGGAAAGGAGCTGGAGAACCTCTCTCTATGGAGTTAGTTGTTTTGTTCAGGAATGCGTCATTTGAAAGGTTGGTGGAAGCAGATCCAATAATAACTCTCAGAAGTTATTTGGCTAAATACTTGAAAAGGAAAGGACCTGCATAGCTATAAGGGAAAGAGCAGGGTTTGGGACTAATCAGCTAGCTCTTTCAAAGATCTACCACAGGCAGTACTAGCCGCCTGGGATCTTTCTGTGCCCTATGATGGCATGATTCATTAAAATGAAGGAATGGAAAATCATGGTCCACAACTTTCTGTGGAACACTCCTGGTGAGCTCTACTTCCTGCTCGGAGTACTTGATCGCGGATTTAGCTCTAATGAGTAAACTGTAAAAGCCAAGTGTTGAGTGGAATAATTTCCAGTAAGATCCCTCCAGAATACACAATGCAGTCCGTTGTACAAAGAGATCTATGTGTTGGGATTGAACAACATCAGACTGAACTATGAAGAGCTTAGACGTGGCATGAGGCTCCTGCGGCACAATGCCAACACTGTGCAATTTGTTGTAACAGAAGTTATAGCGGCTAATTGATTTAATTTAAAATTTAAATTCATGAGGAATTCTGGTAGAATATATTAAGAGAACCAAGCCCCGATGAAAGGTATCTTGGCACAAATTTAAGTTGGTTGACAAAGAACCAAAGGCAATATAAGAATAATTTTGTCTTTACATGACGTGCTATATTCAAAAGTTCCCCTTTCAAAGAATACTCAGTACCTTTCAAAAGGGAAATGGGGGAATATTTAAATAAAAAAAGATTACAGTGCTTGGGAAGAGAGCATAGGGAGCTGCACTGGCTGCAAAAATTACTTTGCAAAAGAAAAAATATCAGAATCAGAATCAAGTTTAATATTAATGACATACATTGCAATATTTGTTTTTTTTCAGCAGCAGTACAGAGCCATACATAAAAATGCTATAAAGTACATTATGAAATATGTATACTGTAGATATTTTTTAAATTAATTAAATAAGTAGTGCAAAAAAAGAATAAACATAACGAGGTAGTGTTCGTTATCCTTTCAGAAATCTAGGGTGGAGGGGAAAAAGCTGTTCCTAAGACATTGAATGTGTGTCTTCAAACTCCTGTCCCTCCTCCCTGATGGTAGTAATAAGATGAGAACATGTCCTGGGCGATGGGCGTCCTTAATGATGGATACCAACTTTCTGAAGCATCGCCTTTGAGAGATGTCCTTGATGCTGGGGAGGTTAGTGCCCACGATACAGCAGGCAGGGTATGCAGCCTACTGCAGCTTTTTCTGATCCTGTGCAGTGGCCTCTCCATACCAGTCGATGAGCCAACCAGTTAGAATGCTCACCATGGTACATCTGTAGAAATTTGCTAGAGTCTTTGGTAACAAATCTCAGCAACAATATTTTTTTTTCTGTGCTGAAATCAATTCCTTATCCAAAATCCAACATTGTATGCATGGAAGCAACTCCTAGCATCTCTGCAGGTGCTAGAAATCTGAAGCAAGAGCAGAAAATGCTGGAAATACTCAATAGATCAGCTGCTTCTACAGCAGTGATCCATAGTCACTAACTCCAAGGGCTGTCCTAACTGTAGCTAAACCAGAACCCTCTCGACATTGGCTACATATTGAAAAGCAAAGCAATACTGCAGATGCTGCAAGTCTGAAAATAAAAACAGCAAATGGTGGGGAAACTCAGTAGGTCAGGCAGCATATGCGGAGAGAGAATCGCTGTTAGCTTTTAAGATTTGGTGACCTTTCATCAGAAAGGGTAAATAAAAAATCAAGTGATAAACACAAGAGATTCTGCAGATGATGGAAATTCAGAGCAATAGACACAAGTCATCACCATCAAGAATGCCTACCATGCTGTTCCACGCCCTCATTTCGAGAAGTCTGATCACCAGACTGTACCCCCACTCTCTGAATATAGGCAGAAATTGAAGACTGCAGCACCAGTTGTGAGGACCAAGAAGGTGTGGACAAGGGAAGCACAGGAGTGCCCACAGGACTGCTTTGAATGGATGGACTGGACTGTGTTCAGGGATTCATCTTCAAACCTGGATGAGTATGCTGCTGTTGTTACTGACTTCAACATACGTGGATGAGTGTGTGCCTACAAAGACATTCCCAAATCAAAAGCCGTGGATGAACCAAGAGGTATGTCATCTGCTGAAGGCCAGATCTGTGGCATTTAAGTCTGGCGACCCAGGGCTGTACCAGAAAACCAGCTATGATATGTAGTGGGCTACTTCAAGGGTGAAGCGACAATTTCAAACAAGGTTAGAGGCAACATCAGATGTATGACAACTCTGGCAGGGTTTGCAAGACATTATAAAGCAAAACCCAATAGCATGAACGGCAGCGATGCTTCATTACCAGATGAAAGCAAATCCTTCTTTGCACGCTTTGAAAGGGAGAACACAACCACAGCTGTGAAGATCCCTGCCGCACCTGATGACCCTGTGATCTCTGTCTCAGAGGCTGATGTTAGACTGCCTTTAAAGAGTGTGAACCCTCGCAAGGTGGAAGGTCATGATGGAGTACCTGGTAAGGCTCTGAAAACCTGTGCCAACCAACTGGCGGGAGTATTCAAGGACATTTTCAACCTCTCACTGCTATGAGTGGAAGTTACCATTTGCTTCAAAAAGGCAACAATTAAACCAATGCCTAAGAAGAATAATGTGGGCTGTCTTAATGACTATCGCCCAGTAGCACTCACATGTACAGTGATGAAATGCTTTGAGAGGTTAGTCATGACTAGACTGAACTCCTGCCTCAGTAAGGTCCTGGACCCATTGCAATTTGCCTATTGCCATAATATGTCATGGACAGATGCAATCTTAATGGCTCTCCACATGGCTTTAGACCACCTGGACAACACAAACACCTCTGTCAGGATGCTGTTCATCAACTTTAGCTCAGCATTTAATACCATCATTCCCACAATGCTGACTGAGAAGTTGCAGAACCCGGGCCTCTGTACCTCCCTCTGCAATTACATCCTCGACTTCCGAACTGGAAGACCACAGTCTGTGCGGATTGGTGATAACTTCTCCTCCGCAGTGACGATCAACACTGGTGCACCTCAGAGGTGTCTGCTCAACCCACTGCTCTACTCTCTCTATACCCACAACTGTATGGCTAGGCATAGTTCAAATACCATCTATAAATTTGCTGACTATACAACCATTGTTGGTAAAATCTCAGATGGTGATGAGAGGGCGTACAGGAGTGAGATATGCCAACTAGTGGAGTGGTGTCGCAGCAACAACCTGGCACTCAACGTCAGTAAGATGAAGGAGCTGATTGTGGACTTCAGGGAAGGGTGAGATGAAAGAACACATACCAATCCTCATAGAGAGTTCAGAAGTGGAGAGAGTGAGCAGCTTCAAGTTCCTGGGTGTCAAGATCCCTTAGGATATAACATGGTCCCAACCTATCGATGCAGTTATAAAGAAGGCAAGACAACAACTGTACTTCATTAAGAGTTTGAAGAGATTTGGTATGTCAACAAATACACTCAAAAACTTCTATACAGGTACCATGGAGAGCATTCTGACAGGCTGTATCACTGTCTGGTATGGAGGGGCTACTGCACAGGACCAAAAGAAGCTGGAGATGGTTGTAAATTTAGTCGGCTCCATCTTGGATACTAGCCTACAAAGTACCCAATACATCTTTAGGGAGTGGTGTCTCAGAAGGGCAGCGTCCATTATTAAGGACCTCCAGCACCCAGGGCACGCCCTTTCCTCACTGTTACCATCAGGTAGGAGGTACAGAAGCCTGAAGGCACACACTCAGCGATTCAGGAACAGCTTCTTCCCCTCTGGCATCCAATTCCTCAATGGACGTTGAACCCGTGAACACTACTTCACTTTTTAATATATATTATTTCTGGGTTTTGCACCATTTTAATCTATTCAATATACATATACTGTAATTGATTTACTTATTTACTTATTATTATTTTTTTCTTCTTCTATATTATGCATTGCATGGAACTGCTGCTGCTAAGTTTTCATGACACATGCCAGTGATAATAAACCTGAGTCTGAATTTCTGGAGGAACTCAGCAGGTCAGGCAGCATCTATGGAAAGGAATAAACAGTCGACGTTTTGGGCTAAGACGCTTCATTAGGAACCCCTAAGATTTCCTCCAAACACCTTAAAGTTATGCCCCCTGGCATTAGCCATTTCCACCCTGACAAAAAGTCCTTCACTCCTTGTTAGGGAGCATTTTGAAGTTATGTGAATATAACCAATGTTAATTCAAACAAGAACCAGTCTTCAGTTCTTATTGTGAATTGCAAGCAGTAAATTGAAGCTAAAAGCACACCTTTGCAAGTAACTAGTCTGGCTTGCAGACTAAGAGATATGGTTTGCAGAATGGTGACTATGAGATGTTTGCACATGCACCATCCAAACTTTAAGACAATAGGGTTGTGTTAGTTGGCTCGCATCAATCCAGGCAACATGGGCTAAGTTACTTGCACCATTTTGACTTGAGATCAAGCTTGCATACCAGGCGGATGTTGTAACTTAGCATATCAAACACAGTCACTGTTATAAGCAATCAATAGCTTTCGTATACTCAAGATATTTGTGTGCTCAGGGACAGCCCTGACAACATTAATTTTGGCCGTCTGGCTCTCTGTTTTCAGAAGCTTTTAGACATTCTGTGTCAATTACTTTGTCCCAGAAAAAGTATTTGAACATTCAGAGGTGTCCCCCACTCTAATTCAAAGGAAGCATTGTCAAGCAAAGATATTGAAATGAACGATCTAAGATTCAAGACTGTTAATGTAATTTTCAGTACACAAGTGTAAAAGAGAGTTGTTTCTTGGGATCTCTCGCAGCACAAAAAAAACACAACAAGGTAAAGAACACAATAATAATACAGTAATAAAAAACGCAAACATAAACCCATAAGATAGCTTATGTACATAAATAAATTAATTTTATGTCCATAAAGTGGCGCTAAGCACAGCAGCATCTGTACATAAGGTGACTCTGATTGGAAATGATAAAGTGGTGCTGGAGGGGTGGGTTAGTAGGTGCAGATGTTGATCAGCTTTACTGCTTGTGGAAAATGACTGTTTTTGAGTCTGGTAATCCTGGCATGGGTGCTATGTAGTCTCCTTCCTTATGGCAGTGAGACAGATAGTCTATGAGTAGGACGTGTGGGATCCTTTACTATGTTACTGGCCCTTTTCCAGCACCTTTCTGTATATATATATGCTTGATGGCAGCAAGGCTGGTGCCAGTGATGTGCTGAGCAGCTTTGACTACCCGTTGTAGAGCCTCCCTGTCCGCTGCAGTGCAGTTTGCATACCATGCAGTGATGCAGTGTTTTAGGATGTTCTCTACTGCGCGACTGTAGAATGACGTGCATAGTCCAGCTGTCTTCAGCCTCCTCAGAAAGCAGAGGCACTGTGAGCCTTCTTGATTGTGTGGAATATGTTCTTGGACAATGAGATGTTGTGTGAAATGTGCATCCTCTGGAGTTTGACACTGCTTGTGGTTTCCACTGTTGTTCCTCTGATATGAAGGTGGTGTGACTGTTGCAGGTTCCCCTGAAGTCGATAACCATCTCCTTTGTTCTGCTGACATTGAGAAAGAGGTTATTTGGGTTCACCAGACCAAGAGCTCTTCCACCTCCTCTCTGTAGGCCATCTCATTGTTGTTGGTGATGAGCTCCACAACTGTCGTGTCTTCGGCAAACTTGACAATGTGATTGCTTGGGTGTTTGCCCGTGCAGTCATGTGTGAGAACAATGTAGAGCAGTGGGCTCAGCACACAGACCTGGGGAGAATTTGTGTTACGGATAATGGGGATGGAGCAATTGTAGTGCATCCTGACTCTCTGAGATCTGCACATTAGGAAGTCCAACAGCCAGTTGCTCAGTGGTATATTGAGACTGAGGAGTAAGAGTTTGTTACTGAGGTTTGTGGGACAATCATGTTGAATGCCAAACTGAAATCCAGGAACAGCATTCTGATATAAGTGCAAACAAGAGAAATTCTGCAGATGCTGGAAATTCAAGCAACACACATCAAAGTTGCTGGTGAACGCAGCAGGCCAGGCAGCATCTCTAGGAAGAGGTACGGTCGACGTTTCAGGCCGAGACCCTTCGTCAGAACTCTGCACCTCTTCCTAGAGATGCTGCCTGGCCTTCTGCGTTCACCAGCAACTTTGATGTGTGTTTCTGATATAAGTGTCCTTGTTTTCTAGGTGTGCCAGACCAAGGTGCATGACAGATATGGCATCTGTCACAGAGTAATTCCGTCGGTAAGCATATTGGTGAGAGTTCAATGTGGCAGGAGTGGAGTTTTTCATATGTATCATTACTGGCCATTCAAAACACTTCATGGCAATTGGTGCCAGTGCCACTGGGTAATAGTTGTTTAGTTCTGAAGGTGCAGAGTTTTTTGGTACAGAGGAGATGGTGACTGATTTAAAGCATGCGGGGGCAACAGCCTGGATGAGTGAAGTGTTGTAGGTGTCCGTGAAGACGTCAGTGAGCTGGTGTGCATACTCCCTAAACACTTGGCCTTGGATGTCTGGCCCAGCCATCTTATGGGTTCTGACTCTCTGCAGAGTCCTTATCACGTCTGCTGTTGTTACAGACAGTGGCTGCTCGCCTGGCAGGAGGATAGTCGTATTGTGTTGCATGCCACAATGTGTGCATAAAGAATAGTGAGATATTTTCCAGTCCTCTGGAACCATTCCAGGATCTAGTGATTCTTGAAAGATCATTAGAAATGTCCTCACAATCTTTTCAGCTCCCTCTTTTAGAACATGTAGTCCATCCCGTCCAAGTGACCTGTCTACCTTCACCTTTCAGCTTCCCAAGCACCTTCTCTTTAGTACTAGCAACTCACTCTGCCCCCTGACTCTCTTGGATATCTGGTGTCTTCAACAGCGAAGACAGACCCAAAATACTGATTACGTTTATCCACTATTTCTTTGTTTTCCATTGCTGCCTCTCCAGTATCAGTTTTCAGTGGTTTGTTGTGCACTCTCACCTCCTTTTTACTCTTTACATATCTGAAAAAAACTTTTGGTATCCACTTTTATATTATTGCTCACCTTCACATTTTCTGTCCTTCTGGTTATTTTTAGTTGTCTTCTGTTGTTTTTTCAAAGCTTCCCAATCCTCTGACTTCCCTCTAATTTTTGCTAACTTAGATGCCCTCCCTTGTCAACCATGGTTGCCTCATCCTCCCATTAGGATGCTTCTTCATTTTTGTGACGTATATATCCTGTACCTTCCAAATTGCCCAGAAACTCCAGCCACTGCTGTTCTGCTGTCATCTCTGATAGTGTCTCCTTCCAATCAACTTTGGCCAACTCCTCTCTCCTGTCTTTGTAATTCATTTTACTCCCTCCACTGGAATACAGATACGTCTATCTTGACTAGTTATTGTAACTATTGAAATTGTATTACATCACCTGCTGTTACCTTTGATCTTAAGAGTATAAAAATGTGATATACTTTTGGGTTTGTGAGACTCTAATATGGGCGTCTCCAGGAGATTGCCCGCTTGTTGTGATGAATCATGACTTCTACATCACCAGGTTTTGAATCTCTCCAGAGGCTTTGATCAAAGTCACAACACTTCTCTCCAAAGCGAAAACCCCTAGCTCGCTCAACTTATCCTCATAAGACATGCTCTCTAATCCAGGTAGCACCATGGTAAATCTCCTCTGCACCCTCTCTAAAGCTTCCACATCCTTCCTATAATGAGGTGACCAGAAATGAACCAATACTCCAAATGTGGTCTAACCAGGGTTTTATAGTGCTGCAACTTTATGTCACAGATCTTGAATTCAATCCCCTAACTAATGAAGGTCATCACACCATATGCCTTCTTAGCAAACCTACCAAAGTGCAGTCCAACTTTGAAGGATCTATGGACATGGAACTATGAGGTGAAACACACAGCATTCGCTGAAATTCTGAAATAAAAGAGAAAACTGGAAATATTCCTACCTGGTAGACTGGTGTAGAGTGAAGAAGGATGGATAATCTCGGAATCAGGTTTAATCAGGTTTAATATTATTGACGTACATTGCGAAATTTGTTGTCTTGCAGCAGCAATACAGTGTAATACCTAAATGTACCATAAGTGACAATAAGAAATACAGTTAACACATCAGGACCAGTATATTTTGGCCCAATTAAGAGGATGCCCCATTTAGCCAAAGCTTCATGGAAATAGTTAAAAAGGTATAAAAAAGAGAAACTGAGTTACAAATTGTGTATTTAAATCAAATACAGAACCAATTAGAACACTACCAATGCTATTGCAGTACTATAAAACTATGTATGAGTTCCTGATACAGTATCAACAGAGGAATTCATCTATGTCACATTGCTTCGACTGTAAATGAAGAAAACCAGTGCAGACACTTAGTGCATATAATGGACTGGCTTCATACAAGGTTGTCAACGATTGCATCCTCCAAGTCTTCATTTTCATTGTAACATTCAAGATGATTATTGATACCTTCAAATTCTTTGTAGTTTCTAAGTTGATGAAGTAGTGGAACTGTTTTTACTCCTGCCTGTTTCTGACATCTTCAAGCCTGAATGCTTGAAACCACAGTGAGCAAAGCAGTCCTGAATTGCCTTAATGCTTATTTCTTGTAACTATCAGTGACAATAGTCACTGCTTTTTGAATACAAACACACACTACACTATTTAAAAACTGTCCACTGAAAACATAGTGTTATGTTTAATGGCTATGCAAGTGCACCCAACTGTCGCTGGTTAGAACCTATTCTGCAATAGTCTCCTGTCACAATGAAGCAGCATAATATCCCAAATAAACAAAGGGAATCCTGAGCAGCACACACAAAACGCTGCAGGAACTCAGCAGGTCAGGCAGCATCTATGCAAACGAATAGATGGTCAAAATTTCAGGACAAGACCCTTCTTCAGAACTGGGTAACAAATAATGTATTTAAATGAAATACAGAAGGGAAGCCTGGTTAATTTATTGATTCATTTTTGTTCTTTAAGAGTTGTCCCAAATAAGGAGCTGCCCCAATTAGCTGATGGCCCAATTAACCGGAATACATTGCATATATCATAGTTAGATTAAATAAGTAATGCAAAAAGAGAGCATTCATTGTCTGTTTAGAAGTCAGATGGCAGGAGGAAGAAGCTGTTCCTAAAACATCGAGTGTGTGCCTTCATGCTCCTGTACTTTCTCCCTGATGATAGCAAAGAGAAGAGGACATATCCTGGGTGATGTGAGTCCTTTCTGATGCCGCCATTTTGAAGCATTGCCTTTTGAAGATGTCGTTGATGCTGGGTAGGCTAGTGCCCATGATGGAGCTGGCTGAGTTGACAACCTGTTGCAGCTTTTTTCAACCCTGTACAGAGGCAATGCAGCCAGTTAGAATGCTCTCCACAGTACAAATGTAGAAATTTGTTAGAGCCTATGATGTCATACAACATCTTCTCAAACTCCTAATGAAATACAGCTGCTGATGTGCTATATATGTTGGGCCCAGGCTAGATCTTCAGAGATGTTGACACCTAGGAGCATGAACCTGCTCACCCTTTCCACTGCTGATTCCTCGACGAGGAGCATTGTATGTTCTCTCAATTTCCCATATCTGAAGTCCACAATGAACTCCTTGGCCCTACTGACACTGAATGTAAGTTTCTTGTTGCAGCACCACTTAACCAGCTACCCTATCTCACAAGTTTTCGCATTGCAAGCTGAACTTTGGACCACATATTCCTGCCATTAGTGAGGCTGCGCTGCTCTGATGCTCTCTCTTCCCACCTGTCAATGAAACCTTCATCTTTTCCTTTGTCTTGGCTGCTGCTGAGCTGATTACTCCCTCACTCTACCCTTCATGTGCCTGAGGTCATCTAATACCCTCTCTGTCTGTCCCAAATTCCACCACTGCCACTCACTCACTCCTGATCAAACAATGTTTCCATTTAAAGTGTCTCACCCCACACCCCCTCCACAATGATCTCACCTCGTCGTCGCCCACCTTATAACCTTCTGAATTATTTACACACTTCCGCTTTTATCTTTTTTCATCAAAATCAAATTTAATTGCTCGACCATTGACAAATATGCCTTTAAAAACCAAAGTTCTGGAATTCCTTTCTAAACCTCTCTACCCTTCTGTCTAACCTTCCTCCTTAGATCTTATCTTTTGATCATCTGTATCAACATCACCTTATAAGGCTTGGTATTAAATTTTGTTTAATACCTTTCCTGCCATGGGCCTCGGGATTCAAGTTTAGGGAGTTTAGAAACAATGGCTTGCAATCATTCTTCAGTTTATTATATGAAGAATAGTTTTCAAAACTACTGTTAATTTTTAAAACCAGGGGCGCTGGGGTAGTGTCACAGTCAGCACAATGCTATTGCAGCCCGAGGCATTCTGGAGTTCAGAGTTCAATTCCAGCACCATCTAAGGAATTTGTATGTTCATCCCATGAACATATGTGTTTCCTTTGGGTGCTCTGGTTTCCTCTTACAGTCCAAAGATATACTGACTAGTAGGTTAATGGACATTGTAAATTGTTCTGTGATTGGACTAGTGTTAACTTGCTGATGATACGCCCAAATCTCCTCACTATTGGCAGAATCTCAGATGGGGATGGAGACAAGAGGGCATACCGGAGTGAGATATACCAGCCAGTTGAGTGGTGTCACAGCAACAACCTTGCATTCAACGGCTGTAAGGCAAAAGAGCTGATTGTGGATTTCAGAAAGGGTAAGACGTGGTCATGAACATGAACCAATCCTCAGAGAGGGGTCAGAAGTGGAGAGAGTGAGCAATTTCAAGTTCCTGGGTGTCAAGATCTCTGAGGATCTAACCTGGTCCCAACATATAGATGCAGCTATAAAGAAGGCAAGACAGTGGCTGTATTTCATTAGGAGTTTGAGGAGATTTGGTTTGTAACCTAAAGTATATACAGATGTACTGTGGAGAGCATTCTGACAGGCTGCATCATTGTTTGGTATGGGGTGGGGGATGGTTACTGCGCAGAATCAACAAATGCTGCAGAAAGCTATAAAATTAGTCAGCTCCATCATGGGTAGAATCCTCCATAGTATCCAAGACATCTTCAAGGAATGGTGCCTCAGAAAGGCAGCATTCATTATTAAGGACTTTCATCATCCAGCCCATGGCCTCTTCTCATTGTTACCATCAGGAAGGAGGCACAGGAACCTGAAGGCACACACTCAGCGATTCAGGAACAGCGTCTTCCCCTCTGTCATCCGATTCCTAAATGGACATTGACCCCAAGAAACACACTCAAGAACACTACCTCACTTTTTGTTTTCCGTTTTTACACTACTTTTAATTTAACTATTTAATATACATATACATACTTTCTGTAATTGATTTCATTTTTTTCTATGTTTATCATGTATTACATTGTACCACTGCCACTAAGTTAACAAACTCCACGGCATATGCTGGTGATATTAAACCTGATTCCAATTCTAACTCTACGTAGGTGTGTTGCTTGGCAATGAGACTCGTTGGGCCAGAAGGGCCTGTTCTGAGCTGTATCTCTAAATTAACTAATTAATTAATTAATGGTGGCTACAATGGGATCTACCATAATTCCATCAGGTTGTCTGGGTTATCGCTTTCTGATTCAGAGGGCCTTAGTTTGAGCCTTACACCTGAAATCGTTCTCCTTATTGAAGGCAAGACATTAGGAGAGTCACAGGGGTGGGTCAGACTAGGTCAGACTACAGTATTTCTTTCCCTCTGCAAACTGAACAATTTTCCAAGAGATTCCAAATGCCATTGCAAGTGAAATGACTTTTTGTTTCAATAAACAATCAGGTAGGGGAACTTAATGGACGAGCAGAATCTGTGGGGGAAGGAAATATTGACATTTTTTCACAATGGGGGGCATTGGGAGCAAGGGTGGACCCAAATGCAAGACACATCTTGTGAGGTTAGCAGACTGGGGTCTTGGCTCTTGAGGCTAGCAGGCTGAGACTAAGGGTCTGGGTAGGACTCGGAATCACGGACCGCCAGGACCAGGACTTGACTTGGTACTTGGATGCCGCCAGGGCCAGGACATGGTACTTGCAGCCGCCAGGGCCAGGACGTGGTACTTGCAGCCGCCAGGGCCAGGACATGGTACTTGGAGCTTCCGGGTAGTGGCGAGCTCTAGACTCGGCCCAGGAACAGTAGACAGCGGCGCTTGATTCCGTCCAGCGGGTCAACTGACGGACCCACCGCGGCAAGGAAACTTTGCAGGCTCGCTTTGGCAAGGTAACTTGACAGGGTTATTCCCGTGAGGAAAGGCGACTTACTGGCACTCACTTCGGGCTGAGACTAGGCTTGCTCCAGCCAGATGACATTGGCTTGCAGTACGTTTGGTGACTTTGCAAACGCTCTCGCTCTGAACGGCAGAAAGCCGGAGACTATAAACTGCCTGTTCAGCCGAGAGTAAGTTGCCTCCAATCACCAAGCCCGAGGGACACAGGAAAACAGGGAACCAAAGGGAAACAGGGAGTTAACAGTCCGGATCATAACATAAACAAAGTAAATTTAAAGGGACCCCGATCCGGACCATGACACATTTCTGGTCAAAGGTATCCAGGTTTCTTGGTGTCAACTTTTCTGAAGATCTATCCAAGGCCCAATACGTTCATGCAATTACAAAGAAGGTATGACAGCAGCTCTACTTCATTAGGAGTGTGAGGACATTTGTTAGGATACCAAAGACTCTGGCACATATGTACTGTGGAGAGTATTCCAACAGGCTGTATCACTGGTTGATATGGAGGCACAAATGCACAGGACTGGAAAAAAGCTGCAGAAGGTTGAATGTCATAAACACGACAATTCTGCAGATGTCTGAAATTCAGAGCAGCACACAAAAATGCTGGAGGAACTCAGCAGGTCAGGCAGCGTCTATGGAAATGAATAAACAGTTGATGTTTCAGGCTGAGGCCCTTCTTCAGGAAAACTCAGCCTGCTCCATCACGGACACCAGCAGCCTCACCACCAAGAACGTCTTCAAAATGTGATACTTCAAAAATGCGGCATCCATTATTAAGGGTCCCTCACCATCCAGAACATGTCCCCTTCCAGTCCTGCTGAAGGGTCTCGGCCCGAAACTTAGACTGTACTCTTTTCCATAGATGTTGCCTGGCCTGCTGAGTTCTCCAGCATTTTGTGTGCATTGCTTGAATTTGAATTGACTTTATTACTTACATCCTTCATTTATATGAGAAGTAAAATTCTTTGTTGCGTCTCCATCTAAACGTGCAATGTGCAATTTATAGTAATTTATAATAAATAGTATGTAAAACAGGACAGTCGATATAACATAGAAATACAATTGTATCAGCGTGAATTAATCAATCTGATGGCCTGGTGGAAGAAGCTGTCCCGGAGCCTGTCGGTCCTGGCTATTACACTATGGAAGCAACAAACATCAAAGTTGCTGGTGAACGCAGCAGGCCAGGCAGCATCTCTAGGAGGAGGTACAGTCGACGTTTCAGGCCGAGACTCTTCGTCAGGATTATGCTGTGGTACGTTTCCCGGATGGTAGGAGCTGGAACAGTTTGGGGTTGGGGTGACTCAGGTCCCCAATGATCCTTCGGGCCCCTTTTTACAAACCTGTCTGTGTAAATGTTCTGAATAGTGGGAAGTTCACATCTACAGATGTGCTGGGCTGTCCACACCACTCTCTGCAGAGTCCTGTGATTGAGGGAAGTACAGTTCCCAGGCCAGGCAGTGATGTAGCCAGCATCTGTAAATTTTCTCTAGTTCATGCCCTTTTCTACGAGAGTACTACTATCTATTTGCATTACTTATCTTGTTTATATTTTCTATTGTAGCTCATTATTTTTTAATGTATTGCACTGCACTGCAGCCACAAAACTACAAAGTATCATGACATTTGTACGTCAGTGATAGTAAACCTGAGTCTAATATTAGCATTACAATGTATAGCACCCCCATAGATGCTGTTTGACCTGCTGAGTTCCTCCAGCAGATTGTTTGTGGCTCCAGATTCCACAATCTGCTGTCTCTTGTGTCTGCACCTGATTTAGATTAGATTAGTTTATGGTTGTATACACCAGGGTGCAATGAAATTCCTTGTTTGCGTGAAGCTCAAAGAGTAAACAGTTTACAAAGAGATCATAAACACAACAATAAATACAATAACAGGCACAAAACAGCAGAATAATTGCGCTATCTGAAGTAGAGCAAAAATAAATACTTCAGTGATTAGAACGGAAAACTGAGAGAAGTAGAGTTAAGAGCATGAGAATGTGACAGCACCATCGGGAAGGGGATGTGAACCAAGTGATTGATTCAGAAATCTGAAAGCATTAGGGGAAAGTGTGGATATCCTGGCTTTAAAGCTCCTTGACATAGGGAAAGGTTGTAGCTAGTGATCCAGTGAGTGGCAATTCTGTGGGCGAAAATGCTTTGTTAATGAGAGAGGAAGGCCACACTGAGTGGTGGGCAGAAGAGCATCTCTGAATGCACAACATGTCGAGCCTTGAAGTGGATGGGCTACAGCAGCAGAAGACCACAAACATATATTCAGTGACTATTAAATCCAGGGATGTAACTCTGTGTGTATATGAATGCAAGCACATTTACCTCATCTCTATCTTATTTTCTGTTGTCAGGTCAAATAGAGGGGGAGGGGTATTATAGAGAATATTTCATTTGCTAGACTATAATAATCCATTATTTCTTGGGAGCCTTATTGAGATGCATCAATGAAAACAAAGACAGAATCAACTGAGGGTTACTTCAAAATTCTCAAACTCAAACATGCATTGTAAGATTAACATTTCATGCTGACTAAGTTGAGGTAAGAGGGGAGCCAGAATGGTAAATGGAAAGGGAGAGAAGGGGGAGGAGGAAAAATTAATGGAAGATGGAGTCATTGATGTACATGCCATCAGGTTGAAGGCACTCCATTTTGACTCCCCTCTTCACCCTTTCTCTTCTCCTCACCTGCCCATCATCGCCCTCTAGCACCGCTCCTTCTTTCCTCTCTCCCATCAAATTGTGTCTTCTTCATCCCTTTACCTTTTCTTCTTAACACCTCCCAGCTTCTCACTTCATCCCCTTCCCCCATCCACTTACTTTCCTGTTCAACTGGCTTCACCTATTGCCTTCCAGCTTGTACTTCTAACAACTTCCCCCTCCCCACCCCCCCACCTACTTATTTCTGGCTTCTTCACACTTCCTTTCCAGTCCTGATGAAGGGTCTCAGCCCAAAATATTGATTGTTTATTCCTCTCCACAGATGCTGCCTGAACTGCTGAGTTCCTCCAAAATTTTGTGTGTGTTCCTCTAAATCAGATTATAAGCATCCGTTAGTCTCGTGAGACCATGGATTTGTGCCTTGGAAGGTTTCCAAGGCTTAGGCCTGGGCAAGGTTGTATGGAAGACCAGCAGTTGCCCATGCTGCAAGTCTTCCCTCTCCATGCCACCGATGTTGTCCAAGGGAAGGGCATTAGGACCCATACAGCTTGGCACCGGTGTCGTCGCAGAGCAATGTGTGGTTAAGTGCCTTGCTCAAGGGAACAACACGTTGCCTCAGCCAAGGCTCGAACTAGCCACCTTCAAATCACTAGACAAACGCCTTAACAACTTGGCCACCCGCCAACTGAATTAGATTATCAATGACATTAATGGTTGTATTTTCTGTAGACTTTGGTCTGCACAGATTGAAATCAATTTTTCATTTGTAGCAATGAGGGTTGAGGACACCATGCAGTAGAGGTCAGTGGTTAATGATAAAAGGTGAAACATTGATGGGGAATGGGGAATGGGGAACGTGCGGGGAGAACTCCTTCACTCAGGGGGTGGTGAGAGCGTGGAATGAGCTGCCAGAGGAAGTGATGGATGAAGGTCCAATTTCATCATTTAAAAGAAGTTTGGATAGGTACTGCATGGGAGGGTGCAGGTCGACGGGACAAGGCAGATAATTCGGCATGGACTACATGGGCTGAAGGGTCTGTTCTTGTGCTGTAATGTTTTATGACTCTATGACACAATATTTTGTCCCAGAAAGTAGAAATGATAAAGTGGATGGCAGGCATCCTTGACAATAAAACTAGCCTTTCGGTAGAAAACACTATGAGAAAATGAAATAGATTGAAGGAAGTGACGAGCCTGTGATAGAGTTTGATAACTCATTGGGTTTGCACTTATTCACAAGACGAAACAAATTCATCACATGTAGCTCTTTAGAGATCCTTTGATATGAGAATCAACTCAGTGGCCACATTATTAGGTACACCTCTCTACCTGCTCGATGATACAAATACCTAATCAACCAATCATATGGCAGCAACTCAATGCAAGGCATACAGGCATGGTCAAGAGCTTCAGTTGTTGTTCAGTCCAAACATCAGAAAGGGGAAGAAATTTGATCTAAGTGACTTCAAGTGTGTGTCCAACAGAGTGATCAGCAGCACTGGGGCTCCACAGGGGACTGCCTTGTCTCTCTTTTTCTTCACCATTTACGCCTTGGACTTCAAATACTGCACAGAGTCTTGTCATCTTCAGAAGTTTTCGGATGATTCTGCCATAGTTGGATGCATCAGCAAGGGAGATGAGGCTGAGTACAGGGCTACGGTAGGAAACTTTGTCACATGGTGTGAGCAGAATTATCTGCAGCTTAATGTGAAAAAGGCTAAGGAGCTGGTGGTAGACCTGAGGAGAGCTAAGGTACTGGTGATCCCTGTTTCCATCCAAGGGGTCAGTGTGGACATGGTGGAGGATTACAAATACCTGGGGATACGAATTGACAATAAACTGGACTGGTCTAAGAACACTGAGGCTGTCTACAAAAGGGCCAGAGCCGTCTCTATTTCCTGAGGAGACTGAGGTCCTTTAACATCTGCCGGACGATGCTGAGGATGTTCTACGAGTCTGTGGTGGCCAGTGCTATCGTGTTTGCTGTTGTGTGCTGGGGCAGCAGGCTGAGGGTAGCAGACACCAACAAAATCAACAAACTCATTCGTAAGGCCAGTGATGTTGTGGGGATAGAACTGGACTCTCTCACGGTGGTGTCTGAAAAGAGGATGCTGTCTAAGTTGCATGCCATCCTGGTCAATGTCTCCCATCCACTACATAATATACTGGGTGGGCACAGGAGTACATTCAGCCAGAGACTCATTCCTCCGAGATGCAGCACAGAGCATCATAGGAAGTCATTCCTGCCTGTGGTCATCAAACTTTACAGCTCCTCCCTTGGAGGGTCAGACACCCTGAGCTGATAGGCTGGTCCTGGACTTATTTCATAATTTACTGGCATAATTTACATATTACTATTTAACTATTTATGGTTCTATTACTATTTATTATTTATGGTGCAACTGTAACAAAAACCAATTTCCCTCGGGATCAATAAAGTATGACTATGACTATGACTATTCAAACATGGAATAATTGCTGGTGCAAGGCACAGTGGTTTGAGTATCTCCTGGGATTTTCACACACAACAGTCCCCAGAGTTTGCAGAGACTGGTGTGAAAAAAAATCCGGCTGAAAAAAACCACATGCCTCAATGATTTTTTATCTGGGTTGTTAGTGCAATTCCTGGGCAATGCAGGCTCACCCTGGTGAGATTTGGTAATCTGTATGGCAGCATTTTAGGATGCTATGGTAGTGTAGCAGTTACCATGACATTATTACAGCTCTGAGTGTCGGAGTTCGGAGTTCAATTCTGGTGTCTTCGGTAAGGAAAGTTATACGTATTCTCATGTGCGCACGGGTGCTCCAGTTTCCTCGCAAAGTCCAAAGACATACCAGTTTATAGGTTAATTTCTCATTGTAAATTCTCCTGTGATTAGGGGAGGGAGGGAGGGAATATCGACTCAGACCATGAGAGGCCTGCGTCGGGCATTTTCATGCCTTACAAGGCGCAGATTTGAAGTCTGTGTGGGGCGCCACTCCTCGCACAGACTAGAGCAATGTGTGGTTAAGTGCCTTGCTCAAGGGCGCAAATACGCTGCCACAGCTGAGGCTTGAACTAGCAACCTTGAGATAACTAGACGAGTGCCTTAACCACTTGGCCACGTGATTAGGCTGGGGGTTAAATAGGTGGGTTGCTGGGCAGTGTGACTCATTGGGCTGGAAGGACCTGTTCCATGCTGTATCTCTAAATAAATAACTTTCAAAGATGAACACGGTAGTTACCCCTGTGGTCTAAATGAAAACAAATCCCTTAAACAGCTTCACTGAAGTAGAAATTCACATCTGATCAGTAGTACTAACCATAAATCCTACCGAAGTGTCTCGACATGAAGCACCATCTGTCTGCTTCCCTCCATAGATGCTGCCTGACCCATTGAGTTCCATAGTGCCGCCAATATTTAGTTGCATTGTGGTCGACTCAATGGATTTTAGAGGCAAATTACAACCTGCTTCCTATATTTGTAGCAGGTTCTCTATAGGATTTGGATGAATTGTCTGTCTCGGTACCATATCAGATGCGGACGTTGGTGACCATAGTTTTCCATATAGATCTATCCCTCGTTCTTTGGATGACTTCTATTTCCTTGATGTGTAGCCACCTGGCTAGGCTTTTGATGTACATAAGCCGAGGTCTTCCTCTAGGTTTGCTCCCCTCGATCTTTCCAGAGAGTATGAGTTCTTCTAGTTCATCTTTCTGCATGATGTGTCCTAGGAATCTGAGTTGTCTTTCTCTTATTGTTGGTATGAGTGATCTAATTACTTGGGCTCTTCTGAGAACTTCTTCATTCGATGTGTGTGTGGTCCATGATATTTTTAACATTCTCCTGTAGAACCATAACTTAGCTGCTTCTAGTCTCTTTTCCATTGCTGGAGAAATGGTCCAGCATTCACTTCCATAAGTCAGGATAAAATAAATGTAGCACTGCAGTATTCTGTTTTTAGTGTACATGGATGAATTACTGAATCAAAATGAGATGGACAAACTTTTCTTTGTGACAGTGTGTTGTTCTCAAGTTGACTGTTGTGCTTTCTTAATATACAACAATGATCGCTCTTCAAAATGTAGAATCTCCTTCTTTCTTTTGGGTCAAATGCGATTTAAAGTGACCACTGGAGACAAGGCAACCTGCACCAACACGGCTGAGTGTTCCTACCAGTCAGACACAGTCTCTAACACGTCTGTTCGTTCCTTCCTGGTATTTCACTGGCTTCCATCAAAAGTGCGCGCTGGAACGGATTCAGGTCTAGTTTATGCTGTCCCTGCACCAATACAAAACTCATGGTGAGGAGAGAATGGAAAAGGAGGATGAGGGCTTGTAACAATAAGATCCAGGTGTGATGTGTTTACACTACAAAGTTCACCAGAGTGGAAACCCCGTTAGTTTCTATAGAGCATTAATCAACCAACTTGGGCTATGTGCCAACAGGAGATGGAATGTTCTCTGTGGCCTTTTAATGCATGGATCTAAACATTATGGCAAGCTGAGTGGCCTTTGCTAATTCTCACCTTCAAAAAAAATCCATCACAAAGGAAAGAAAAAGTGCAAGTGCTGTAAATATAATTTTTTTTAAAAAACATTAAAGTCCAATGATAATATGGCAGGGTAGGTGCAGAAGAAAGGTGGATTACAGTTTCGGGTGTGGGGGCCTTGAATGGAGCTGACAGAAAGCCCATTGCCCATTCTTACTCCTTTCAGTTGGCCTTGGGCCTAAGGTGCTTTTCACTGAGGGCTCCACTTCTGGGCGGTTTCACTGAAATTATCATGCTGCGATTGGCAATACCAAAAGTAAATAAATGCTGGTGGAGGATGGGATCTTAAGAGAGGAGACCAGTAAAAGAAGTATAAATCCTGAAGGCTTGGCAGGCTTTCCATTCCCAGCTACAACACTCAAAAAACTGTTTGATTTAAGAGAGGGTAATGCACATTTTCTTTTATTGTGCATTTCAATTAAGACTTATAAAAGCTCCTGGAGATGTAACATTGCTGTTTTAAATACCTTTCTACTAATCTGCAATGGCCAGATACATGGTTCAGTAACATCTGGACCACGCTAGCCTCCAAAATAGCGCTGTTTTCCTTTTACAGGATAATATATTTAACAATTTATATTTAATCTCTGCGCTTTTCTACAGTTTTGTGGAGTTGACTGGCAGACCCATAACAGGCTGACAAAGCTAACCCCTGGGCACGCAGTGAGTTTTAACACCCAGTGGTATTTTACAGCATTTCTGTGGGTAATTAACATCCCAAGCCTTTGCTGTAATTAACACCAAAGGAACATTAGAGCAAAGGTTGGTGTTGAGAAGCATGCCTTTTGCAGAGAAGGTTTTTTTTAAAACCAGAACCTCTCCCCCACTAGCCCAACTAACCCTTCCTCAATCCTTCCCACATACTCTCTTCCAACGCTGGCCTAGGCTTGCTTTGACTGTGAAACCTACCTCCCAGGCTGCCTTTGAAGGTGGATTTTTATGTTCCCAGATACAAATCAAGTGAACTTCAGAGCAGCAGGGGACTGTAAACGAACCCAGCAAGGGCCCGACAGGATAAAGGGATTGAGCAGATCCCCACGCAGTTTGCAGTGTTGATGGAGGTGGGGTTGTCAAAAAGGAGATGCACTTTAGGACCATATAACTCCTTTGAACCCCATCTGCAGAGTGTGCTCATTGTAAACACTCCACCCAGCTGGCAGAGCAGACTGGTAACCCCAGGCGTAACATGACGCGTGCCACAACACCAGGACAGAAGTTCAGGCCAAATTGTGGAATCAAATTGCCAAGTTTCCTCACACAAGATTGTACTGAATTGCAGGGCTATTATTTAAATGGAGAGCCTAATTATCATCATTTCCTTTGGACTCACAATATTCCACTCCACCAACCCCCCCACCCCCATCGCTGCTCTGCAAACACCCCGTCGAAAGCAGCCATTTCTAATTCCGGCCTCTATGAAGAGGGCCTGCGCACAGCATGGTCGGGTACTGGGTCTATAACGTGAATCTGCAGGGGAAATAGACCATTTTGGGAATCAGCAGGGAAGTGGAAATCACTCAGGCTCTGCCATGAGCAGAAATTACCAGGTAAATCAAGGCAAGGAATGAAAGATGTTCTTAAAGCCTCCTTAAAGTCGTGCCATATCCCTCCGATTCCTGGGAATCAGTGGCCTATGCCTGTTCAAAGTGGGAAAGCCACAGAGTGTTGCAAAAGCAAAGGAGCTGGTTGTGGACTACAGGAAGAATGAAAACAGGCTAACCCCTATTGACATCAATGCATCTAGGATTGAGAGGGTGGACAGCTTTAAGTTCCTTAGCATAAACATCTCACGTGGTCTGTACACACTGGCTGAGTGGTGAAAAAGGCACAACAGCACCTCTTTCACCTCAGCTGGTTGAAGAAGTTGGTATGAGCCCCCAAATCCTAAGAACTTTCTACAGCAGCACAATTGAGAGCATCCTGACTGGCTTCATCACTGCCTGGTATGGGAACTGTACCTCCCTCAATCACAGGACTCTGTAGAGAGTGGTGCAGACAGCCCAGCACATCTGTAGATGTGAACTTCCCACTATTCAAGACATTTACAAATACAGGTGTGTAAAAAGGGCCCAAAGGATCATTGGGGACCTGAGTCACCCCAACCACAAACTGTTCCAGCTGCTACCATCCAGGAAACGGTACCACAGCATAAAAGCCAGGACCAACAGGCTCCAGGACAGCTTCTTCCACCAGGCCATCAGATTGATTAATTCACACTGATACAATTGTATTTCTATGTAATATTGACTGTCCTGTTGTACATACTATTTATTATAAATTACTATAAGTTGTACATTGAACATTTAGAGGGAGACGTAACGTAAAGATTTTTACTCCCCATGATTATGAAGAATGTAAGAAATAAAATCAATTCAATTCAAGTATGGGAATGCTCCCAACTGTCGTATTCCAAGCTGAAGCTCGATGGAGCCAACGCAAAGGCTCTGGGGGGAAGGAACACCGTCTGCAGTCACTCCGCTACTGGAAGCTGAGGGCTTGAGTGTGCCAGGGAAGCCCCCCAAACAACGAAAGGTAGCATCACCACGGGGAACCGTTGAGTGGCAAACTAAAGAAAAGATGTGCTAACACTACTGATGGGGTGGCAGGGTGGAGATACGTCTCTGCCAAAGGAGGTGTAAGGTGCTCCTTCCCTCCACTAGCTTGCAGGTCACTCTTGGGCAAGGTGTAGCTAGTGTTTACCAACACTTCCCCCCCCCCCCCAACCCAGTTCAGGGTCATGCGAAGCCATGGGAGCAGTGGTGGATGGTTGTATGAGCAGCTGGTGCATATCACAAGTCCTGGTTTTGCATCCACTGACAACAGGCAGACGATCTCTGAAGAGTATTGATAATGGCTGGGTCAGCCGTCTTGTAAAGACACTACACAGAAGAAGGCAATGGCAAACTACTTCTGCAGAAAAATTTGCCAAGAACAATCACAGTGATGACTCGGCACATAATAACGATGATGAACAGTACTGAAAATATTAACCAAATGACACTCAGAATATAACAGCCGGCTGGTAGTGTAGTGGCTGGATTTTAAGGTGAGTGGTCCTGGGCTCCAACCCAGCCCATTTTCCATCGGTGCTGGGCTGAGCAGTGTCAAGCTCGTAAAAAAAAACAGACAAATGGTAGATGTTAGTTGCCAACCATCCTGAGGGACAGCTGAAGATGAAGAGCTGGAGATTAGTCACAACCAAACTGAATGTCAGAACAAAGGTGACGAAATTCAAATAGACTTAGAGTCATGAAGTCATAGAGCTACACGGTGCACCAATCGGCCCTTTGGCCCAGCTCATCCATGCTGACCAAGGGGTCTTACTGAGCCAGTCCCAGTTGCTTGCATTAAGTTCATATCTTTCTCTATGCAACTATCCAAAATCCGAAAAACCAATAAGTGTTGTAATATTGTAATGTTACCTGCCTTAACCACTTCTGTAGACAGTGCAGTCCATATCGCCAGCTCACTCTTTGTGTAAAAGTTGTCCCTCAGCTCCATTTAAAATTTTGCACTCTCTCTTCAAACCTATGCCCTTTAGTTTAGCACCCCCCTACACTGGGGGAAAACCTTGGCTGTGCACTTTATCTAAATCCCTCATGAGTTTATGAACCTCTCAAAAGGTCAGTAGATGTAAAGTGTTGTTGGATGTCCTAAGAATGTAAAAGGCAGGTAATGAGATTTATGGATTTGTGACTAAATTTGCCGATGATACAAAGATAAGTGGAGGAGCAGGTAGTTGGAGAAAACAGAGAGCCTGCAGAGAGACTTAGATAGTTTAAGGGAATGGGCAAGGAAGTGGCAAATGAAGTACAATGTTATAAAGTGTATGGTTATGCACTTTGGTGGAAGAAATAAATAAGCAGGCTATTATTTAGATTAGATTCAACTTTATTGTCATTGTGCCAAGTACAGATACAAAGCCAATGAAATGCATTTAGCATCTGACCAGAAATGCAAAGAATAGTGTTATTTACAAAATAACTGCGAATAAAAAAAGTGCTACAGCACACAAATATAAAAGTACTGAGACAGTACTATACGGATGCAATACTGCTTAGCGCTGTGATGTGAGGCTCAGCAGTGTCACAGCCTCAGGGAAGAAGCTCTTCCTGTGCCCGCTGGTACAGGAGTGGAGGCTCCTGTAGTGCCTACCAGATGGGAGAAGAGTAAAAAGTCCATGGTTAGGGTGAGATGCGTCCCTGATAATGCTTTTCACCCTGCCCAGGCAGCGTTTATGGTAGATGTTCTCAATGGTGGGCAATTGGGTGCCGATAATCCGCTGGGCAGTTTTCACCACACGCTGGAGATGGGGAGAGAATTCAAAATGCAGAGATGAAAAGGGACTTGGGAGTCCTTGTGCAGGATACCCTAAAGGTTAATCTCCAGGTTGAGTCAGTGGTAAAGAAAGCAAATGCAATGTTGGCATTCATTTCTAGAGGTATAGAATATAAGAGCAGAGATGAAATGTTAAGGCTCTGTAAGGCACTCATGAGACCACACTTGGAGTATTGTGTTCAGTTCTGGGCTCTTTATTTAAGAAAGGATATACTGGCATTGGAGAGGGTTCAGAGAAGATTCATGAGAATGATTTCAGGAACAAAAGGGTTACCGTATGAGAAATGTCTGGTAGCTATTAGGCTGTATTCCCTGGAGCTCAGGAGAATGAGGAGGGATCTCATAGAAACATTCCAAATGTTGAAAGGCTTGAACAGGTTAGACATGGCAAAGTTATCTCCTATGGTAGGGGAGTCTAGGACAAGAGGGCATAACTTCAGGATTGAAGGACGTCCATTTAGAACAGAGATGCAGAGAAATTACTTTAGTCAGAAGGTGGTAAATCTGTGAAATTTGTTGCCACCAGCGTCTGTGGAGGCCAAGTCATTGGGTGCATTTAAGGCAGAGATAGATAGGTTCTTGATTAGCCAGGGCCTCAAAGGGTATGGGGAGAAGGCAGGGGAGTGGGGATGACTGGAAGAACTGGATCAGCCCATGATTGAATGGGCTGAATGGCCTTCTTCTGCTCCTGTATCTTATGGTCTTATGGTCTTATTTTCCTTTAGATCAGGGATTCCCAACCTTGGGTCCACAGGCCCCTTGCTTAATGGTATTGGTCCGTGGCATAAAAAAGGTGCGGAACCCCTGATTTAGATAGACAAATGAAGACTACTTTCTTACAATGTAAAGTTTTCCACAGATTGATATAGAGGCAGAGGTGATGGAATCACATGTGTACCTCTGCCTGAATTCTCCAGTGGGTTGAAAACATGAGCACTAGCTTCACAAACCATTGAGGCTATCTTCAAAAGGCAGTGCCTCAAAAAGCTGACATCCGTCATTAAGGAACACCACCTCCCAGGCCATGCCCTCTTCTCATTACAACCATCAGTGAGGAGGGCAGGAGCCTAAAGGCATGACACACAACTCTGTTTCAGGAACAGTTTACCCTCTGCCATCAGATTTCTGAATTTGACCATGAACCCATGAACACTATCTCACTATTATTGTTCTTTTATTTGAAATACCCATTTACTTTATATATATATATATATATTTCTTACTGTCATTTATAGTATATTTCATATATTTCACTGTTCTGCTGCTGCTAAGCAACAAATTTCACGACATACGTCAATAATAATATATTATTATATGATGTGTATAATATATGATATTATATGATAATATTATTATATTATTATTGATGCGTCCGACTCTGATGCATCATTCTCTCCTTCTTGTTCCCGAGCCAGTGTGGCCTGATTGGAAATGAGCGAGAGAAAACTATTGGTGCCAATATTATTTCAAAGAATTAAAGACTTTAGATCCTGCTACGGGTAATCCCAGTATTTTGAGGCCGGAACACTGGCTCTAAACTCCAAGGGATTTTTTAAAATAATTTTATATTTTTATAATTTTATAATTTTTATAATATAACTAGATCCTTTTTCCAAGTGAATTTGTTGAGGTATCAGTATAGACTGGTTGTTGGTATATGAATTAGATGAGTTTATGGAGACTAAATAGCATTCCAACCTCCATAACCTGCAGTTATCGACACTGTTGCAGAGTCTGAAAAAAAGACCTTCTCTATAACCTGCGGTTTCAGCCATGCAACGGCCGGCTTATAGATCAACGAGGCATTTTGTCCAGTCAGTTCATTAATCATTCCATTATTCCAAATTATATGCGGAAAGTTGTATAGAGTTATAAACAGAATGGAGCAAAGATTCAGCTTTAATCATGATCAGATATTCTGCTTAATTGAACTGTTTGCTGAAAGCATTTCATTCTCTGAGTTTCCACTCAAACACATTTGCATTTTGCCTAAAGCACACTCTCCAGTACATCAATGCAATCAGACCCTATCTTAAACTTCCAGTTTTCTTTAAATTTTACTTGAAAGAATAAATTATTTCCTTATATTTGGTAGGACTGTTGAAAATTTCAAAGTTCAAAGTAAAGTTATTGTCGAGGTACATATATGTCACCATATGTTATCCTGAGATTCATTTCCTTGCCGGTATTCACAGCAGAATCACAATAGAGTAAATGCAAAATATTGCACACGAGACAGATAAACAACCAACGTGCAAAAGAGAACAAACTGTGCAATTACAAAAAGAAAAAAATATATATAATAATATTCAATAAATACCGAGAACATGAGATGAAGAGTCCTTGAAAGTGAATCTATAGGTACAGGGAACAGTTTAGTGTTGGGGTGAGTGAAATTGAATGAAGTTATCAAGAGCCTGATGGTTGAGGAGTATTAACTGTTCCTGAAACTGGTGATGTGAGTCCTGAGGCTCCTGTACCTTCTTCCTGATGGCAGCAACGAGTTGTCTATCACAAAAAAAATCTAGTTTAAATCACAGTGACAGTATCTGAGATTTTAAGTTATCATTATAGATTTGCTGGATTGTTACATTACAAAATATTGTGATTTCTTAATATTGATTGGCATCTGATTAGTTCCAAGGGTTTAGATGGGGCAGAGTTTGTTAAGTGTGTCCAGGATGGATTCCTGTCACAGTATGTGGACAGGCCGACTAGGGGGAATGCCATACTAGATCTAGTACTAGGTAATGAACAGGGTCAGGTCACAGATCTCTCAGTGGGTGAGCATCTGGGGGACAGTGACCACCGCTCCCTGGCCTTTATAATTATCATGAAAAAGGATAGAATCAGAGAGGACAGGAAATTTTTTAATTGGGGAAGGGCAAATTATGAGGCTATAAGGCTAGAACTTGCGGGTGTGAATTGGGATGATGTTTTTGCAAGGAAATGTACTATGGACATGTGGTCGATGTTTAGAGATCTCTTGCAGGATGTTAGGGACAAATTTGTCCCAGTGAGGAAGATAAAGAATGGTAGGGTGAAGGAACCATGGGTGGCAAATGAGGTGGAAGATCTAGTCAGGTGGAAGAAGGCAGCATACATGAGGTTTAGGAAGCAAGGATCAGATGGGTCTATAGAGGAATATAGGGAAGCAAGAAAGGAGCTTAAGAAGGGGCTGAGAAGAGCAAGAAGGGGGCATGAGAAGGCCTTGGCGAGTAGGGTAAAGGAAAACCCCAAGGCATTCCTCAATTATGTGAAGAAAAAAAAGATGATAGGAGTGAAGGTAGGACCAATTAGAGATATAGGTGGGAAGATGTGCCTGGAGGCTGTGGAAGTGAGCGAGGTCCTCAATGAATACTTCTCTTCGGTATTCACCAACGAGAGGGAACTTGATGATGGTGAGGACAATATGAGTGAGGTTGATGTTCTGGAGCATGTTGATATTAAGGGAGAGGAGGTGTTGGAGTTGTTAAAATACATTAGGATGGATAGGTCCCCGGGGCCTGACGGAGTATTCCCCAGGCTGCTCCACGAGGCGAGGGAAGAGATTGCTGAGCCTCTGGCTAGGATCTTTATGTCCTCGTTGTCCACAGAAATGGTACCGGAGGACTGGAGGGAGGCGAATGTTGTCCACTTGTTCAAAAAAGGTAGTAGGGATAGTCCGGGTAATTATAGACCAGTGAGCCTTACGTCTGTGGTGGGAAAGCTGTTGGAAAAGATTCTTAGGGATAGAATCTATGGGCATTTAGAGAATCATGGTCTGATCAGGGACAGTCAGCATGGCTTTGTGAAGGGCAGATCATGTCTAACAAGCCTGATAGAGTTCTTTGAGGAGGTGACCAGGCATATAGGTGAGAGTAGTGCAGTGGATGTGATCTACATGGATTTTAGTAAGGCATTTGACAAGGTTCCACACGGTAGGCTTATTCAGAAAGTCAGAAGGCATGGGATCCAGGGAAGATTGGCAAGGTGGATTCAGAGTTGGCTTGCCTGAAGAAGGCAGAGGGTTGTGGTGGAGGGAGTACATTCAGATTGGAGGATTGTGACTAGTGGTGTCCCACAAGAATTTGTTTTGGGGCCTCTACTTTTCGTGATTTTTATTAACGACCTGTGGGGGTAGAAGGGTGGGTTGGCAGGTTTGCAGATGACACAAAGGTTGGTGGTGTTGTAGATAGTGTAGAGGATTGTTAAAGATTGCAGAGAGACATTGATAGGATGCAAAAGTAGGCTGAGAAACGACTGATGGAGTTCAACCCAGAGAAGTGTGAGGTGGTACACTTTGGAAGGACAAATCCCAAGGCAGAGTACAAAGTAAATGGCAGGATACTTGGTAGTGTGGAGGAGCAGAGGGATCTGGGTGTACATGTCCACAGATCTTTGAAAGTTGCCTCACAGGTGGATAGGGTAGTTAAGAAAGCTTATGGAGTGTTAGCTTTCATAAGTCGAGGGATAGAGTTTAAGAGTCGCGATGTAATGTTGCAGCTCTATAAAACTCTGGTGAGGCCACACTTGGAGTACAGTGTCCAGTTCTGGTCGCCTCACTATAGGAAGGATGTGGAAGCATTGGAAAGGGTACAGAGGAGATTTACCAGAATACTGCCTGGTTTAGAGAGTATGGATTATGATCAGAGATTAAGGGAGAATGAGGATGAGAGGAGACATGATAGAGGTGTACAAGATAATAAGAGGAATAGATAGAGTGGATAGCCAGCGCCTCTTCCCCAGGGCACCACTGCTCAATACAAGAGGACATGGCTTTAAGGTAAGGGGTGGGAAGTTCAAGGGGTATATTAGAGGAAGGTTTTTTACTCGGAGGGTGGTTGGTGCGTGGAATGCTCTGCCTGAGTCAGTGGTGGAGGCAGATACACTAGTGAAGTTTAAGAGACTACTGGACAGGTATATGGAGGAATTTAAGGTGGGGTCCTATATGGGAGGCAGGGTTTGAGGGTCAGCACAACATTGTGGGCCGAAGGGCCTGTACTGTGCTGTACTATTCTATGTTCTATGTTCATAATAAAACAAAACCATTCAGCCCATTGGTTTATGGTATCTCCGAGTAAAGCCAATTCTCCATTCCTTTCCCTGTAACCTTACAAATTATCCCTTTACATTGAAAATGTCTTTTGAGAAGTATTTTCTGTTAATATCAGATGCATTACATAAAGTACTAAAAGCTATTGAAAGACTTTCAGACATCTAGTGGAGCTCTTGTATGTAAACTTTAATTCCTGGAGCCTCATTGACTCTTTATAATGAATAGCATAATTAGTACTCACAGTAGTCAATAATAGAAATATAGAAACATAGAAAATAGGTGCAGGAGTAGGCCATTCAGCCCTTCGAGCCTGCACCGCCATTTATTATGATCATGGCTGATCATCCAACTCAGAACCCCGCCCCAGCCTTCCCTGCATACCCCCTGACCCCCGTAGCCACAAGGGCCATATCTAACCCCCTCTTAAATATAGCCAATGAACTGGCCTCAACTGTTTCCTGTGGCAGAGAATTCCACAGATTCACCACTCTCTGTGTGAAGAAGTTTTTCCTAATCTCGGTCCTAAAAGGCTTCCCCTCTATCCTCAAACTGTGGCCCCTCGTTCTGGACTTCCCCAACATCGGGAACAACCTTCCTGCATCTAGCCTGTCCAATCCCTTTAGGATCTTATACGTTTCAATCAGATCCCCCCTCAATCTTCTAAATTCCAACGAGTACAAGCCCAGTTCATCCAGTCTTTCTCCATATGAAAGTCCTGCCATCCCAGGAATCAATCTGGTGAACCTCCTTTGTACTCCCTCTATGGCAAGGATGTCTTTCCTCAGATTAGGGGACCAAAACTGCACACAATACTCCAGGTGTGGTCTCACCAAGGCCTTTTACAACTGCAGTAGTACCTCCCTGCTCCTGTACTCGAATCCTCTTGCTATGAATGCCAGCATACCATTTGCCTTTTTCACCACCTGCTGTACCTGCATGCCCACTTTCAATGACTGGTGTATAATGACACCCAGGTCTCGTTGCACCTCCCCTTTTCCTAATCGGCCACCATTCAGATAATAATCTGTTTTCCCATTTTTGCCACCAAAGTGGACAACTTCACATTTATCCACATTAAATTGCATCTGCCATGAATTTGCCCACTCACCCAACCTATCCAAGTCACTCTGCATCCTCTTAGCATCCTCCTCACAGCTAACACTGCCACCCAGCTTCATGTCATCCGCAAACTTGGAGATGCTGCATTTAATTCCCTCATCCAAGTCATTAATGTATATTGTAAACAACTGGGGTCCCAGCACTGAGCCTTGCGGTACCCCACTAGTCACTGCCTGCCATTCTGAAAAGGTCCCGTTTATTCCCACTCTTTGCTTCCTGTCTGCTAACCAATTCTCTATCCACACCAATACCTTACCCGCAGTACCGTGTGCTTTAAGTTTGCACACTAATCTCCTGTGTGGGACCTTGTCAAAAGCCTTCTGAAAATCCAAATATACCACATCCACTGGTTCTCCCCTATCCACTCTACTAGTTGCATCCTCAAAAAATTCTATGAGATTCGTCAGACATGATTTTCCTTTCACAAATCCATGCTGACTTTGTCCGATCATTTCACCGCTTTCCAAATGTGCTGTTATCACATCCTTGATAACTGACTCCAGCAGTTTCCCCACCACCGACGTTAGGCTAACCGGTCTATAATTCCCTGGTTTCTCTCTCCCTCCTTTTTTAAAAAGTGGAGTTACATTAGCCTTGAATCCCTGCCCCCTGCTCCAATCCAATAGTCTTAGAGCTGTTCCTAAAATGTTGAGTGTGACTCTTCAGGCTCCTGTACCTCCTTCCCGATGGTAGTAATGAGAAGATGTCCCAAATGGTAAGGGTCCTTTCTAATGAATGCTACCTTATTGAGGGACCACCTTTTGAAGATATGTTCAACGGAGGGGCAGGTTGTGCCCATGGTTGAGCTGTCTGAGTCTCAGACCCTCTGCAGCCTCTTTCAACCCCGTGCACTGGAGCCTCCATACCAGGCAGTACCAATTTTGTCACGTACCCCGTGACGGGTTAAAGAACTAGCAGAAATGGAAAACACTTGGTGTAAACCACAAGTGGTTTCTGGGCAGGACAAACATAGACTTCAAAATGTTGTAAAGCCGGAATAAGTGATAGCAACTCCTTTTCAACAGTGAAATAATTTTTCTGGTGCACATTAAATTTCTTTGAGAAATAAGCTTCTGGATGTTCAATTTCATCATCATCCTTTTGCAACAATACTGCCCCAGCAGCATCATCACTAGCATCTGTCACTATAGAGAATGGTTTTGAAAAATCAGGTGCTTTGAGCACGGGATGATAACACAGGATAGTTTTCAGGTGTTCAAATGCCTCCTGGCAAAGGTCACTCCATACAAATCTTTCACTCTTCCCTGGGAGTTTCGACAGGGGGAGAGCGATATTCGCGAAGTTCTTACAAAACTTATGGTATGCAACCAATAGGCATACACTCCACCACACATTTGCAGAAATTTGCTCAAGGAGAGATCGTTTCCACAGAGGGAAATGGGCCTCGAGCAGGAGAATGGGATTAACGTAGACAGATATTATCATTAGGGCATGTTTCTTTGATGTATGATTCTGCAATTCTATGGCCATCTTCAATAGACAGTGTGTAAGAGCTCGTGAGAGTGATCAGGTATTGCTGCCATTTCTTGTATGAGGTGTTAGGTGGCACTCCCAGCTGTTTGCATGGATGTTAGATTCTTAGTGTCTAATTCCAAAAAAAAAATCCTAAACCTGAGATATTGTACATAAAAGATCTTCTGCTGTTACTAAGAATGTTACTCATCAAAATAATTGAGTATATGGAGGAAAGTGAATTTATACATACATGTGTTCAGCTTGCATTCCTGTGCATTGTAGATTCGATCCTGTGCATTGATCGGGAGAATGCAAAGCAGGAATTGCCAGTATTGAGCAAAGAGCTTCTTATTGAACAAAGGGGGCAACACGGTGGCATGTAATGTTTTACAGTGCCAGCAGCTGATGTTTAACTCCCTCTATTTTCTGTAAGAATTGTGTACATTTTCTCCGTGACCACATGGGCTTTCTCCATGCACTCCACTTTCCTTAAGAAATTGTGGCATGCTATGTTGGCAGCAGAAGCATGGCTGTATTATGGGATGCTCCCAGCACATCCTCGAGCTGTGTTGGTCTTTGATGCAGATGATGTTTTCACTTTATGTTTTAATGTTTCAATATACATGTAACAAATAAAAATTCAAGATTGTTTAATGTCATTTCCAGTACACAAGAGAAAAGGAGATTGAAATAATTGTTACTCCAGATCTGAAGCAGCAAAAAATAAACACAGTAAGCTAAAGAACACAGTAACAAAAAAACACAATAAATGTAAATACATAAGATACTTTATACATATACATAGATTGATTGTATTTTCACACAAAAAGTGATGCTAGGCACAGGAGTGTCTGTACGTTAGGTGACTGACAGGAAATGATAAAGTTGTGGCAGTGGTGTTGATCAGCCTCACTGCTTGAGGAAAGTAACTGTTTTTGAGTCTAGTGGTGCTAGCATAGATGTCACGTAGCTTCTTCACCAATGGGAGTGTGACACACAGTCCATGAGCAGAGTGGGTGGAATCCCTCATTTTTTCCAGCACCTTTCAGCACATACGTCCTTGATGGTGAGTAGGCTGGTGCAATGATGCGTTGGGTAGTTTCGACTACCTGTTAATACCTGTTAAAGTTTATATTTAAAGATCTTTAATCTTTAGATATAAAAATACTAAGCATCTGCACAATCCAGATGAGTTTAAACTTTGATGCAAGAACCATAGCTTTAATAACCATTATGAAGCCTACATCCATTGTTAATAAAATACCATGCAAAAGTCTAGGGAACATATAGTATATACAGCTAGAGTACTTCAGACCTTTGCACAGGACTGTATTTGGCAACGTGGAGTGGAAAGAGAGTTTGTAAATCTGGAGGGAGCAAAGGAAGTTGGGAATGGTGAGGGTGCAGTGCCACAGGAGGGGTGTGGGGCAGGTGGCAGAGAAGGAGTGCCAGGGGTGGGGATGGCGCTCAGCCCTGAGAAACTGGGCAAGGTCATTTGATTCCATTCAATTGGTTTATTGATCATTACAGAATGTCTCCCTGGTGCTTACCATTCCCTCCCCTCTCCCTTCCCCTTTTCCCAACCATGATTCCCCTCTCCCTGCCCCCTTCCCACTCTCAGTCCACGATAGAGACCCATAGCAGAATCAGATTTATCATCACCCACATATGTTCTGAATTTTTTTTTGCAGCAGCAGCAGTAGTACAGTGCAATACATAAAATTACTACAGTACTGTGTAAAAGTCTGAGGCATCCTAGCTGTATATATATGTGCCTAAGACTTTTGCACAGCACTCTCTGTATAATACTCTTTAGCTTTGCAAATTGAAAAGTGTGAAGTAATATTGGCAGCATCTTTGCCAGTAGTTTCTGACCAATAAAGGTGTTATCTATCTTCGGTCAAATGGGATTTGTTAACACAGGGTTTATTAAAAAATTTCACACAAATCGTTCATGCCATTAATTAATATTTTTCCTCTCCAGCCCCACACTAGCCGTAGAATCCACTGGACTACGACAGCTCACCAAGACCAAATCATCATCTCCAACTTCCCTCCAGTTGTGCTGGGTGTACATTTCCATTACGTAAATAAAAACAGAATGATGGAAACACTCGACAGGTCAGGTGGCATCTATGGACACAGAAATAACTTTCCAAGACATTGGCAGAGCATCGGTTCATTTCAGTCATACAAACCTTTCCCCTTGTTACCAACGATTTTCATGAAGAGGTGTATTCAGAGCTTTAATTAATTTTTGGCCTTGCCTCAGAACTGGCACTGGGATAAATTATGGAAACGAAGCCTTAGGCCATCTGAAACAGTGACTCATTAATACTGATTGGGTGAGCTTCTGGGGCCTGACAAGCAGCTAACACACATGGAGAAAGAACTTTCAGAGAAGCAGCTCAGAATGAGTCCATTCAGCCCATCAATTTGGAGCTACCTCTTTGAAAAAGTGATCATGCTGAGAACTGACTCCCTTCCTTTTGCCTGCAACCCCTTAGTTTCTTTCACCTTGAGTGTTTAACCTATTCCCGTCTAACATTATTTCTGGATCAGCTTTCAGAGTGGTGTACGATCAGCCAGAGAATTTTTGACAGTGCAACGGTACCATACTTCTGCACTTGTCCGGAATAGTCAGGAACACACTAACTACTACCGATGTACCATTGAAAGTATCCTGACTGGTTGCACTGTTATCTGGTACAGCAGTTCCAATGCGCTGGACCATAAGAAGCTGCAGAGAGCACTGCTCTCGGCACTCATCACAGGCACACCCGTCCCCACCGTTATCTAAAGGAGGCACAGCCTCAAGGAGACGTCATCAATGATCCCCACCATGCCACCCTCTTGCAACTACCATCAAGTAGGAGGTGCAGACCCTGAGGTCCCACCAGGTGCAGGGACAGCTACTTCCCTTCAATCACTGGGTGCTTGAATCATCTGGCACAACCCAGATGACAGGCACCAGGGCAGTGTCATGGTGAGCGTAACACTTTCCAGCATCAGCTGTAAGGTTGGGGTTGAGTTCCTGCTGCTGTCCGTAATGAGTTCCAATGCTCTCCCCATGAGGTTTCCTCCAGGTGCTCCTGTTTCCTCCACATTCCAAAGACATACAAGTTGGGGTTAGTAGCTTGTAGGCATGCTGGAAGCATGGCAACATTCGCGGGCTGCCCCTAGCACATCTCAGACTGTATTCGGCATTGACATAATCAACACACTTCACTGTATGTTTCGATGTCTTGATGTAATGTAAACAAATAAATCTAACGTTTAAACTTTAACCTAATCCCTACATTTTAACAAAACTATAACCACTTTTATCGCTTTATGTTAAAATGAACTTCATTTAATTTTGTTCTAATTTAGTTCTGTCTGATATAAAATATGTATAATTTATGCTTAAGTTATGTGAATGCTGCTTATAAGATGCTCTGTGCGTGTGATGTTGCTGCTTGCAAGTTTTTTTTATTTCAGCTGTCCCAGTTAGTCAGCCATCAGAAAGCAACCCAGTCAGAATGTTTTCAACAGTACTGTACATCTTTGGGATGTGAGAAGAAACCAGAGAACCCATGGGATGTGAGAAGAACATGCAATTGCTACTGTATATAGACAACACCTGAGGTCAGGATGAAACCCAGGGCTTTAGACCTGGAAGATATCCATACCCTGGAGGTCTATATAAATCACTTTGGGATGTCTGCAAAAAGGAACTTAATGATGCATAGGTCAGACTGCACTTGGAGTATTGTGAGCATTTTTAGGTCGCTTAGCTAAGAAAAGATGTGTGGGCATTGGAGAGGGTCCAGAGGAGGTTCACAAGGATGATTCCAGGAATGAAAGGTTGAACGTATGAGAAGTGTTGGATGGCTTGGGCCTGTACTCACTCGTGTTTATAAGGATGACGGATAACCTATCAAATATTGAAAGGCCTAGGCAGAAGGGATGTGGTGAGGATGTTTCCAATAGTGGGAGAGTCTACGACCAGAGGGCACAACCATAGAATGGAGAGAAGTCCATTTAGAACAGAGATTAGGCCGAATTTCTTTAGCCAGAAGGTGGTGAATCTATGAACTTCATTGCTACAGAGGGCTGTGGAGGCCAAATCATCGAGTGTATTTAAAGCGGCGGTTGATATCAGGGCATCAAAGGCTATGGAGAGGAGTCAGAAGAATGGGATTGAGAGTGATAAAATAATCATCCATAATGGAATGATGGAGTAGACTCAACGGACCAAATGGCCTAATTCTGCTCCTGTGTCTTATGGTCTTATGGCCATATGGTCTTAAAGTGGCTATATAAATGCGAACATTTATTCTTGCTGTCTTCAACTGGGTCATACTTTGCAACACACAGGCAGCAATTTTTTTGACTGATCTGCCAAACTGCTCAAAAATATCAGAGAAAATTACGCGTTTTTATGCTCAGAAGTATTCCCAGAAACTGCAGGACAACACCAGAGTGCTGGCAGCACTAAAATTAATAGAAGGTCAAATACTGACATAGTTTACTGCAGTAACACTTGGAGGCCGCCAGGGGCAACCCCATAATGAAGCAAACCTGAATTTTGGAATTAACCATGCCTGATTCTCTTTAGAAACTCATATTGCACTTTTAGAATTGTTTTAACCATTCTACTTTAATTCTGCTTTTCACAAATGTACTTCTGATGCAGATAATTTTATTTATTTATAGAAACAGCACAGAACAGGACCTTCCAGCCCAATGAGTCACACTGCCCAGCAATTCACCTATTTAACACTAGGCTAATAACAGGACTGTGAGGTGGAGATACATCTCTACCAAAGGAGGTGTAAGGCGCTCTTTCCTTCTGCAAGCCTGCAGGTCACCCTTGAGCAAGGTGTAGCACCTGTTTAGCCCCTGATCAGGGTCACGTGAAGCCATGGGAGCAGGTGGTGGATGGTCGTATGAGCAGCTAGTGCATATCACAAGTCCTGGTTATGTGACCACTGACGTCAGGCAGACAATCTCTGAAGAGTATTGATGAAGGCTGGAGTCACCTGTCTTGTAAGGACACTGCCCAGAAGAAGGCAATGGCAAAAGATTGCCAAAAACAATTATGGTCAAGACCATGATCGCCCACATCATACAACACAGCATGTAATGAATAAATGAATGAATTCCAGGACAATTTACAATGACCAATTAACCTTTGGACTTTTGGAGGAAACCGGAGCACCTGGAGGAAACCCAGGTGTTCAGAGGGAGAACGTGTGAGCTCCTTATAGACAGAGCTGGAATTGATCTCTCAACTCTGGAATGTTGCAAGCTGTACTAGGTTTGTGATAACTCCTACCCTACCATGGCATCCATGGTATCTTTTCTCAGGTGGGGGTTACATCATCAAAGGCTCTACTGCATTAGGAGTTTGTTATGGTATAAATATCCATAGATGTATGGTAGAGAGCATTCTGACCGGTTGAATCAAAGCCTGCTATGCAGAGGATGGTAAATCCAGAAGACGATCTCCTGAAGAACTTGTTAATTTACATTACACCCAGCTTCATCAATGTCATAGCAGAGATCAAGCCTCAGAATTAAACATATAATTGACTGAATTGTAGAATTTCTTCCCTTCAATTCAGCTGTGTTGTTGCTCACTTTAGAGACTGGGGCATAAGGCCATAAGACCATAAGACATGAGCAGAATTAGTCCATTCAGCCCACTGAGTCCATTTCATCCATTCCACCATTTCATCATGGCTAATCCTGGATCCCATTCAATCCCATACATCTGCCTTATATTCCTAGATGTCCCAACCAATCAGGAATCTATCAACTTCTGCTTTAAATATACCCATGGACTAGGCCACCACCGCAGTCTGTGGCAGAGCATTCCACAGATTCACCATGCTTTGGCTAAAAAAATTCCTCCTTACTTCTGTTCTAAAAGGCCACTCCTTAATTTTGAGGCTGTGTCTTCTAGTTCTGGATACCCCCCATCAGAGGGATCTTCCTCTCCACATCCACCTTATCTAGTCCTTTCAACATTCGGTAGGTTTCAATGAGATCCCCACGCATTGTTTTAAATTCCAGTGAGTACAGGTCCAAAGCTGCCAAACGCTCCTCATATGTTAACCCCTTCATTCCTAGAATCATCCTTGTGAACCTCCTTTATAATTTCTCTCATCAGTCAGAGATATTGGCCTTAGGTCTGTCCTCCCAAGTGGATGTAAATAACCCCTTAGAAACACTTGTCAAAGTTTTCTCCAAGTTGTTAATACTTACTCTTCAGCCAAATCTATATCTGATCATTTATCTCATTCATATTTGAAATTGACACAAAATTTGGTGGAGTTGTGGATAGTGTAGAAGGTTGCTCTTCGTTACCACAGGACATTGACAGAAAACAGAGCCTGGCTGAGAAGTGGCAGATGGAGTTTAACCCAGAAAAGTGTGAAGTGATTCACTTTGGCAGAATACAGGGTTAATGGCAGGATTCTTGACAGTGTGGAGCAACAGTGGGATCTTGGATCCCTCAACGTTGTCACACAAGTTGATAGAGTTGCTAAGAGGCATATGGTGTGTTGGTCGTTGGTCCTCATTAGTCAGGTTCAAGACCACAAGGTAATGTTGCAGTTCTATAAAACCCTGCTTAGACCACACTAGGAATATTGTGCTCAGTTCTGGTTGCCTCATTACAGGAAAAATGTGGAAGCTTAAGAGAGGGTGCAGAGCAAATTTGCCAGGCTGCTGCCTGGATTAGGGAACATGTCTTACAAGGATAGTTTAAGCAAACTTGGGCTCTTCTCTTTGGAGAGAAGGAGGATGAGAGGTGATTTGTTAGAGCTGTACAAAGTGATAAGAGGCATAGATCGAGTGGACAGTCAGAGGCTTTATCCCAGGGTAGAAATGGCTTATACAAAGGAGCAAAACTTTAAGGTAAACACGAGGAATTCTGCAGATGCTGGAAATTCAAGCAACACACATCAAAGTTGCTGGTGAACGCAGCAGGCCAGGCAGCATCTCTTGGAAGAGGTACAGTCGACGTTTCAGGCGGAGTCCTGACGAAGGGTCTCAGCCCAAAACGTTGACTGTACCTCTTCCAAGAGATGCTGCCTGGCCTGCTGCGTTCACCAGCAACTTTGATGTGTGTTTGGAGAAAGGTGCTTGGAGAAAAGTACACAGGAATGCCAGAGGTAGGTTTTTTACACAGAGCGTGGTGTGTGTGTGGAATGCCCTGCTGGGCATGGTGTTGGGGCAGATACATTGTGAGCATTTAAGAAACTCTTAGATAGGCACATGAATGATAGAAAATGAAGGGCTATATGGGAGGATGTGATAGATTGATCATAGAGAAGGCTAAAAGATCAATACAACTTCATGGGTTGTGCAGTAATGTTCTATGTTCTATAGCTATCTATAAATTTATCTTCATTTATTTTTAGAATGAGTGTGTCAGTGACAAGGCCGTAATTTATTGCCCATTTGAGAAGCTGGTGGTCAGCTACTTTCAGGACCTCGAACTTTGTTATTTATTTATTTGTTTGTTTGTTTATTTATTTATTTAGAAATAAAGCACAGAATAAGCCCTTCCAGCCACACCAACCAGCAACCCCCGACAACCCTGGTTTAACCCTAACCTAATCACGGGACAACTTACAATGCCCAATTAACCTACCAGGTACACCATTGGACTGGGGAAGGAAACGGGACCACCTGGGGAAAATCCACACGTTCTATGGGGAGGACATACAGACTCCTTACAAATGACAATGGAACTGAACTCTGACTTCCGATGCTTCGAGCTGTAATAGAGTCGCACTAATTGCTACACGACTGTGGCCCACAGTGAAGTACGCTTTTGGTGAACTTTCTACTACTTATAAGGATATGCAACCACAGTTGGTTAATAAGATAATCAAGCTTAGATTGAAAGACTATAAATAGGCAGAGGCAGACATTTAAGGACATATATCATAGCTCTGATAAAGATCTACAGTACTGTGCAAACATCTTAGGCACATACATATAGCTCGGATACCTAAGACTTTTGGACAGTACTGTATCTGTCAACGTGGAGTGGAGAGTGAGTTTGTAAATGTGACAGCAGCAAAGGATGTTGGGAATGATGAGGGTGGAGCACTATGGGATGGGGTGTGGGGCAGGCGGCAGAGAATGATTCTAAGGGAAGGTGATGATGCCAGTGCAGAGACACCAGGCAAAGTTATTTGATTCCAAACAATTGGTTTTTTGATCATTACAGAATATCTCTCGAGTGCTTACCGCTCCCTCCCATCTCCCTTCCCCTTTTATCAACCATGATTCCCCTCTCTCTGACCCCTCCCCACACTCAGTCCACAATAAAGACCAATGTCAGAATCAGGTTTATCATTACTCACATATGTCATGAAATTCGTTGTTTTGTTTTGCAGAAGCAGTGCAGTGCAATATATTAAATTACTACAGTACTGTGGAAAAATCTTAGGCACCCTAGCTAAATATATGTGCCTAAAACTTTTTCATAGTACTGTATTCTCTTGAGACCTGAAGTCCCTGAAATGGATAATATGTCCATGGTTACTAAGGAGGTTAAAGATGAACATCATTAAAGGGGAAGGTGAGCAGCTAGAGGTTGTGGTACATGTTGGTGCCAAAGGCATAGTCAGGAGAGGGGTAGAGGTCCTGCGCAGTAAGTTTAGGGAGTTAGGAAGGAGGCTGAAGAGCAGGACATTCAATGTGGTAATCTCCGGATTACTCCCAGAGCCACGAGCTAGTGAAGGTCAGAACAGGAAGACAGTGCTGATGAATGAGTGGCTGAGGAGATGGTGCAGGGGGCAGGGTTTCAGGTTCTTGGATCTTTGAAACCTCTTCTGGGGAAGGAGTGACCCATACAAGTGGGACGGGCTGCACCTGAACTGGAGGGGAACCAATATCCTGGGAGGGAGGTTTGCTCATGCTATTGGGGAGGGTTTAAACTAGAGTTGCAGGGGAGTGGGAATCGAAGTGGAGAGGCAGAGGATGGGACAGTCAGTGCACAAGTAGTGACAACTTGTTGGGAGTTCATGAGGAAGGACAGGCAAATAATAGAGCAAAGAAGCACTCAGCCAGATGATTTGAGATGAGTCTATTTTAATGCAATGAGTACCATGAGCAAGGCAGATGAAATCAGAGTGTGGATCAATACGTGGAACTATGATGTTGTGGCTATTAGAGAGATTTAGATGACTCAGGGGCAGGAATGGCTGCTGAGTGTGCCAGGCTTTAGATGTTTCAAAAAGGACAGGGAATGAGGCAAAAGAGGTGGAGGAGTGGCATTGCTAATCAGGGATAGTATCATGGCTGCAGAAAAGGTGGAAGTCATGGAGGGATGTGAGTGGAAGTCAGAAATAGGAAGGGGGCAATAACTCTACTGGGTGCTTTTATAGACGTCCTTCCCCCAATAGTAACAGAGACATCAAGGGGCAGAGAGGAAAGCAGATTCTGAAACGGGGCAATAATAATAGGGTTGTTGTGATGGGTGAATTTAACTTTCCTAATATAGACTGACATCTCCTTAAAGCAAGGGGTTTAGATGGGGTGGAGTTTGTTAGGTGTATTCAGGAAGGTTTCCTGACGCAATATGTAGATAAGCCAACTAGAGGAGAGACTGGACTTGATCTGGTATTGGGAAATGAACCTAATGAGGTGTCAGATCTCTCAGTGGGAGAGCATCTTGGAGTTAAAGATCACAACTCTATCTCCTTTACCATAGGGCTGGAGAGGGATAGCAGCAGAAAATTTGGGAAAAAATTTAATTGGGGTTGGGGGAATATGATGCTATTAATCAAGAACTCGGGAACATAAATTGAGAGCGGATGTTCTCAGGGAAATGCACAGCATAAATGTGGCAAATGTTCAGGGAACATTTGCATGGATTCTGCATAGGTATGTTCAATTGAGGCACGGAAAGGATGGGAGGGGAAAAGAACCATGGTGTACAAAGGATGTAGAAAATCTAGTTAAGAAGAAAAGAAAAGCTTACAAAAGGTTCAAGAACCTAGGTACTGTAAGAGCCCTAGAAAATTACAAGGGTGCTAAGAAGGAACTCAAAAATGAAGTTAGGAGAGCTAGAAAGGGCCATGAAAAAGCCTTGGTGAGCAGGATTATGGAAGACCCCAAGGCTTTCTACAAGTTTGTGAAGAGCAAAAGGATTGGTCTTGTGAGAATAGGAGCAATCAGGAGTGAAAATGGAAACATGTGCATGGAGCTGGAGGAGGTAGCGAAGGTACTTAATGAATACTTTGCTTCAGTATTCACCAGTGAAAGGACCTTCGCAATTGTGGGGATGATTTAAACTCCTCCCTTGGAGGTTCAGACACCCTGAGCCAATAGGCTGGTCCTGGACTTATTTCCTGGAATAATTTACATATTACTATTTAACTATTTATGGTTTTATTACTATTTAATTATTTATGGTACAACTGTAACAAAAACCAATTTCCCCCGGGATCAATAAATTATGACTATGACTATGACTGTGACTAAAGCGGATTGAAACACTTAGGTGTATAGACATTAAGAAAGAGGATGTGCTAGAGCTTTTGAAAAGAATTAATTTAGATAAGTCACCAGGACCAAACGAGATATACCCCAGGCTACTGTGGGAAGTGAGGGAGGAGGTCTGACAATGATCTTTGCATCATTAATAGAGACGGGAGAAGTACCAGAGGATTGGAAGGTTACAAATGTCATTCCCTTGTTCCAGCAAGGGAGTAGAGATAACCCAGGAAATTACAGACCAGTGAGTCTGACTTCAGTAATGGGAAAATTGTTGGAGAAAATCCTGACAGAAGCAATTTATGAGCATTTGGAGAGACATAATCTGATTGGGAATAGTCAGCATGACTTTGTCAAGGGCAGGTCATGCCTTACGAGCCTGATTGAATTCCTTGAGGATGTAACAAAACACATTGATGAAGGTAGAGCAGTGGAAGTAGTGTACATGGATTTCAGTAAGGCATTTGATGAGGTTTCCCATGTGAGGCTCATTCAGAAAGGAATGAGACATGGGATCCAAGGAGACCCTGCTTTGTGGATCCAGAACTGGCTTGACCACAGAAGCAGAGGGCGGTTTTTGATGGTTCATATTCTGCATGGAGGACAGTGACCAGTGATGTTCTGCAGGGATCTGTTCTGGGACCCCTCCTCTTTGTGATTTTTATAAATGACCTGGATGAGGAAGTCGAAGGGTGGGTTGGTAAGTTTGCTGATGATACAAAAGTTGGGGGTGTTGTAGATAGCCTGAAGGGTTGTCAAAAGTTACAGCGGGACATCGATAGGATGCAGCTGAGAAGTGGCAGATGGAGGTCAACACAAATAAGTGTGAAGTAGTTCATTTCAGTAGGTCAAATTTGAAGACACAACATAATATTAATAGTAAGACTCTTGGCAGTGTGGAGGATAAGCGAGATCTTGGGGTCTATGTGCAGTGGACACTCAAAGGTTGACAGTATTGTTAAGAAGGCGTATGGTGTGTTGGCCTTCATCAACCATGGGATTAAGTTTAGGGCTGTGAGGTAATGTTACAGCTATATAAGACCTTAGTTAGACTCCACTTGGAGTACTGTGTCCAGTTCTGGTCGCGTCATACAGGAAGGATGTGGATGCTATAGAGAGAGTGCAGGGGAGATTTATAGGGATGTTGCCTGGATTGGAGAGTGTGCCTTATGAGAATAGGTTGAGTGAACTTGGCCTTTCCTCCTTGAAGCGGTGAAGGATGAGAGGTGACCTGATAGAGGTGTATGAGATGATGAGAGGCATTGATCATGCAGATAGCCAGAGGTTTCTCCCCTGGGCTGAAATGGCTTACACGAGGGGCCATAGTTTTAAGGTGCTTTGAAGTAGGTACAAGGGGGTTGTCAGAGGTAAATTTTTCACACAGAGAGTGGTGGGAGCGAGGAATGTACTGCTGGTGAAAGTGGAAGAGATGGATACAATTGGGCCTTTTAAGAGACTCTTAGACAGGTACACAGAGCTTAGAAAAATACAAACGTTTGTAGAGGGCTATGCGGTGGTGAAATTCTAGGCAGCAGCTTCTAGAGTAGGTTACATGGTCGGCACAACGTTTTGGGCTGAAGAGCCTGTAATGTGCTGTAGATTGCCTGTGTTCTATGTTCTATGTTTCTATGTTCTAAGCTCAGCTCAGGGAGGTGAGAGAACACACATTAATCCTCAATGAGGGGTCAATATTGAAAAGAGTGAGCAGCTTCAAGTTCCTGGGTCCAACACATCAATTCAAACATGAAGGAGGCAGACCAGCAGCATTTCTTCACTACGAGTTTGAAGAGATTTGATATGTCATCAAAGACTCTCAAATATGTCTTTGGATACACAGTGGAGAGCACTCAGACTAGCTGCATCGCCACTTGGTATGGAGGCTCCAATGCACAAGATCGTAAGAGACTTCAGAGACGGTAGAATCAATCATTTCCATTGTAGGTACTAGTCTTCCCACCATCAAGAAGTGGTGTCTCAACAAGGTGTCATCCATCATTGAGGACCCTCACCATCTGGGACAGTCACTCTACTCATTATACCACCAAGGAGGAGGTATAGGAACCTGAGGATGCCGACAGAGGCATGGGTGATGAGCTTGCCCAGGTGGATTGGAGGAGGATACTGGCAGGGATGATGGCAGAGCAGAGATGGCTGAAGTTTCTGAGAATAGTTCACAAGGCGCAGGATAGATATGTCCCACAGAAAAAGACATTCTCAAATGGCAGAAAAGCAACCTTGACTGACAAAGGAAGTTAAGGACTGCAAAAAAGCCAAAGAAAGGGCATATAAGGTAGCAAAACTGAGTGGGAAACATAGAAACATAGAAAACCTACAGCACAATACAGGCCCTTCGGCCCACAATGTTGTGCCAAACATGTACTTACTTTAGAAATTACCTAGGGTTACCCATAGCTCACTATTTTTCTAAGCTCCATGTACTGTCCAGGAGTCTCTTAAAAGACCGTATCGTATCCACCTCCACCACCGTTTCTGGCAGCCCATTCCATGCACTCACCACTCTCTGCGTAAAAAACATACCCCTGACATCTCCTCTGTACCTACTTCCCAGCACCTTAAAACTGTGCCCTCACTTGTTAGCCATTTCAGCCCTGGAAAAAAGCCTCTGACTATCCACACAATTGAGATGATTGGGAAGCTTTTAAAATCCAAAAAAAGGCAACTCGAAAAGGTACAAGAAAAGAAAAGATGAAATATGTGGGAAGACTAACCAATAATGTAAAGCAGGATACCAAAAGTTTTTTCAGCTATATAAAGTATAAAATGGAGGTGAGAGTTAAGACCATAAGACCATAAGGTATAAGAAGAAGGCCATTTGGTCCATCGAGTCTGCTCCATCATTCAATCATGGGCTGATCCAATTCTTCCAGTCATCCCCACTCCCCTGTCTTCTCCCCATACCCTTAGATAAGGGATAGTCAGGTCTATAGTTTCCTTTCTGCTGCATCCTGCCCTTCTTAAATAGTGGAGTAACATTTGCAATTTTCCAATCATCCAGTAAAATGTCAGAATCTATCGAATTCATGAAAGATCATTGTTAACGTCTCTGCAATCTCTCCAGCTACTTCCTTCAGATCCCAAGCATGCATTCCATCAGGTCCAGGAGATTTATCCACCCTCAGACCATTAAGCTTCCTGAGCACCTTCTCTGTTGTAATTTTTACTGCACATGCTTCACTTCCCTGACACTCTTGAATGTGCGGTATACCGCAGAAGTCTTCCACTGTGAAGACTGATGAAAAATGCGCATTCAGTTCCTCTGCCATCTCTGCATCTCTCATTACAATATCTCCAGCGTCATTTCCTGTTATCTACCCACGACTCTCTTTTACCCCTTCTGTACCTAAAAAATCCTTTGGTATCTTCTTGGATATCAGTCGCCAGCTTCCTTTCATAAGTCCTCTTTTCCTTCCTAATGGCCTTCTTAGTTTCCTTCTGCAAGTTTTTAAAAGCTTCCCAAGCTTTGGCTTCCTTGTTTGCCCTCTCTTTTGTTTTTACTTTGGCTCTGACATCACTTGTCAGCCATTTGTCCTTCTTCCATTCGAAAATTTCTTCTTATTTGTAATATATCTGTCTTGCACTTTCCTCATTTTTCTCAGAAACTCCAGCCATTGCTGCTCTGCTGTCCTTCCTGCTAGTGTCCCTTTTCAGTCAACTTTGGCCAGATCTCCTCTCGTGCCATTGTAATTTCCTTTATTCCACCGAAATACCCGACACATTGGATTTTAGTTTCTCCTTCTCAAATTTCAAAGTGAAATCGAACATACTGTGATCACCATTCCCTAATGGTTCCTTAACTTTAAGCTCTCTTATCACCTCTGGATCATTGCACAACACCCAATCTAGCACAGCCAATCCCCTGGCTGTTCTAAAAAGCCATTAGACATTCTACAAATTCTCTCTCTTGAGATCTAGGTCTTGATAATCCCTAACGATTATCATGACATTGCCCTTTTGACACGCCTTTTCTATCTCTTGATGTAGTTTGTAATCCACATCCCAGCTGCTGTTTGGAGGCCTGTATACAACTACCATTAGGGTCCTTTTACCCTTCCCATTTCTTAACTCAACCCATAGAGACCCTATACCTTTTGATCTTATAGCATCCCTTTCTAATGATTTAATATTATTTCTCATACACAGGGCCACACCACCCCCACTGCCTACTACCCTATCTTTCTGATACACCGTATAACCTTGGACATTCGGCTCCCAATGGCAGCCATCCTTTCACCAAGTGTTGGAAATGGCCACAATGTCATACTTGCCAATCTGTAGCTGAATTTCAAGATCATCCATTTTATTTCTTATGCTGCGTGCATTCAAATACAACACTTTCAGTCCAGTATTTGTTGCTTTCTGTTTTAACTGCACCATGCCTCTATTGCCCTGTAACTCATCCCACTGTCTGTGATTATGCCTCATCCCCTGCCTGTCCCTTCTATCATCTCTGTTGCACGCTATCTTTGATTTATTTCTGTTTGCCCCTTCTTCAGCCCTATCACTCCAGTTCCCATCCCCCTGCCAAATTAGTTTAAACCCTCCCTAAGCTCTATTAAACCTGTCCACTAAGATATTGGACCCCTCTGGGTTCAGGTGTAACCCAACCTTTTTGTACAGGTCATACCTCCCCCAGAAGTTGCCCCAATGATCTATGAACCCAAAGCCCTGCCCCCTACCTATGTCATTGGTACTAACGTGTACCAAGACTTCTGGCTGTTCACCCTCTCCCTTCAGAATACTCTGCAGTCAATCTGAGACATCCCGTACTCTGGCACCTGGGAAGCAACACACCACGCAGGTATCTCTATCAGGCTGACAGAACCTCCTGTCAGTTCCCCTCACCATAGAATCCCCTATGACTACCACATTCCTCATATTCTCTCCCTTCTGCACCATGGAACCAGGCTCAGTGCCAAAGACCCGAAAGCCATGGTCGTCCCCTGTCAGGTCATCCCACCTTCAACAGCATCAAAAACAGGAGAACAATTACTGAGGGTGATGGCCACAGGGGTGCTCTCTACTGTCTGAGCTTTTCCCTTCCCTTCCCTGACAGTCACCCACTTATCTAACTCCTGCAGCCTCGGGGTGACAAACTCCCTGTAGCTCATATCTATCTCCTGCTCAGTTTCACTAATAAGCTGTAGGTTATCAAGCCGCAGCTCCAGATCCCTAACATGGTCTCTCAGGAGCTGCATCTCGGTGCACCTGGCACAGATGTGGCCATCTGGGAGACTCGAAGATTCCCAGGATTCCCGCAACTGACACCCAGAGCAAAGTACTAACCCTACAAACATGCTCTAATCAATGGTTGATATTGGACTGTTGGAAAATTATGCTGGTGAGGTAGTAATGGGAAACAAAGAAATGACCAATGAACTTAACGGGTATTTTTCACCTGTCTTCACTGTGGAAGACAGCAATAAAGAGCCAGAGGTCCATGAGTGTCAAGGAGCAGGAGTGAGTGCCACTGCTATTACAAAGGAAAAAGTGCTAGGCAAGCTCAAAGGTCTTAAAGTGGATAAGTCACCTGGGCCAGACAATCCCAGAGTCCTGAGAGAGGTTGCTGAAGAGATAATGGATGCATTTGGTCATGATCTTTTAAGAATCACTGGATTCTGGTATGGTCCCAGAGGAATGGAAGACTGCAAATGTCATTCCACTCTTTAAGAAGGGTGGACGACAAAAGAGCAGAAATTATAGGCCAGTTAGCCTAACCTCAGTGGTTGGGAAAGTGTTGGAGTCTATTATTAAAGACGAGGCTTCTCTGTACTTGGAGAATAAAGATAAAATAAGTCAAGATCAGCATGGTTTCTATAAATGGTAATCTTGCCTGATAAATCTGTTAATGTTCTTCGAGGAATTAACAAGCAGAGTGGAAAAGGAGAGGCAGTGGATGTCATTTACTTGGATTTTCAGAAGGCATTTGATAAAGTGCCACACGTTAGGAAAGGAAAGGAAAGGTACGTCGCATCTGGAGTTTCTCCGGTTAGCAGACGATTTCCCCCCACGCCTCTCTGACGTAGTGGGGAATCGCGTACGAGGCAAGTCACAGCAGTGGTTTGCCATTGCCTTCTGCCGGGTGAGTTTTCAAAAAGATCACCAGCTCGTAACCCAACACGGATGGAAAGCGTGCAGGGGAGCTGGCTGGATTCAAACTCGGGACCTTTCCAGCACCGATGCCACATTAGGACCACTGCTTTTAACATGGAATTGATGGCTTTGTCGCAAAGTTTGCAGATGATACGAAGATAGGTGGAGGGGTAGGTGGTGCTAAGGAAGCCATGCGATTGCAGCAAGACTTAGACAAATTGGAAGGATGGGCAAAAAAGTGGTAGATGTAATTCAGTATTGTTAAATGTACGATAGTGCATTTTTGGTAAAAGGAACAATAGTGCAGACAATTATCTAAATGGGGAGAAGGTTCCAACATCAGAGGTGCAGAGGGACTTAGGAGTCCTCATGCAAGACTCCCAGAAGGTTAATTTACAAGTTTAGTCTGTTAAAGTTCAGAAGGCAAATGCAATGTTGGCATTTATTTCAAGGGGAATAGAATATAAAAGCAAATTGAGGGGTAACCCTTTAGAACAGATGGAAGGAGGAATACTTTTAGCCAAAGAGTAGTGAATCTGTGAATCTGTGGAATGCTCTGCCACAGACTGCGGTGGAGGCCAAATCCATGGTTATATTTAAGGTGAAAATTTATTGTTTCCTGATCGGTCAGGGTATCAAAGGATATGGCAAGAAGGAAGGTGTATAGGGTTGAGTGGGATCCAGGATCAGCGATGATGGAATGGAGAAGCAGACTTGATGGGCTGAATGGCCTAATTCTGCTCCTATGTCTTACGGTCTCAATGATTTAGCAACAGCATCTTCCCCTCCACCATCAGATTTTTGAATGGTCCATGAACCCATGACACTACTTCAATATTCCTTTTTATTGAATTATTGACTTATTTTTTCAATTTACTGTATACTGTAGACTTTTATATTTTTGCACTACACTGCAAAACAACTAATTTCACATCGTCTATTTGTGATAATAAATCTCATTCTGATTCTAAAGAAATATATCATGGACAATTTTACTCTCTATACAAAGTTAAAACACAGAAAATAGTAGGCCCCTCAGAGAATAGGACAGGGCTATTAATAATGAGGATGAAGGAAACTGCAGAGACTTTGAAAAAATGCTTTATTTCTGTCTTTTCAATAGAAGATAATAAAAGCATCCCAATAATAGACCTTTCACAATGAGGAAGGAGGAGGGAGAAAATTAAAACCAGCCCTATCACTGGGGATAAGGTAGACCTAAAGGCTGGGCTCCTTTGGATCTGATAGCCTGCATTCTAGACTCTTAAAGCGTCATAGAGCCATAGAACACTACAGCACAGAAACAGGCCCTTCAGCCCATCTACTCTGTGCCAAACTATTAATCTGTCTAGTCTCATCGACGTTCACCCGGACCATAGCCCTCCATACCCCTCCCACCAATGTACATATACAAATTTCTCTTAAATGTTGAAGTTGACTTTACATACACCACCTCCACCAGCAGCTCATTCCACACTCTCACCACCCACTGAGTGAAGATGTTCCCCCTTATATTCCACTTAAACCTTTCACCTTTCACCCTTAACCCATGACTTCTAGTTGTAGTCTCATCCAACCTCAGTGGAAAAAGTTTGCTTGTATTTACCTTTTCTATAACCCTCATAACTTTGTATACTATCAAATCTCCTACATTCTAAAGATACAGTCCTAACCTATTCAACATTTCCCTATTACGCAAGTCTTCAAGACCCAGCAAAATCCTATTAAATTTTCTCTGCACTCGTTCAATCTGACATACATCTTTTCTGTAGGTAGGTGACCAAACCTGCACACAATACTCCAAGTTAGGCCTCAGCAATGTTTTATACAACCTCAACCTAACATCCCATTTCCTGCTACTCAATAACAAACAAGAGAAAACCTGCAGATGCTGGAAATCCAAGCAACACACACAAAATGCTGGAGGAACTCAGCAGGCCAGGCAGCATCTAGTGTGTGTTTCCTGTACTCAATAATTTGATTTATGTAGGCCAATGAGCCAAAAGTTTTCTTATGACATTATCTACATGTGACGCCACTTTCAAGGAATTATGGATCTGTAATTCTAGATCCTTCTGTTCTACCACACTCCTCAGTGCCCTAACTCTCACCATTTAAGACCTACCCTGGTGGTCCTCCCAAAGTACAACACCTCATACTTGACTGCATTAAAGTCCATCTGCCACCTTTCAGCCCATTTTTCCATCTGGTCCCGATCCTGCGCAAGCTTTGATCATCTTCCTCTCTGTCCACTTCACCTCCAATTGAGTTTCCACATTGTCCTCCAGATTATTGATATAGATGACAAACAACCCAGCGCCCATCCTTGTAGAACACCACTAGTCACAGCCCTCCAGTCAGAGAGGCAACCATCTAAACCACTGGCTGGTTTCTCTTTCAGAGACAATGTCTAATCCAATTTATTACTTCATCTTAATGCCATGCAACTGAATCCCCTTGACCAACCTCCCATGTGGGACCTTCTCAAGTGCCTTGCTGAAGTCCATGTAGACAACATCCTTTGTCAATTTTCCTGGCAATGTCCTTGAAAAGTTCTATAAGATTAGTTAGACATTATCCACCACGCATAAAGCCATGTTGACTATCCCTAATCATTCCCTGTCTGTCCAAATACTTACATAACTGGTCCCTTAGAATACATTCCAATAGCTTTCCCACTACTGATGTCAGGCTCGCTGGCCGATAATTTCCTAGCTTAATCTTAGAGCATTTCTTAAACAACAGGACAACTTTAAATATCCTCCAATCCTCCAACACCTCACCTGTCGCTAAGGATGATTTAGGTATCTCTGCTAGGTCCCCTGCAATTTCTGCTCAAGCCTTCCGCAGGGTCCGAGGTGCTGGGAATTTGTCGACCCTAATTTGCCTCAAAACAGCAAACATCTCCTCCTCTGTAATCTGTACAGGGTCTGTGACCTTGCTGCTGCTTTGCCTCAATTCTATAGACTTTGTATCCATCTCTTGAGTAAATACAGATGCAAAAATTCCATTTAAGATCTCCCTACCTCTTTTGGCTCCACAGATAGATTAACACTCTGATGTACCAAAGGACCAATTTTGTCCCTTGCCTTCTTTTTGCTCTTAATAGAAGCTCTTTAAATTTTTCTTATTTGCAGAGTGACATCGTGCCTCCTTTTAGCCCTTTTGATTTCTTTAAATGTTCTCTTGCACTTCTTGTACTCCTGAAGTACCTCATTTGTTCCTACCTGCCTATATTTGCTATGTACTTTATTTTTCTAAACCAGGATCATACAAACATTGTACTCTCAAAATTTCACCTTTGAAAGCCTCCCAGTTACCAAGTACACTTTTGCGAGAAAACAACCTGTCCCAGTCCACACTTGCCAGATCCTTTCTGATATCATCATAATTGGCCTTTCTCCAGCTTAGAATCTCAACCCAAGGACCAGACCAATCCTTTACCATAATTACCTTGAAACTAATGGCATTATGATACCTAGATGCAAAGTGTTCCCCTACACAAACTTCTGTCGCCTGCCCTGTCTCATTCCCTAATGGGAGATCTAGTATTACACTCTCTTGTTGGAATTCTACATACTGTTTGAGGAAACTTTCCTGAACATATTTGACACACTCTTTCCCATCCAGCCCTTTTATCTTATGGGAGTCCAAGACAATATGTGGAAAGTTCAAATCACCTACTATCACAACCTTATGTTTCTTGCAACAGTCTGATTCTCCACAAATTTTCTCCTCTAAATCACATGAACTTTTAGGTGGTCTATAATATAATCCCATTAATGTGGCCATACCTTTCTTATTTAAAAACGCAAACACAAGGAAATCTGCAGATGCTGGAACTTCAAGCAACACACATAAAAATTGCTAGTGAACGCAGCAGGCCATAAATAACGGATGGGGTACATCTTTCCCTCTCCCCATCTTTCTGCTTCCCACAGGGATCGCTCCCTACGCGACTCCCTTGTCCATCTGTGCCCCCCCCATCCATTCCCACCAATCTCCCTCCCGGCACTTATCCTTGTAAACGGAACAAGTGCTACACATACCCTTATACTTCTTCCCTCACCACCATTCAGGGCCCCAGGTAGTCCTTCCAGGTGAGGCGACACTTCGCCTGTGAGTCGGCTGGGGTGATTTACTGTGTCCGGTGCTCCCGATGCGGCCTTTTATATATTGGCGAGACCCGACACAGACTGGGAGACCGCTTTGCTGAACATCTACGCTCTGTCCGCCAGAGAAAGCAGGATCTCCCAGTGGCCACACATTTTAATTCCATGTCCCATTCCCATTCTGATATGTCCATCCACGGCCTCCTCTACTGTCAAGATGAAGCCACACTCAGGTTGGAGGAACAATACCTTATATTCCGTCTGGGTAGTCTCCAACCTGATGGCATGAACATTGACTTTCTCAAACTTCCGTTGATGCCCCACCTTCCTTTCGTACCCCATCCGTTATTTATTTTTCTCTCTCTCTCTCTCTCTCTCTCTCTCTCTCTCTCCTTTTTCTCCCTCTGTCCTTCTCACTATACCCCTTGCCTACCCTCTGTTTTCCCCCCTCCCCCTTTTCTTTCTCCCTAGACCTTCTGTCCCATGATCCTCTCATATCCCTTTTGCCAATCAACTGTCCAGCTCTTGGTTCCATCCCTCCCCCTCCTGTCTTCTCCTATCATTTCGGATCTCTACTTCCCCCTCCCACTTTCAAATCTCTTACTACCTCTTCTTTCAGTTAGTCCTGACGAAGGGTCTTGGCCCAAAACGTCGACTGTACCTCTTCCTAGAGATGCTGCCTGGCCTGCCGCGTTCACCAGCAACTTTGATGTGTGTTGATACCTTTCTTATTCCTCAGTTCTACCCATAATGCCTCACCAGACAAGGTCTCCTGTCTGTCCTTAATGAGCACAGCCATGACATTTTCCCTGACTAGTAATACCCATCCCTCTCCCTTTAATCCCTCCGCTCTATCACATCTAAAACAATGGAATCCTGAAATATTGAGCAGCCAGTCCTGCCCCGCCCACAATCAAGTTTCATTAATGGCTATAAAGGAACTGGCTGTAGAGATAGTGGGTGTGTTGGTTGTGGCCTTCTAAAATTCTATAGATTTTTGAAGGGAAGGGTCTAGGTGCAATTGAAAAACACAAATTTATTACCTCTATCTAACAAGTGTGGGTGACAGAAAGTGGCATTAACCTGACATCCTGTTTATTGAAAGATGTTGAGGTACATTGTTAAATTAAATGTGATTCCCTTTGCAAAGTCATAATATAATCAAGCAAATCAATATAATTTTATGAACGTAAAATGCAGTTTGACAATTTTATTCAGAATTTTTGAGGCAAACCAGTAGATGGAGTGTATTCGGATTGATGGAAGGCATTTCTTAAGGTACCACATACATGGGTGACCTGGTCACGTAACACTTTGCAGTACCAGCTGTAAGATCCAAGTTGAAGTCCCACTGCTGTCTGTAAGGACTGTAAATGACTGCACGTTTCCTCTGGGTGCTCTGGCTGCCTTTCACATTCCAAAGACTTACAGTACAATTAGGGTTAGTGATGCTATCTGGCACCGGAAACATGGCGCACTTACAGCTAGCACACCTGCTTTGGCTGCTGTTACAAATGACTCATTTCACCGTATTTTTCAACGCGCATGTAATAATCAAAAGTAATCTTTAAATAAAATGTGAATCCATTTGGAAAATCATAATATAATCAAGCAGGGTCAATGAGATTTTATGACTGTGAAACGGAGTTTGACAAGCTTATCAGACATTTTTGAGGATGCAGTATGCAAGGCAAATAAAGAAAAAAGCAACAGATGAGGTGTATTTGGATTTGTGAAAGACACACAATAAGGAAGCGAATAAGTGATTACTGGACAAGAACAAGCTTACAACATTGAAGTATATCTTAACATGGAAAGAGAAGAGTTGGATGCTCAACAGAAAAAGTGTTGGAATAAATTGGCAAGCTATGATTAATCAGTGCCAGAGGAACAGTTATTTATTTACAACTATTAACAATTATTTACAACTTCACTAATGACATAGATGAAAGTACTGGAGGCCGATTTGCAGACAATGAAAGTTAGTTGGGGAAGCAAGCTGTGAGATGGTCACAGAGTGACTGCAGGATGTACTGTAGATAGCTTGAGAAGTGAGAACTTGATAGATGGAGTATAATGTGGTGAAATGTGTAAATATCTACTTTAGAGGGAAGAATGAAAAAGAATATTCTTCAAATGGAGAGAGAATATATGAAGCTGCACTACAGAGGACAAGCGGCAGCTGTGAAAGGACAGACTGAAAAGCCAAAAGACCCAACAACTAAACACAGCTACCATTTATTCTTGCCCACACTTTACCAAAATATGTTAGATTAGATTATGAGGACACACAGTCCTCTTGTATTGTCATTTAGTAATGCATGCATTAAGAAATGATACAATATTCCTCCGGTGTGACATCACAAAAACACAGGACAGACCAAGACTGAAAAACTAACAAAATCACATAATTATAACATATAGTTACAACAGTGCAACAAAAGCATAGCTTGATAAAGAACAGTCTATGGCACAGGAACAAAGTTCAAAGTTTCTCGAATGTCCCACATCTCACGCAGACGGGAGAAGGAAGAAAATTCTCCCTGCCGTGCCCGATCACAGTCCAACTCTGAGTCGTCCGAAAACTTCGAGCTCTGATCCGACACTGAGTACCGAGCACCATCTCTATCCGAACATTTCGACCTCAGCCCTCGGTCGCCAGCAGCAGGTAAAGCCGGGGATTTTGGGGCCTGCCCTCCAGTGATTCTCGATCGCACAGTAACAATAGCAGCAAACCGGACATTTCAGAAATTTCTCAGAATGTTCCTCTGCGTCTCACGCCTGTCTTCATCAAATCAGAATTGTCTACAGCCCCTATTTAACAGATACGATATCATTCTACCGGAGAGCTGCGCACGTTGCGTCGTGCTACCATCTTCTCCTCCTGCCTAGATTGGCCTCCACGGCTAACTGAGGACCCACCAATAGAGAACTCTTTAGGAGAACATCATACTCTACTGCAGTGATTGCACTACCACTACTACAGAATGCTATGGTACAGGGGAATCTGAGTGTCACTGTGCATGTAATACAAAACATGGTAATTTGTAATTACAATGCAAAACAAGTTCGGCAAGTAACTAGGAAGGCAAATGGAGTATCACCTTTTCTCACAAGTGGCCAATCTGTATAAATAGAGTTCAAACGTAGAGCGCAGGTGGGTGGGGCACCATTTAGGAAGTCTGTTTTGTCCTGAATAGCATGGAATTTCTTGAATGCTGGAACTGCACTCATCCCGGTTAGTGAGGAACGCATTGTCAATCTTGATTTGGGACTTATTGGTTTAGCAATTGTGGAGATTCAGAAGGCGAGTCACACCTTGGTAGACATCGAACTTATATCTTCAAATCAACTCTTCAGGCCTTAGTGTTCTCAATCAATCATGTTACTATATACAAATATATCTTCTCGTAATAGATTCAGCTGCATAGTGAAAAATAACTCCTACCAAAACAGAACACAACTTTGACTCCCTCCTTCAAAGTTCAAAGTTCTCGCTCCCTGCCGCTGGAGAAAGGTGCAAGAGACTTGGGTCTTGGGAAAGGTTTGATTGGCACGGCTTGTGGATTGGACTCGTTTTGAGAGGACTCTGTGGTTCAAGTTACATGTGTTTCTGGTTACTCCTTTTTTATTGGTATGTTGCACAATTTTGATTGGTTATGTTGCAGGCTGGCTCTGTGGCCTGCAGTCAACAAACGACTCAGTGCTAAGTTGAACTGAACCGAACTAAACTGTACATACCTAGACCAGTTCAAGAACTCTGCAGTTTGATGTTTAAGATTCTGTGTGTTATTCGCTCAGTTTTTGCTGTTTGTGACATTTTTTTTACACATTGGGTGTTTGATGTTTTCTTTGAATGGGTTCCAAGATGGTTTGTTGTTTCATGGCTGCCTGTCATAGGATGAATCTCAGGGTTGTATACTGCATGCATACCTTGATAGTAAGTTTATTTTGAATCATTAAATCGAAGTACGTATATATGTCACCATATATGACCCTGAGATTCACTTTCTTATGGGCTTTCATAATAAATGCAAAGGAACACATTCGAATCAATGAAAAGCTGCATAATACAGAAAAAAAGTGCAAAAGACAGCAAACTGTGCAAATGCAAAAAGAAAAAAAAACAAGCAAATAATAATAATAATAAGTAATGGCAAACATGAGATGAAGATTCCTTGAAAGAGAGTCCATAGATTATGGGAACAATAGATATCAATACAGTCAGACAATATCATGGACGTTCGCTAATGTTTGCACAATACTCAGCATCTGCAGAGTCTCTTGTGTTTATCCTCAGCTAATGAAACAGTTCTCATCCAAAAGCAGCAAGACCTGTAGCATATCATGGTCTGGCCTGGTAAGTGGTAAGTAATATTTCCTCCACATAGTGTCCATCAAGTGAAAATCCAGCTACCACCCCCGACATCCAATGCCATTCCATTCACTGAATTCCCCCACTATCAATATCCTGGGGGGTTACCAAAGACCAGAAACTGGTGTATCCACATGTATAATGTGGCTACAAGAACAAGTCAGAGGAATCCTGTGGAGAGCAGCTCAGCTCCTATCTCCCTAGAGTCTGTCAACCATCCACAAAGCTGAAGCCAGGAGTGTGATGGAAACACTCCAGTTGCCCGGATAAGTTCACGTTCGATAATAGAGTCATAGATAATAGAAAACTACAGCACAGAAACAGGACCCTTGGCCAATTTAGTCTGTGCTGAATTCTAAAGAGGCTCAGCACCATACGGGATGCAGCAGCTAGCCAGATAGTCACCCTGCCCACAACCATTCACTCACTCCACCACCACAGCCACTCGCTCCGCTCCTCCATCGCAGCAGCAATGCACAAAGAACCATTAGAGAACAGATTCCATGAGACTATAAGAAATAGGAGAAGAATTAGGCCATTCAGCCCATCAAATCTATTCTGCCATTCCTTCATAGCTGATTTATTATCCCTCTCAATTCCGTTCTCCTCCCTTCTCCCATAATTTATGACACCCTTATTAATCAAGAGCCTATCAAACTCCAATTTAAATATACCCAATGATTTGGCCTCCACAGCCATCTGTGGCATTGACTTCCACTGATTCACCACCCTCTGGATAAGGAAATTCCTCCTCATCTCTAATCAAGACATCTACCAGCTCGAAGGACAAAGGCAGCTAAAGCACAGGAACACCACCACAATCCTGACTTGGATGTTACTTCACTGTGGCGAGGTCAATATCCTGGAACTATCTCCCTTATAGCATTATGGGTATACCCACACCTCAAGAACTGGAGAAGTTCAAGAAGACAGCTCACCACCACCTCCTCAAACACATCTGAGGATGGGTAATTTAATGTTGGGTCATCCTGCAATGCCTACGTTTCTTAAAGAAATAAACATTAAGGTTTCCCTTACCTTACACAATTCAATATCCTTCTCCTTAGTGAATACCGAAGAAAAGAAATTGTTCAGAACCTCCCCCATCTCTTTTGGCTTCACACATAGCTGTCCACTCTGATTCCCTAAGGGACCAATTTTATCCCTCACTATCCTTTTGCTATTAATATAACTGTAGAAACTCTTTGGATTTATTTTCACCTTACTTGCCAAAGCAACTTCATATCTTCTTTTAGCTTTTCTAATTTCTTTCTTAAGATTCTTTTTACATCCTTTATATTCCTCCAGCACCTCATTTATTCCATGCTGCCTATATTTATTGTAGATATCTCTCTTTTTCCAAACTTTTAACCTTTCCTTTCAACCTAAGAGGAACATAAAGATTCTGTACCCTCAAAATTTCACCTTTAAATGACCTCAATTTCTCTATTACATCCTTCCCATAAAGCAACTTGTCCCAATCCACTCCTTCTAAATCCTTTCGCATCTCCTCAAAGTTAGCCTTTCTCCAATCAAAAATCTCAACCCTAGGTCTAGGCCTATCCTTCTCCATAATTATGTTGAAACTAATGGCATTGTGATCGCTGGACCCGAAGTGCTCCCAAACACAAACCTCCGTCACCTGACCTATCTCATTCCCTAACAGGAGATCCGACACTGCCCCTTCTCTAGTTGGTACCTCTATGTATTGCTGCAAAAAACTATCCAGCACAGATTTTACAAACTCCAAACCATCCAGCTGTTTTACAGTATGGGCTTCGCAGTCTATGCATGGAAAATTAAAATCTCCCACAATCACAACCTTGTGCTTACTACAAATATCTGCTACCTCCTTAATAATTTGCTCCTCCAATTCTCTCTTCCCATTTGGTGGTCTATAATACACCCCTATAAGTGTTACTACACCTTTCCCATTCCTCAATTCCACCCAAATAGCCTCCCTAGACGAGCCCTCTAATCTATCCTTCCAGAGCACCGCTGTAATATTTTCTCTAACAAGCAATGCAACACCTCCCCCTCTTGTCCCACCGATTCTATCACACCTGAAGCAATGAAATCCAGGAATATTTAGTTGCCAATCACACCCCTCCTGTAACCATGTTTCACTAATAGCTACCACATCATACTTCCAGGAATCAATCCATGCTTTAAGCTGATCCACCTTTCTTATAATGCTCCTAGCATTAAAATAAATGCAGTTAAGAAATTTCCCACCTCTTACTCTCTGTTTATCACTAACGGTGCAAACAACTTTGTTATTTTCTTTTTCTTCTTTCTCCCCTACATCTATTCCTACACTCTGGTTCCCCTCCTCCCTTGTATCTAGTTTAAATCCACTGGAGCCTCTCTAGCAAACCTACCTGCAAGAATATTTATAACCATATAACCATATAACAATTACAGCACGGAAACAGGCCATCTCGGCCCTTCTAGTTCAGATGTAAACCGTCCCGCCGGAACAGGTCCCACCTTCCCTGGAAAACTGCCCAATAATCTATAAATCTGAAGCCCTCCCTCCTGCACCATGTCTTCAGCCATGTGTTGATCTGTGCTATCTTACTATTTCTAAACCCGCCTGCACGTGGCACTGGTAGCAATCCTGAGATTGCTATCCTGGAGGTCCTGTCCTTTAACTTGGCGCCTAACTCCCTAAACTCACCTTTCAGGACTTCCTCACTCTTCCTACCCATGTCATTGGTCCCTACATGGACCATGACATCCGGCTGCTCACCCTCCCTCTTGAGAATACTGAGAACTCGATCCGAGATACCGGGGACCTTAATGTGACAGTTCTCCATAAATCAACTTCTTTCTTTAAGAGTATCAATCAATATCCCTCACTCTGCCTGTGTAAAGATGTTAGCATTCTAATACGCTCAATGCCCATTTTATTAGGTACCTCCTATATCTAATAAATTGACCACTGAGGGTATATTCGTGCTCTTCTGCGACTGTATCCCATGTCAATTAGATCACATTTCTTTCCCATTCTGATGTTTGGTCTGAACAACAACTAAACTGTTTGACCATGTCTGCACACTTATATACATTGAGCAGCTGAAATGCGAGTGGCTAAATACATATTTGCATTAACGACCAGGTGCACAGGAAATAAGTGGCCACTGTGTGCAGTTTATCTGGCATCGTCTTCTCGCTCAATGCCTTTAAGTTGCTTGTAATGTGAATGGAAAAGTCAACAGCCACAGTTTGTGTTCTATGTGCGGCGTTGATGGAACATAAGTTTGACAGTTTTTGCAATCATGCAGCTTTTGAAGCGCTTAAAATGATCTTCAAACAATATGATGAAGAGCATGTCTTCCTATCTTCTCAAAGACAAGTGCTCTTGTGGAGACTGGGGCACTAATGCATTCCACTACCATCTTGGGTATGGAAAGGGTCCTAAGCAAGATGTTTGTCTCTGAACATTAATCCGCCCTTCATGCTATTTACAGCAGACTAGCAAATATATTACATTAAAATGGTCATTTTATGTCCCTTGGTTTACCTTAAGTAAAGTCAGAGAGAAAGAAAAGTAAAACGCTTGGATTTGTGCCGTGGGATCGTTTATAACTATCTGTGAAAGAAGGCTGGGCCACAGCTCCTTTCTTTTCGCATTGTCAGTTTGAAGCAATAAATACTGTGTAGAGTACTGTGCGAAAGTCTTGGGCACATATTTATAACTAAGGTGCCTAAGACTTTTGCACAGTACTGTAGTAATCTTATTTATTGCATTGTACTGCTTCTCAAAAAAAACAAAATTCATGACATATGTGAGTGCTGATAAATTTGATTCTGATATGGGTCTCTATTGTAGACTGAGAGTGGGAATGGGGCAGGGAGAGAGGAATCATGGGTGGGAAAAGGGGGCAGGAGGGGGGAAGGAGTGGGAGGCAACAGAGAGATATTTGTAATGATCAATAAACTGATAGTTTGGAATCAAATGACCTTGTCTGATATCTCAGGGTGCCTGGTGTCACTGCACCCGTGCCAGCCCCTGACCCTGGCACTCCTTCTCTGCCACCTGTCCCACCCCCCCTCCCGTGGCGCTCCATCCTCATCACTCCCAACATCCTTTGCTCCCTCCAGATTTACAAACTCGCTTTCTGCTCCACATTGACAAATACAGTACTGTGCAAAACTCTTAGGCAACCTAGTTTTATATATATATATGTGCCTGAGGCGTTTGCACAATACTGTATATTCCGTTTGAAGTTTGCCTGCCAGTCCACCTCAACACAATTGTGTTGTGTTTTTCACAACCTATGGACTCATAGGATTCTGCAACTCATGTTCTTGGTATCATTTATTTAGTCATTTGTAAATATGATTTTTTGTTTTTTTTTCATTTTGTACATTGGTTGTTTGTCAGTCTTTGTGTGTGGTTTTTCATTGATTCTATTGTATTAATTTGTTTTATAGTGAATGCCTGCAAGAAAATGAATCTCAGGGGAGCATATGATGACATATATGTACTTGGATAATTAATTTACCTTTGAACTTTAAAGTATTTGGAAGAGCGGCCTTATTTACAAACTTCACCATCACAGTTATGCAGAGGAGAAAGTAGAACATAAAACATAGAACAGGCCCCAGCAATTTACAATATGATAATGTAATTGATGCATTTCACTGTATGTTTCAATGTTTCAAAGTACATGTGACAAATAAAGCTATTCCTAATCTTAATTTTTGTTTAGATTGGCATCATAGTTGGCATAGATATCATGGGCAAGAGATTCTGTTCCTGTACTTACTGTTCTGCAGTAGATTTATGCACTTAGAATCAGAATCAGAATCAGAACTAGGTTTAATATGTTGTCAAAGTAAATGTATGTCTCTGTGTGTGTGTGTGTGTGTGTGTGTGTGTGTGTGTGTGTGTGGTGTGTGTGTGTGTGTGTGTGTGTGTGTGTGTGTGTGTGTGGTGTGTGTGTGTGTGTGTGTGTGTGTGTGTGTGTGTGTGTGTGTGTGTGTGTGTGCTAAATTAAATAAGTAGTGCCAAAAAAGTTGAAGGTGGTGTTTTAGAAATCTAATGGCAAATGAGAAGAAGTTGGTCCTGAATCGTTGAGTGTGTACCTTCTTTAGAATAGTGCATGAAACATCTGCAGACACTGGAGAGAGCAAGGAGTGCTTCTAAAGACTGATCTAAACAACAATGTTTCTTACCGTGTCAAGTCTCCAGAGCAAACCCAACAGGTTCTAACTCAGAGGCTACAGAGCACTACCTGTTGAGCACACCTGATACACAAAACATGCAACTCTCACACAAGTACCAGCAGTAGCTCATACTATCTTAATTCCATGCACCCTCTTTTTATTAGAAACATAGAAACAAAGAAAACCTACAGCACAATACAGGCCTTTTGGCCCACAAAGCTCTGCCGAACATGTCCTTACCTTAGAAATTACTTAGGGTTACCCATAGTCCTCTATTTTTCTGAGCTCCATGTACCTATCCAGGAGTCTCTTAAAAGACCCTATCGTATCCACCTCCACCACCGTCACCGGCAGCCCATTCCACGCACTCACCACTCTCTGCATAAAAAACTTACCCATGTATCTCCTCTGCACCTATTTCCAAGCACCTTAAAACTGTGACCTTCGTGCTAGCCATTTCAGCCCTGGGAGAAAGCCTCTGACTATCCACACAATCAATGCCTCTCATCATCTTATACACCTCTACCAGGTCACCTCTCATCCCCTGTCGCTCCAAGGAGAAAAAGCCAAGTTCACTCAACCTATTCTCGTAAGGCATGCTCCCCAATCCAGGCAACATCCTTGTAAGTCTCCTCTGCACCCTTTCTATGGTTTCCACATCCTTCCTGTAATGAGGCGACCAGAACTAAGCACAGTACTCCAAGTGGGATCTAACCAGGGTCCTATACTGCTGCAACATTACCTCTCGGCTCTTGAACTCAATCCCACGACTGATGAAAGCCAATAACCACAGAATCAACCTGCACAGCAGCTAATGAGTGTTCTATGGACTTGGACCCCAAGATCCCTCCGATCCTCCACACTGCCAAGAGTCTTAACATTAATACTACATTCTGCCATCATATTTGACCTACCAAAATGAACCACTTCACACTTATCTGGGTTGAACTCCATCTGCCATTTCTCAGCCCAGTTTTGCATCCTATCAATGTCCCGCTATAAACTCTGACAGCTCCCCACACTATCCACAACATCACCAATCTTTGCGTCATCAACAAATTTACTAACCCATCCCTCCATTTCCTCATCCAGGTCATTTATAAAATCACAAAGAGTAGGGGTCCTAGAACAGATCCCTGAAACACACCACTGGTCACCCACTTCCATGCAGAATATGACCTGTCCACAACCACTCTTTGCTTTCTGTGGGCAAGCTAATTCTGAATCCACAAAACAATGTCCCCTTGGATCCTATGCCTCCTTACTTTCTCAATAATCTTGGCATGGGGTACCTTATCAAATGCCTTGCTGAAATCCATATACACTACATCTACTGCTCTACCTTCATCAATGTGTTTAGTCACATCCTCAAAAAATTCAATCAGTCTTGTAAGGCACAACCTGCCCTTAACAAAGCCATGCTGACTATTCCTAATCATATTATGCCTCTCCAAATGTTCATAAATCCTGCCGCTCAGGATCTTCTCCATCAACTTACCAACCACTGAAGTAAGACTCACTGATCGATAATACCCTGGGCTATCTCTACTCCCTTTCTTGAATAAGGGAACAACATTTGCAACCCTCCAATCCTCCGAAACCTCTCCCGTCCCCATTGATCTTTACATCATCGTCGCCAGAGGCTCAGCAATCTCTTCCCTCGCCTCCCACTGTAGCCTGGAGTACATCTCAGCCGTTCCCAGTGACTTATCCAACTTGATGCTTTCCAAAAGCTCCAGCACATCCTCTTCCTTAATATCTACATGCTCAAGCTTTTCAGTCAACTGTAAGTCATCCCTACAATCACCAAGATCCTTTTCCACAGTGAATACTGAAGCAAAGTATTCATTAAGTACCTGTTCTATCTCCTCCGTTTCCATACATATTTTTCCACTGTCACACTTGATTGGTCCTATTCTCTCACGTCTTATCCTTCTGCTCTTCACATACTTTTCGAATGCCTTGGGGTTTTCCTTAATCCTGTCTGCCAAGGCCTACTCATGTCCCCTTCTAGCTCTCCTAATTTCTTTTTTGAGCTCTTTCCTGCTAGCCTTATAATGTTTTAGATCTCTATCATTACCTAGCTTTTTGAACCTTTCATAAGCTCTTCTTTTCTTCTTTACTAGATTTACAACAGCCTTTGTACACCATGGTTCCTGTACCCCACCACTCTTTCCCTGTCTCATTGCAACATACTTATGCAGAACTTCACGCAAATATCCCCTGAACATTTGCCACATTTGTTCCTTACGTTTTCCTGAGAACATCTGTTTCAAATTTATTCTTCTAAGTTCCTGCCTGATAGCCTAATATTTCCCCTTACTCCAATTAAACGCTTTCCTAACTTCTCTGTTCCTATCCCCCTCCAATACTATGGTAAAGGAGATAGAATTGTGACCACTATCTCCAAAATGCTCTCCCACTGAAAGACCTGACACCTGCCAGGTTCATTTCCCAATACCGGATCAAGTACAGCCTCTCCCCTTGTAAACTTATCTACATATTGTGTCAAGAAACCGTCATGAACACACCTAACAAACTCTACCCCATCTAAACCCCTTGCTCTAGGGACATGCCAATCGATATTTGGGAAATTAAAATCTCCTACCACGACAATCCTGTTATTAGTACACCTTTCCAGAATCTGTCTCCCTATCTGCTCCTCAATGTCCCTGTTACTATTGGGTGGTCTATAAAAAACACCCAGTAGAGTTATTGACTCCTTCCTGTTCCTAACTTCCACCCACAGAGACTCCTTAAAAAATCCCTCCATAAATTTGTCCGTTTCTGTAGCCGTGACACTATCTCAGATCAACATTGCCACACCCCCACCTCTTTTGCCTCCCTCCTTGTCCTTTCTGAAACATCTAAAGCCTGGCATTTGAAGTAACCATTCCTGTCCCTGAGCCATCCAAGTCTCTGTAATGACCACAACATCATAGCTCCAAGTACAATACTGATCCACGTCTAGGCTCATCCGCTTTGTTCATAATATTCTTTGCATTAAAATAGACACATCTTAAACCATTGGTCTGAGCATGTCCCTTCTCTATCACCTGTCTATCCTCCCTCTCGCACTGTCTCCAAGCTTTCTCTATTTGTGACCCAGCCGCCTCTTCCTTCATCACTTCAGTTCGGTTCCCACCCCCTCAACAATTCTAGTTGAAGCTCTCCCCAATAGCCTCTGCAAATCTCCCAACCAGGATATTTGGTCCCCTTAGGATTCAAGTGCAACCGGTCCTTTTTGTACAGGTCACGTCTGCCCCAAAAGAGGTCCCAGTGATCCAGAAATCTGAATCCCTGCCCTCTGCTCCAATCCCTCAGCCATGCATTTATCCTGCACCTCATTCTCTTCCTATACTCACTGTCACGTGGCACAGGCAGTCATCCTGAAATTACTACCTTTGTGGTCCTGCTTCTCAACTTTCTTCCTAACTCCCTGTGGTATGTTTTCAGTGCATCCTCCCTTTTCCTATGCATGTCGTTGTTACCAATATGCACCACAACCTCTGATTGTTCTCCCTCCCACTGCAGGATATCGTGGACCCGATCAGAAACATCCCAGACATTCAGAAATGTCAAACAGTCTGCCCTATCTGCCACTGTATAAAGTTGTCGTAGCTAGTGGCAGGGTGAGCGGGGGGAGAAAGCAGTTAGTGGGGATAAGCTCTTATTACCTATTACCTATTAAATGCTCCCAATGGTGTGTGACTCAAGTAGTCCAACTTCTGGCCTTCACATGTGACTTAGCTACTATGCCTGTTGAAACCATTTCCACTCACAGGAGAAGGAGCAAAATGAATTACTGGCACCTTAAAACCAGTTGCTTTAAGCAGATGAGGAACATCAGCTATGGTCAGCAGCTCGTCTAGGAGAAGGAAAGCTCTGATCTCAAACCTCCACAGCCTTATTAGACCTTCTCATGAGGAAGGCTTCAGGAGTAATTTCCAAGGAAAAATCCAGAGCAGGAGTCCCCAACTTTGAGTTCAACACTGACTCTCAACCTCAGCAATGCTGCTGGTGCCAAACTGTCTCTGCTGTTCCTTTGGGTTCATCAGCTGCATGGAGAGGGGGAGTCTGCTGCATGGGCAACAGCTTGCTCTCCATATTGTGCTGTCCTGACTTGTATTTCACATAGACAGCTAGGACACAACATCCACGCTCGACCTCGTCCAACGGAGAGCGTCTGATATAGTTGCAGTCTCCATCAGCAGCACAGGGCAAAGTCTCCAGTGATCATCCACCAAAGCCTTAGGTGCCTCCATCTGTGGACACAGTGACATTGGCTTCTTCCTCTTGGCCAGTCCTTTGGGATTGACAATGATCTGATTCCATTCTGGTTCTATGATTCAGAGGTGAATGATGAGGCCAATGTGGTAAATGTAGATCTTTCCACAGTTGTGACAAGAAGTATCTTGTGTGACAGTGGGTAGATGGATGGACTGTGAAGTGATGTTGTGATGGTATTGGGCTTCATATCTGCAATGTTCTGAACTCATATAAAGATCTTGGGCCTTATCTGTCATAGATAACTATGGGTAGCTTTTTTAAAGTGTATTTATACTGCAACCACATACTCTTCAAAGGCTAGATCACTTCCCGGTTTATCCTCCATGACGAGGTCTAGCTGCCCATACCCACTATCTGAGCGGTGGGTTCTTCCCAACCAAGGAGGAGATAATTCTTGCTAACAAAGTAGTTTAAACAGAGTTCATTTATTTTAGTGATATACTGTACATTTAAATACAGATAAAATTCTTAAAACACATTTAAAACTCACAGAGGATTTCTGCCTTATAAAAGGCTTCCAAATTAAGTTTCAAAGGTTCAAAGTTTCAAAAGTTTATTTTATTATCAAAGTATGTACACAGAATACAACTCCGAGATTCGACTTCTCCAGATAGCCAGGAAATACAGAAAACCCACGGTATCATTGAAAGAAAGAACATCAACACATGGAAAAGAAGAAACAAAACTCACAAACCCTAAACCCCCCAACCCTTCCCTCACAGATTGCCCACTCAGATACTACAGCTGAAATATCAAAGCCTTAATCCCCAAGCCCCTCCCATGCAAAAAAACAGCGACAGTAAAAATTACAAACTATTTCTAAAACACAAAGTATTTCCAAAACACCGGTATAATTCCTATAAGCTAAAAAGTCATACCAACAAGTTGCAGACTAATGAGTCTTCCATCACAGAAACTGAAGGCAGAGGAATCGATTCCAATCAAGCCATCTTGCTGATATTCTTCCTGTCAACCTTTGACCATTCCTAATAATTCTGACTGCTCTCTTACAGTTATTTTTTTTGCTACTTGGTCACTTCACTTGCATGTGATATTTTTTCAGGTACCTTAGCTGAGAAATTCACACATATGGTCTAAAATTTTCTGGAGACAGAGATCCCAAACATCCAAAATTAGTGCTGAGAGGGCTGACTGACTAAGTACACAGCTACTGACAGATCAGCTATTTGATGTGCTAAGTGATGGTATCAGACTGGTCTGCAAGCTTCCTTGAATTAAATAACTTAGCCAGTGTTGTCTGGTTTGATGCAGCTGAATTAACATAACTCCATCATCTTACACTGCACCTCTTGAGCAGCTAGCCCCGTGCTGTGGGTCAGCAGCCTGTGCTCTATAGATAGTGATGTTTGTTTGCAAAGCTTTCCTTCTAACTTCAGACTGATTATTGCTTGTACTTAATGAAACTGGCCGCCACTGGATTCCATGGCAAGAAATGTACCTTTCTGCGGCTTCGTACGTCTGGGGTGTATACGACTTTGATCCCACCAGATCTGTGAGATTTGGATGTCTCACCCACCCAAACCCTGGTTTGTGTGAATGCTGTGTGACTTACTGACCTGCAATAGCCCATCAGCATGAAATAACAGATCACGCACTGCATACAATTATAAAGAAGTATATTTGTGAACGTTAGCTTAACCAAAGAGTTAGAAAAGAAAAGAAAAAAATAGCAAAAGGGCCCACTATAACTAAACAGACAAATGTTCACAGTTTGGAGTTCAAATCTTCCAAAAGCCATATTCACTGATCCTCGATAGACCTCTGCACCTTGGCTCCATCAAGTCATGTTTCCCCACCAGACTGAATCCTATGAGAGGTTCTCTCCAGCATCTTTGCTCTTCATCTCCTGCTGAACAAAGAATAAGACCCACCACAGTGTCAATCACAAAGCCACTCCCCTAACCTTCTCTCCATTCCACTTTCCTGATTGGATGGCCCACATTCCTTAGCATCCCTTATCTCTAACAGTAGCCCAAATACTGCTTCTACAGAGTGACCATTACATGAAATACCCAACAAAATTAGCAGTAAAACCTTTACCAGGGCGTCACATTTACATTAAGAACTGAAGAATGGTTCTTGTTTATGACACGAAGCTGGGCAAAGGATATTGGCTGGAAGTTCAACTTAATCAAAAACAACTCTTTGACCACTGGAAGAGTCAATTGTTGTGTTAAAAACCTGAGCTTGGCAAAAAGGCACTAGGCTCGGGACAATGAACATCCATCACAGTGTGATTCTTCTGCTGTTTACACTGGCTTCTCTGTGCACTTACCGCATTGTCTAGGGGTTCTGACTGGGATGTCCCCTCTCCATTTTGAGTTGTCATAAGCCAGGGATCCCAAAGAGGATGTTGCATCTTCTCAATAAAGCTTTGAGCACAGCGTTGAATCTTACCCTCTGCACACTTCCTCTGACTGATCTCAGAATAAAGGGTTTATTTTGAGAGTCTAATAGAGACACATCTCATGACATTACTAGCTTACTTGGTGAATGGTGGTAGCAGGATCTACAATCAGAAGGATTCCAGATCGGCAACGTGGCCCTTATTATGCTCACTGTAACTTATTCCAACGCCTGGGAGGAGCTGGGAACAAAACTAAGAAATCTCCTCATTAACTTTTGTTCACTTCTTTACCAGCAGAGTTGGGCAAGAATTGCACCAAACTTCCTTATTGGTCAGCTCCTAGTCAATACCAAAGTTCGGCTAACAGTCTACCAACTAATTGGTGGAAAATTACATTCTAAATGAAAGAATCAACCAGAAAGAATTCATTTGTCCTGTTGAGTCCATATTCGTTCTACATAAGAAGAATGCAACCAATCCCATTCCCTTCTCTATCTCTGTAGACGCTCATATTCTTTCCTTTCAAATATTTATTCAGTTCCCCTTTTAAATCAATAATTGGATCTATCCCTGGCTGCTGATTGCAGCTCATAACTTATTATCTGCATAAAAGATTTCTTCTCTCACCGCTATTCATTCATTCACAATTATTTCCATTCCTTGTGCCCTTTGTTGCTTGTTGTGTTCTGTCTGGAACTCAGTGGTGGCCCGATGAAAGGGCTTGGCCTGGAATATCAGCTCTTTATTTCTCTCCATAGGTGCTGCCTGACCTGATGAGCTCATCCAGCATTTTGTGTGTATTGCTCTTCATTTCATCTACCCTGTTTGCTTCATGATTTAAGTTACTGCATCTGATGGTACCAGGGTATTTGAGGCTGCATGGTGGCATAGTGGTTAGCTCAGCGCCTTACAGTACCAGTGACCCAGGTTCAATTCCCACTGCTGTCTGTAATGTGCTTGTACCTTCTACCCGTGAATACATCAGTTTCCTCTAGGTGCCCCTGTTTCCTGCCACAGTTCAAAGACATAGGTTAATTGGTCATTGTAAATTGTCCCGTGATTAAACTAGGGTTAATTTGGGGGCCGGGGGGGGGGGTTACTGGATGGCGTGGCTTGAAAAGCTGAAGGGCCTACTCTGAGCTGTAGCTCAATAAATAAATAAATAAACAAACAAACAAATAAATAATCAGTCTCCATAACACCCTTCAGTCACAAGGAGAATAACCACAACTTTTTCTGTCCACCAACATTCTTAACTTTAGCTTCTCATTCATCAGTCATTTTAGTAAATATCTTCTGTAGTCTATGGTCTTTATATGTTCTTTAAAGTTTCCTTAGAGCTAGACATAGCATCACTGTTGTGGCTGAATCAATGCCGCAAGATTTGTCCTGTATTCTGAATATAAAGCCCAAGATCTAACATGCTTTTCTGATTACTTTCTCAGCCTGCCCTACAACATTCAATGGACCACACACGTCATCCCCACCCCTTTCACACGCCAACATCCATCCTGATCACTCTGTTCTTCTGCAACAAAAAACAATTGCCAGTTTAACTCATTGGGTCATGCAATATCAGTGGAGGGAACTGGACTGGAGTAGAAGTTATGGTACAGTCATTCAAAGCCCTAGTTATTACACAGCCAAAGTACTCAGAGCAATTTTAACCAAAGCACTTCAGAAAGGCTACATTAATCTCAGAAGAAGGATATCATAGATGGTATTTGGGGAGAACGCAGAAACTAAAGTGGTAGCTAATGGAACTTTAGCCACTCAGGAGGTGCTTGCTTACGGTTTTCCATTTAATGAGGTAGATAGAGAAAAAGTATTAGGGAGTCTGGCACGAGGAACGTTGTCCAAAAATTGGGCCCATGTTTGTCAAAATTATGTGGGAATCACTTCCACACACAGATGTGATAGAGACCTGGGATTCTCTCCCAGCAGAAGGATGGACAATTTGAGACAATAAATTTTGTTTAAGAAATACATTAAGGAAAACTGTCATAGATCAGGCATGATGTTGTTGGACGGTGGAGTATGATGATAGGAACAAGTTCCTAAGTCTGTGTGTTCCAGTGACACCACTCACCACTCATCTCCCCCTAACACTGATAACAAAAGTACTGGGTTGCACAGTAGCCTCTCTATGCACCAGCTGTAGGGTAGGCGGAGAAAGTGTAGGACAGCATGGTAGTATAGCAATTAGCATCCTGCTTCACAATGCCAGCAGAAAGACTGGGGGTCCTGAACAACGGTATCAGCCTGAAACATTGAAGGTTTACACTTTTCCATGAATGCTGCCTGATCTGCTGAGTTCTTCCAGTATCTTGTATGTGTTGTTTTGGATTTCCAGTATGTGCAGATTTTCTTGAGATTGGGGTTCAATTCCCAATGCCTGGAAGGAGTTTGTATCTTCTCACTGTGAACATATGGGTTTCTTCCAAGTGCTCCAGATTTCTCCCACGTCCCGAAGACGTACGGTTAGTAAGTTACGTGCACTGTTGGCACCGGAAGCATGGCAACACTTAAGAGATGTTTCGATATACACATGACAAATAAAGCTAACCCTTATCTTTGAAAGATTTGTGGAATTGTACATCACAGGAACAAGCATTTTCAATTGTCTGCATTACCATGAGGTCTACCTGCCCTAATCCCATTTGCCTGTGTTAGGCCTGTGACTGTCTATGCCCTTCCCATCCAAGTACCTGTCCAAATTCTTTCTAAATGTTGTAATTGCATCAGCCCCTACCACATCCTCTGGCAGCTTGTTTCAGATAACAACTGCTGCTCTGTGGTTAAAACAGCACAAGAGAGCTTATACATAGGAGCACAGAGCAAAGAAATCATAAAGCTTTCACTAAAAACACCGGCTCAGCCACAACTGGAGTATTGTGTCCATTCTGGGCACCAGCTTTTACGGAGGAGGTAAAGGCTCCTGTGTATCTGTGGATACTCTTTATGGTGGACATCAATTACAGTTTACAGGCTTAAACTTACTGTCTATGTGGAAGTCTATTAGTTGGAAAATAAAAACTTAATTTTAATTTAGATATTAAAGATGTAGTGATCTATTTAATGAATGTGAAATGAGTTTTAGAAATGAGTAAGAAATATTCATATACTACACTCAGTAGCCACTTTGTTACATGTGTCCTGCATCTAATAAAGAGGCTACTGAGTGTGTGTTCGTAGTTTTCTGCTGCTGTAGACCATCCACTTCAAGGTCCAATAACTTGTATGTCCAGAGATGCTTTTCTGCAAATCACTGTTGTAACACGTAGGTATGTGAGTTACTGTCACCCTCCTGTCAGCTTGATACAGTCTGGCTATTCTGCTCTGACCTCTCTCATTAACAAGGTGTTTTTGCCCACCGAACTGCTGCTCACCGGATGTTTTTTTGCACCAATCTCTATAAACTCTAAACTGTTGAATGTGAAAATCCCAGGAGATCAGCAGTTTCTGAGATGCTCAAACCACCCCACCTGGCACCAACAATCATTCCACCGTCGGAATCACTTAGATCACATTTCTTTCCCATTCTGATGCTTGATCTGGACAACACTGAACCTCTCGACCATGTTTGCATGCATTTATGCATTGCGTTACTGCAACATGATTGTTTGATTAGATATTTGCATTAACAAGCAGGTGTGCAGGTGTACCTAACAAAGTGGCCACTGAGTGTATGTGGACATAAGACCATACGATATAGGAGCATCTGGCCCATCAAGTCTACTCCACCATTCAATCATGTCTGATCCTTTTTTATTCTCCTTCTCAACCCCAGTTTCCAGCTTTCTCCCTGTAACCTTTGAAGCCATGTCCCATCAAGAACCCATCATTCTCTGCCTTAAATAGATTAAAACACCTGGCCTCCATAGCTGCCCGTGGTAACAAACTTCACAAATTCACCAACCTCTGGCTAAAGAAATTTCTCTGCATCTCTATTTTAAGTGGATGCCCCTTTATCTTGAGGCTATATCCTCTTGCCATGGGAAGCATCCTTTCCACATCTACTCTGTTTAGGCCTTTCAACATTCAAAAGGTTTCAATGAGATCACCCTCATCCTTCCAAATACCAATGTGTACAGACCCAGAGCCATCAAACATTCCTCATATGATAACCCTTTCATTCCAGGAATTATCCTTGTGAATCTCCTCTGGACCATCTCCAATGCCAGCACATCTTTTCTAAGATGAGAGACCCAAAACTGCTCACAATACTCAAGGTGAGGCCTCACCAGTGCCTTATAAAGCCTCAACATCACGTCCTTGCTCTTGTATTCTAGACCTCTTGAAATGAATGCTAACATGGCATTTGCCTTCCTCAACACCAACTCAACCTGCAAGTTAACTTTTAGGGTGTTCTGCACAAGGACTCCCAAGTCCCTTTGCATCTCAGATTTGTGTGAGTGGAGCAACATTTGCTATTTTCCAGTCCTCCAGAACCATACCAGAGACAAATGATTCTTGAATGATCATTACTAATGCCTCCACAGTCTCTACTGCTACCTCTTTCAGAACACTAGGGTGCAGTTCATCTGATCCAGGTGACTTGTGTACCTTTAGGTCTTGTCTGTAAGTTCCTTTACTCCACTGAAATATTGCTACCTCAGACTTTACTTCCTCCCTGTCAGATTTCAAGTTGAACTCAATCATATTGTGATCACTGTCTCCTAAGAGTTCCTTTACCTTAGGTTCCCTAATCACCTCCAGTTTATTACATAACACCCAATCCAGTACAACTGATCCCCTAGTAGGCTCAATGACAAACTGCTCTAAAAAGCCATCTCATAGGCATTCAATAAATTCTCTCTCTTGAGATTCATCTCCAACCTGATTTTTCCAATCGACCTGCATGTTGAAACCTTCCATGACTATCATAACATTGCCCTTTTGACAAGGCTTTTCCATTTCCTGTTGTAATCTGTGGTCCTCATCCTAGTTACTGTTGGGAGACCTGTAGATTACAGCCACCAAGGTCCTTTTACCCTTGCAGTTTCTTAACTCAACCGATAAGGATTCATCACCTACCAGTCCTATGTCACATCTTTCTACTGATTTGATGCCATTCCTTACCAGCTGAGCCTACCTTCCTATCACTCCGATACAATGTGTAACCTTGGTCTTTCAGTTCCCAACTACAGCCATCCTTCAGCCACAATTCAGCGACGGCCACAGCATCATACCTGACAATCTGTAATAGTGCAACAAGACCATCCACCCTATTTCTTATACTTCGTGCATTTAGATATAACACTTGAGTACTGTATTTGTTACCCTTTTTAATTCTGAATCCCTCATGCATTGATACTCATCCTGATGACAGCAATTATGTCCTATCATCTGCCTGCCCTTCCTGACAGTCTGACTGCAAGCTATCTTTGCTTTTTTTTTACCATCCATCCTATCCTGAGTCCCATTCCCTGCCAATTTAGTTTAAACCCTCCCCAACAACTCTAACAAACTTGCCCATGAGACTACTGGTCGCTCCTCAGGCTCAGGTGCAACCTGTCACATTTGTACTGGTCATACTTCCCCCAGAAGGGATTCCAATGATCCATGAAATTGAAGTCCTGCCCCCTGCACCAGCTTCTCAGCCACGAATTTATCAGCCAACTCATCCTGTTTCTACCCTCACTGGTGCATCGCACAAGTAGCAATCCAGAAATTACTACCCTGGAGGTTCTGCTTCTCATCTTTCTGCTTAGCTGCCTAAATTCTCTTTTCAAGATATCTTTGCTTTTCCTTCTTATGTCATTAGCACCAATATGTACCAAGACATCTGGCCGCTCTCCCTCCCCCTCCAGAATGCTGTGGACTGCTGTACTCGTTGAGGTTGTGTCCTGCTTCGGGCTTCATGTTTGTGGGCTTCGCAAAGATTTCCCCTGCTGTATGATGAACTGAAGCTGAGGCTATGGGCCTGCTCCGGCTGCTTCAGGCATGGGGTTCATGGACTCACTTTTGTTCTGAAAGCTGGTGCTTGCTCTTATTGTGTGCACAATTTGTTTTGTTATTCTCTCCCTATGCATTAGGCATTGGTCTTTTTTAAAATCGGGTTCTTTTGAGTTTCTTGTTTTGTGCTGCCTCTAAACTGACAAATCTCAGGTTGTATAATTTATACATACTTTAATTATAAATGTACTTTGAACTTTTATTTTTTTTATTTGCTGAATTTGTCTTCTTTTGCACATTGGTTGTTTGTCAGTATCTGTTTACGTACAGTTTTCATAAATTCAATGGTTCAAATGTATTTCTTTACATTCCTGTGAATGCCTGGAAGAAAATTAATATCAAGGTAGCATTTGGTATCATATATGCACTTTGATAATAAATTTATTTTGACTTTGAGAGGTTAATGTAGGAATTTCTAAAGGTTTGAACCCAAACCAGTTCAAGGCAAGGCTGCTAATGGTGAAGCCAAGGAAACCAGGTGTACATAAGGACCCAGAAGCGGAGAAACATGAAGGCTTGCAAATTTGAATTAGGAAGGAATTCCACACATGGATGAGAGTATACAGATACCCTTCAATCAGCTGAGTTCCTCCCATTTGCTTTTTTATTCCGGCTCTATAGTCTGGTGTGTCTTCATTATATCCTGCATAATAAGGAACAGTTCCCATTAAAATTAGAAAATAACGAGCTAGTATTAGCCTTAATGCACAAAATAATGTTGCCCAACCTGCCGCTAATTACTTCATTTGTGCATAACCTTCAACGTGGCGGAGCGTGGGGGTGATGACTGGTGGACCAGTTACCATGACAACTAGGTAACCATAACCTGAATAAGAGAATTGAGATCACAGCACTATAAAGGCACGGCTAATGAGGCTTCACAATGAATAGAGAGGAGAGAATGATGTAATAAGAGAAATTACTTCATAATTTGCATTTTTTTCCCTCAAGGGAGCAATTTCAATTCTCTTTCAGTTGCAGCTCCCTTTGCCTCGTGGAAAAAGTTGCAAATTATCACAAATTCTGTGGTTTCAGAGTAACTGGCAGTTTTAACAGTGCAGAATCTCTATGGCATTGCTCAAATATAAATGGGATATTAGCAAGAACATAAGAAAACACAGAATGAGAAAAGACAATTTTGGAATGTCAATCCCTTTCCTTCTCCAAGGACTCGTGCTATTTGGCCAGCCTTACTTCTCTCAATTTATTTAACCTCCTGAGTCAAAATTCTGACTAAATTCAAGGACGACTAAACGAAACTCCAGATGACCTGTCTAGTCTTACGACTTAATTAATTGTTGGTGGGGGTGGAAGTTACAAGGATGGGGACAGACTGAGTTCTTGGACAAATTTAAGCTGATTTGTAAAGCCCAGTTTGGACCTGTGAACAGTAAGTCATGTCTAACTAATTTATTTTCATTTGTTGCTGGAAGGTCACTTATAGTCCGTGAGCCAGGACACCAAATTTGGGCCGCCGGTACCATCTGGGGGGAATAATTCTTATAATAATTCTTATAGTGATTTTTGGCAAGGTATACACCAGTAGTGCTAGAAAATATGTGATAGCATTGCAGTGGTGGTAGCTTTCTGCCTCCATCAAGCCTCATGTCTTACACCAAAACAACATCTTGGAAAGATTTCAGTCAAGTTCTAAGGCTTATCGTAGCACAGAGTCTGCCCTGCTGAAAATGTACAATGACTCGTCTCTATCATCTCAGGTGACTCTGCCATTCTAATTCTTCTTGACCTCAGCGCAGCGTTCGATACTGTGGATCACGCCATTTTAATAGACCGTCTCCAATATGGGGTTGGTGTTGATGGCACTGCCTTGAACTGGTTTATATTCTACCTCAAAAATAGAAGCTTTTCTTTCAACATAAGCAAATTCTCTTCTCCCCCAGCTAGTCTCTCCTGCGGGGTCCCACAAGGTTCCATCCTAGGTCCCACTCTTTTCTCTATATATATGCTTCCCCTTGGCCAAATCATTCAAAATTACGACATATCTTTCCACTGTTATGCTGATGACACACAGCTTTATCTCTCCCTGAAACCAAATGACCAGTCAAAACTAGCCAGCCTCAAGAACTGCCTTGAGGACATAAAGTGCTGGATGGCACAAAACATCTTACAGCTGAATGAAGGCAAGTCTGAAGTTGTCCTATTTGGCCCCCCTGACTCCATCAAAGTGATTACCAACAGTCTTGGTAACCTGTCCACCCTTGTCAAACCCCATGATAAATCCCTTGGTGTGATATTTGATTCCACCTTTAAGTTTGACAAGCAAGTTAATGCAGTAGCAAAAGCCAGTTTTTTCCAGCTTTGTACTTTTGCCAAAATCAAGCAATTTCTCTCTTTCAAAGATCTTGAGAAAGTCATCCATGCCCTTATATCCTCCCGCTTGGACTACTCCAACCCCCTGTATACTGGGATTAGTCAGTCATCCCTGTCCCATCTGCAACTGGTCCAGAACGCCACAGCCAGGCTCCTGACAGGTGCCTGGAAGAGGGACCGTATTACTCCTATCCTGGCCTCCCTCCACTGGCTCCAGTACGGTTCAGAATTGATTTTAAGTTTCTCCTGTTTGTTTATAAAGCCCTAAATGGGCTGCCCCCCCTTATATCACAGACCTTCTAACCCCTTATTCTGCTTCCAGGTCCCTCAGGTCGGCTGACTTGGGGCTCCTGGCTGTCCCGCGATCTAAACTTAAGCTCAGGGTTGACCGCACCTTTGCTATTGTAGCCCCTAGACTGTGAAACAGCATTCCCCTCCCTATCAGATCTGCCCCCTCCATCGACTCTTTTAAATTCAGGCTCAAAACTTACTTCTATTCACTAGCGTTTGAATTCTCCTGATGTGGCTGATTTTTGGCTTGTGCCTAGGTCCTTGTGTTGTTTCTTTTGTGCCTATAAGCTGTGTGCCTTGTTGGTTATGTCTGGGTTTCTTGTATTTGTGATTTTAGCTATCTGTACAGCACTTTGATCAATGTGTTTTTTTTTTAAATGTGCTGTATAAATAAATTTGACTTGACTTGCATGGGACAATATCAATAGACTTGAGGAAACTCTCACTGGAAAGGGTACATCGCATAGAGTCAATGGCATAGCGGTACAGGCCAATGTCTATGGACCACATCTGCCAAGAGCTGAGCTTCCACACATTGAGAAACTGAAAAAGAGATCAGTCACTATTGAAGACCAGGAACTGGAAGTATATGTAGCAGGTGCATGTGTGGGCCCACAGCCTCTCCCAACCAGCACCGTGTCCAGGAAAGCAGGGAAGCTGCTCTTCTTGCCTGCAAGGAGAACCTGGTGTAGACATTTTCAAGGCAAACAGATCCAGAGAATCAGACAACCCCAAGCTGGACTGTTTTTAATATCAGCACCATGGACCAAGAACAAATCTCACAAGATATTGTTGGGTATCTGCCAACCATCAATTCACCAGCCACAGAGTTGACCACAGTATTTGAAATCCTGAACCAATCAGAGCTAATCAGGAAGGAACATCATCTAGAAACAATTGTGGTAGTCATTGATCAAGCATTCTATGCAAAAGCCACTGAAATTGCCTGGAAGCACAAAGAGCACTTCTCCAACATTCTTCTCAGGATGGGGACATTCCATTCCATACGTAATGCCTTAGCCATCCTAGGAAAGTGATTTCAGGATGCTAGTCTAAATGACTTATGCATAGAGGCTGGAATTGTCGCAGAGGGGTCCATCAATGGAGTCCTTGATGGTAAACACTATAATCGTGCTATCAGCGTCCATAATTACATCTGTGAAGCACTGATGAGACTCGCATGGGCAGACTTCACACCGTGGGTTGAGGACAACGTTCCAGAGAGGAGTGGGATGATCAAATCATTCTTAGACCATGTGAACGACATGGCCAGTGACGTGAACCAACAGAAGTTGAACAATCTACTGCAAAGTCCACTCTTAGCTGAGCTGATAACCCTGTGGACAGACTTTCTGGAACAACTTGTCACAACAATGAAGAGCTATCCGTATTCTCGATATCATGCATTGACATGGTAGAGAACGTAATACTTGGGCTTCTACGCGCCTCTCATAGAAACATGGAAACATAGAAAATAGGTGCAGGAGTAGGCCATTCGGCCCTTCGAGCCTGCACCACCATTCAGTATGATCATGGCTGATCATCCAACTCAGAACCCTGTTCCTGCCTTCCCTCCATACCCCCTGATCCCTTTAGCCACAAGGGCCATATCTAACTCCCTCTTAAATATAGCCAATGAACTGGCCTCAACTGTTTCCTGTGGCAGAGAATTCCACAGATTCACCACTCTCTGTTTAAAGAAGTTTTTCCTCATCTCGGTCCTAAAAGGCTTCCCCTTTATCCTCAAACTGCGACCCCTCATTCTGGACTTCCCCAACATCGGAAACAATCTTCCTGCATCTAACCTGTCCAATCCCTTTAGGATTTTATATGTTTCAATAAGATCCCCCCTCAATCTTCTAAATTCCAACAAGTATAAGCCTAGTCAATCCAGTCTTTCATCATATGCAAGTCCTGCCATCCCAGGAATCAATCTGGTGAACCTTCTTTGTACTCCCTCTATGGCAAGGATGTCTTTCCTCAGATTAGGGGACCAAAACTGCACACAATACTCCAGGTGTGGTCTCACCAAAGCCTTGTACAACTGCAGTGGTACCTCCCTGCTCCTGTACTCGAATCCTCTTGCTATGAATGCCAGCATACCATTTGCCTTTTTCACCGCCTGCTGTACCTGCATGCCCACTTTCAATGACTGGTGTATAATGACACCCAGGTCTCGTTGCACCTCCCCTTTTCCTAATTGGCCATTATTCAGATAATAATCTGTTTTCCTATTTTTGCCACCAAAGTGGATAACCTCACATTTTTCCACATTAAATTGCATCTGCCATGAATTTGCCCACTCACCTAATCTATCCAAGTCACCCTGCATCCTCTTAGCATCCTCCTCACAGCTAACACTGTTGCCCAGCTTTGCGTCATCTGCAAACTTGGAGATGCTGCATTTAATTCCCTCATTTAAGTCATTAACAATATATATTAATGACTTAAATGAGCCTTGCGCAAGGCACTGAGCCTTGCGGTACCCCACTAGTCACTGCCTGCCATTCTGAAAAGGTCCCATTTATTCCCACTCTTTGCTTCCTGCCTGCCAACGAATTCTCTATCCACATCAATACCTTATCCCCAATACCGTGTGCTTTAAGCTTGCACACTAATCTCCTGTGTGGGACCTTGTCAAAAGCCTTTTGAAAATCCAAATATACCACATCCACTGGTTCTCCCCTATCCACTCTACTAGTTACATCCTCAAAAAATTCTATGAGATTCATCAGACATGATTTTCCTTTCACAAATCCATGCTGACTTTGTCCGATGATTTCACCGCTTTCCAAATGTGCTGTTATCACATCTTTGATAACTGACTCTAGCATTTTCCCCACCACCGATGTCAGGCTAACCGGTCTATAATTCCCTGGTTTCTCTCTCCCTCCTTTTTAAAAAGTGGGGTTACATTAACCACCCTCCAATCCTCAGGAACTAGTCCAGAATCTAAAGAGTTTTGAAAAATTATCACTAATGCATCCACTATTTCTTGGGCTACTTCCTTAAGCACTCTGGGATGCAGACCATCTGGCCCTGGGGATTCATCTGCCTTTAATCCCTTCAATTTACCTAACACCACTTCCCTACTAACTTGTATTTCCCTCAGTTCCTCCATCTCACTGGACCCTCTGTCCCCTACTATTTCCGGAAGATTATTTATGTCCTCCTTAGTGAAGACAGAACCAAAGTAGTTATTCAATTGGTCTGCTATGTCCTTGCTCCCCATAATCCATTCACCTGTCTCTGTCTGTAGCGGACCTACATTTGTCTCATGAAGGGGACTGGGAGTTGCGCCTCCATGCTATAAGAACCATGATCCCATGGTGCTTTGCCTATGATAAGATGAATTATGCCAGGTACCTGTCCCCTTACTTTGCTCAGATGATGAACCTCCCAGACAGGAATCCTGTGTATGAGGCCTTCAAGACAGGCCAATTCTGTCATGGTCCAGATCGGGGTTTCTTTAAATTTACTTTGTTTATGTTACGATCCGGACCGTTGACTCCCTGTTTCCCTTTGGTTCCCTGTTTTCCTGTGTCCCTCGGCCTTGGTGATTAGAGGCAATTTACTCTCGGCTGAACCGGAAGTTTATAGTCTCCGGCTTTCAGCTGTTCGGCGCGAGAGCGCCTGCAAAGTCATCAAAGTTACGGCATGCCATTGTCATCTGGCCGGAGCAAGCCTAGTCTCTGCCCGAAGCGAGTGCCGGTAATTCGCCCTTCCTCACCAGAGCAACCCTGTCCAGTTACCTCGCCGAAGCAAGCCTGCAAAGTTTCCTCACCGAGGTGGGTCCGTCAGTTAACCCGCCGGAGGGAATTAAGAACTGCTGTCTACTGTTCCTGAGCCGAGTCGAGAGCTTGCCACTACCCGGAGGCTCCAAGTCAATTCCCGGCCCTGGCGGCATCCAAGTTTCAAGTCAAGTCCCGGCCCTGGTGGCATCCAAGTTCCGAGCCAAGTCCCGGCCCTGGCGGCATCCAAGTTCCGAGCCAAGTCCCAGCCCTGGCGGCATCCAAGTTCCAAGCCAAGTCCCGGCCCTGGCGGCATCCAAGTTCTGAGCCAAGTCCCATCCCTGGTGGCATCCAAGTTCCGAGCCAAGTCCCAGCCCTGGCGGCATCCAAGTTCCAAGTCAAGTCCTGGCTCTAGGGGCATTCAAGTTCCGCGTCAAGTCCTGGCTCTGGCCACATCCAAGTTCCGGGTCAAGTCCTGGCCCTGGTGGCATTCAAGTTCTGAGTCAAGGGCTGGCCCTGGCAGTCTGTGATTCCTGTCCTACCCCTCTTTCTGAATCCCATCTCTGCCCCTTTCGCCTCTAGCCTTCGCCTGCACCTCAGTCTAGTTCTATCGCCGGAGCTAGATAGGTACTGTCTGGTGTTCTTTCGTGTTGGTCTTGTCTTGTCCTCGCCTCCGTGGGGTTAGTCTGGCCATCTTGCCGTTGCCCCGTGGGGGGGTCATGTCTTGTTGTGTCTTGTCCTCGCCTCCGTGGAGTAAGTCAGGCCATCTTGCCGTTGCCCCACGGGGGGTCATGTTTTGTCTTGTCTTGTCCTGGGTCATGAGTCCCGGCCCTATGTCCTATACCCAAGGAGGGGTCCCGGCTCTCTGTACTGTGTGTGAGTCCCAGCCCTATGTCCTGTTCCCAAGGAAGGGTCCTGACTCTGTGTTCTGTGTATGTGTCCATGGTTCCATGTACCTGCTCTCCCAAGACCGAGACTCTGTTTTTCCATGTACCTCCTCTCCCTAGCCCATGTCATGTCCATGCCTGGTTCTGGGGTCCGAGCCCAGGGCAAGACCCAGGTACTGGGTCCTTGCTCAGTTTCTGGCTCGGAATCCATACCATAGCCTTTTCATATCGCCTCTAGTTTTGGGATCCGATTCTGAGTCCAAGCCCAGACCCTTGGTCCCAGCCTAGTCGTAGTCCTGAGCCCTTGTCTAGTTCGCTATTCCTGCACCTGCCTTGCTCTCCTGATATCAAACAATAAACTCAATTTAATTAACCTCACAAGATGTGTCTTGCATTTGGGTCCACCCTATGCCCACCAATGCTCCCATTGTGACAAATTCTCAGTGTAGTGGTCAAGTAACAACCCCTTTGGGCAGATCCCTGTGGACCAGGTTATGGAAGCCACGGTGAACAAAAACACACAGACTCTGGAGGCACATCACGGTTCAGCCTGAATGCTGGAGCTATCAAGCGTTACCACATAACAGCTGAGCACCACAGTGCATTCCTGGGACAGTCAAGGGAGATGGTGCAAGGCAACAAATCAGAGCTTTGTCATGCGGAGCTACAGCGGCCAAGAATCCAGAAAGGTGAGGAAGCAGTTTCAGCAGTGGTTAGTCTCATACATGAAGGGGTCAACCCGTTTGCAGAGAAGCGGGACCTCATTAGCATCTCTACAGCAAAGGCAGCCCCCAAGGGCATTGCCTCTGACCTGATGAAGGCATATGAGATTGGTGAGCAATGCTATGCAACCTTCAAGGATGAGAGACTAGAGGAAGACCCACCAGCAAAGAATTCCATGACCCAATGAAAACCAACAAGCTGAAAACATTCAGTGATATGTGTAAGAAGAGAGAAGTGAAATTAAATGGGAGGGCGATCATCTTGAAAGCAGACAGGTCTTTGTTTGGACGCATCACAGTGATAGCACAAGGGTGCAGTCTACGTATGGAGGATATCATTTCTCATCCCCTTAGACAATTGCCCTGGGCCCTGTCCACACCAGAAGGATTGCTGAGAAAGACAAATAAATCTACTTTAGCAGGAACCTTGCAGAAAAATGTAGTAGTAGAAGAGCAACTCCCAGGAAACTCTGCTACAGTGGTTGATGGAATGAACTTGGTCCAAAGAGTGAAAGGTGATCAAGTTACTTTCAGAGATGTTGCCTCAGCAATTCTGCTTATGGCTCTGAGAGAAGGCAGTCAGAGTAGCAGAATAGATGTTGCGTTCGACACATACAAGGAGAGCTCTATCAAGAATAGTGAAAGATCTCTACGGGGTGAAGAGACTGGTCATGAGTTGCAAGGTATCACAGGCACACAGATGGTGAGGCAGTGGAGGAGCATCCTGACCAAAGTCAGTAACAAAAATAGTCTCATTATCTTCATAGTCCATGAATGGAGGAAGACGGAGTAAAGAACAAAGCTACAGGACAAGATTCTGTATGCAACTGTAAATGACAAATGTTACAGAATCACATCTCAGGACAGTGAGGAGGTGTCAGCTCTTCAGTGTCAACCAGAAGTAGCAAATGGCCACCGACTTCTCAATGCTGCCCATGCCAATCTGTAGTGCTCTGCTCAGAAGACACAGATGTCTTTATCATGTCTTTAGCATTTTGTGACAAGATTGAGGCAGTCCTGATGAAGGGTTCCGGCCCGAAACATCGACTCATCGTTTCCACGGATGCTGCCTGACCTGCTGAGTTCCTGCAGTGCGTTGCGAGTGTTGCTTTGACCCTAGCACCTGCAGATTATTTTGTGTTTAAGATTGATGCCCCATTGTTCCAGAAGTGTGGCACTAGAACCTGTACAAGGTTTGTAGACATCAGGAAGGTTGCTGCCACTGTTGGTATAGAGGTTTGTAGGGCTCTCATCGGGTTGCGCGCATATACAGGATGTGACACTGTAAGCGCTTTTGCAGGCAAAGGGAAGGCAAGTGCCCTAAAACTTCCGACCAGCAACAGGAAAACTCAGGACACAATTTTAGAGTTGGGTCAGGAATGGGACCTCTCCCCAGAACTGACGGACAATTGGAGGCATTTACATGTCTCCTGTATGCCCCAAAAGCATCGACCATCAAGGTCAATGAGCTCAGGTATCACCTTTTCTGTGCCAAAAAAAGGTGAAATCAAAAGTCATCAACTCCCACCATGCAAGGACTGCTTAACAAAACATGCACAGCGAGCCAACTACCCTGCTGGTATATGGAGAAGATGTTTGGAGAAGGACCCACAAGTGCCAAGCCCTGTTGGCAGAGTATGGAAGATGAGAGAGAAGAAGAAGCTGAATAGTTGGTGGTGCACTGGATGGAAGGGCAGCTAGCACCCGATACCGTCCTGGATATACTGGCCTGTAACTGTCCGAAAAAATGTTCACTCCCAAGATGTATGTGTGTTGCAAATGGCCTCAGCTGTACTGACATGTGTAGACTGGCAGACTGTGAGAACCAGGCATCCACCTCAGAGAGTGTGGGAAGTTCAGATGAAGATGTGGAAGAAATGGAAGACTTGGAAAATTATTATGATTATTAATAGGCTATGAAAGCACAGAAAACAAAGTATGGAAAGCAGTCTTTGATTAAATATATTCATTTTACAACCAAATGGGGCCTAGGTTATGGCTGTGTGGAACCCCACATTTGAATTATTGTACTGTAATTCTATATGCAATTACAAAAACTTAAGCTTGTTTTGATTTGATACAACAATATGGAAAATATCATGATATTGATGAAACTCCAGAAATCTCTCCAAATGAGGTAATATTTTCTGCTGTGCTGATATTAATATGGAATATTTTCAAAAAGTGATTACTTATTTGAAGTAATAAAGCTACCACTGGTGCAATGCTATCACATATTTTCTAACTCTAGAGATGTATACCTTGCCAAAAATCACTATGAGCATTATTCCCCTCAGATGATACCGACCAACCCTACTGCTCACAGACTATTATGTGGTAGATGGATATGGATCTGCAGGAGTCATTTGAAAGGGTTCCACACATGAGATTATGCTCAATAAATTAAGAGTATGGAATGTGAAGCAACCTTAATGCAAACTGCTGCAGGGAAGTGGTGCAAGATAGTGGTGCTGCTAGTAAGATTAGCTGCCTTACTGGTCCAGCAACCAAGTTCCAATGCTAATCTGTGTGAAGTTTGCATATTCTCCCTGGAACACTGTGGGTTTTACTCCAGAGCTCTTTCCAAAGATTTCAGGATTGGTAGGTTAACTGGCCACTGGGTAGGTAAATTACCTCCAGTTTAGTGTGGATAGTAAAATTGTCAGCAATGTGGAGAAAAAATATTATTGGAAAAATTAATGGGGGGGGCATGGTGAGTCAGATTAACTCCACCATGGATGGTCCCAAGCTGGTTGCAAAAGGAGGAGGTTTGGGGCTAGCAATCCTATCCCTTAAAAAAACAGTACTACGAGAAAGTCAATAGATCCTGGCATGGTTCCGGAGGACTGGAAGATTGCAAATGTCGCTCCGCTATTTAAGAAGGGGCCAAGGAAGCAAAAAGAAAATTATAGACCTGTTAGCTTGACATCGGTGGTTGGGAAGCTGTTGAAGTCGATTGTCAAGGATGAGGTTGCGGAGTACCCGGGGGCATATGACAGGATAGGCAGAACTCAGCATGGTTTCCTCAAAGGAAACTCTTGCCTGACAAACCTACTGCAATTTCTTGAGGAAATAACAAGTAGGCTAGACAAGGGAGATGCAGTAGATGTTGTGTATTTGGGTTTTCAGAAGGCCTTTGACAAGGTGCCGCACTTGAGGCTGCTAAACAAGATAAGAGCCCATGGAATTATGGGAAAGCTACATGCGTGGATAGAGCGTTGGCTGATTGGCAGGAAACAGAGCGTGGGAATACAGGGATCCCATTCTGGTTGGCTGCCGGTTACCAGTGGTGTTCCACAGGGGTCTGTGTTGGGGCCGCTTCTTTTTACGTTGTACATCAACGATCTGGATTATGGAATAGGTGACTTTGTGGCTAAGTTTGCTGATGATACAAAGATAGGTGGAGGGGCCAGTAGTGCTGAGAAAACAGAGAGTCTGCAGAGAGACTTGGATAGATTGGGAGAATGGGCAAAGAAGTGGCAAATGAAATACAATGTTGGAAAATGTATGGTTATGCACTTTGGTAGAAGAAATAAACGGGCAGTCTATTATTTAAATGGGGAGAGAATTCAAAGTTCTGAGATGCAACGGGACTTGGGAGTCCTCGTACAGGATACCCTTAAGGTTAACCTCCAGGTTGAGTCAGTAGTGAAGAAGGCGAATGCAATGTTGGCATTCATTTCTAGAGGAATAGAGTATAGGAGCAGGGATGTGATGTTGCGCCTCTATAAGGCACTGGTAAGACCTCACTTGGAGTACTGTGGGCAGTTTTGGGCTCCTTATTTAAGAAAGGATATGCTGATGTTGGAGAGGGTTCAGAGAAGATTCACTAGAATGATTCCGGGAATGAGAGGGTTAACATATGAGGAACGTTTGACCGCTCTTGGACTGTATTCCTTGGAGTTTAGAAGAATGAGGGGGGACCTCATAGAAACATTTCGAATGTTGAAAGGCATGGACAGAGTGGATGTGGCAAAGTTGTTTCCCATGGTGGGGGAGTCTAGTACGAGAGGGCATGACCTAAGGATTGGAGGGCACCCTTTCAGAACAGAAATGCAAAGAAATTTTTTTAGCCAGAGGGTGGTGAATCTATGGAATTTGTTGCCACGGGCAGCAGTGGAGGCCAAGTCATTGGGTGTATTTAAGGCAGAGATTGATAGGTATCTGAGTAGCCAGAGCATCAAAGGTTATGGTGAGAAGGCGGAGGAGTTGGACTAAATGGGAGAATGGATCAGCTCATGATAAAATGGCAGAGCTGACTCGATGGGCCGAATGGCCGGCTTCTGCTCCTTTGTCTTATGGAGAACACCAACAGAAGCTCCAAAGAGCTCTTCCCTGGGTGAGGAAGGATCTTGGAAGATGGGGTAGCACCTTGGGATAACTTGAAAGACTGGCCCAGGACAGGGGACTCTGGCAAGCAGTTGTCAGCAGCCTATGTCCCAGTATGGGTGATGGGTTTAATTAAGGGGGCCAGATTGCTCTGTTGACTGGCACAGATTTCATGGGGTGAGCGGCTTCCTGAAAATACTAAACAAAGGAGGTACTGCTGGGACTGTATGTGATGTTGGTGAGAACACGCTTGGAATACTGTAAGCAATTTTGGGTCCTGTATCTATGGATAGGTGTGTTGGCCCTGGAATGGACCCAAAAGAAGTTCTCAAGGATGGTCCTTGGAATGAAAGACTTGCCGTTTGATGTTGTTGCTCCTGTACTCAAAGGAGTTCATATGGATGTGGTAGTAGGGGTGGGTATCTCAGCAGAACTTACTGAGGACCTGGAGAGGGTGTTTCCTTTAGTAGGAGAGCCTAGGTTTTAAGACTACAGCCTCAGAATAATTCTGAGATGAAGAGCACTCTCTTCAGCCAGCGGGTAGTGAATTTTTGGAATATGTCATCACAGAACACTGTGGAAGCCAAGGGAAGGGGTATATTTAATGCAAAGAATGACAGGCTCTTCATTGGTCAGGGGGTTAAAGGGTTACGGAGAGAAGGCAGGAGAAGAGTGTTGATAAATCAGCCATGATTGAATGGTGGAGCTGATTTGATTGGGCAAATGGCATAATTCTGCTCCTATATCTTATGATCTTCTGGTCTTAAATGTTGTAAGTATGCTCTGGAGTTAACAGATTGAAATCATGTGTACTCTGAGTGGTGGGATGTGACAGGTAATGTTCTCCAGGAATTTATTCTGCAACCTCAAATTTTATCATAACAATCAATTAATTGAATAAAGGTTTCCAAACCACAGAAAATAAAGTGCTTTTGAAGCATTTTTACCGCATTAATGTCGGAAACCTATTGGCCTAAGCACAGAAAGCACACACAAGCAATAAAGATATATATGATTAATTCGAGAGAGATACAAGATGCTGGAATCTGGGGCAACAGACAATCTGCTGGAGGAACTCTGTGCACTAAGCAGCATCTGTGGGAGGAAAGGAATTGCCTGTTTTGCGTTGAAATACTGCATCAAGCCCACTGAATTCCTCCAGCACATTGTTTGTTACAAATGATTAATTAAGATGTTTCACTAGTTGGATATAACAGCATTAAAAAAAAGAGCAGAAGTCCACTCTGCCCTTCTAGCCTGACCTATCACTCAATATAATCATGGATTATATAAGAATAGTAGACAGAGGAGCAGAATCAGATCATTTGGCCCATCCAGTCTGCTCCGCCATTCCATCATGGCTGCTTTATTAACCCTCTCAAACCCATTCTGTTGTCTTCTCCCCATAACCTTTGACACCCATACTAATTAAGAATCTATGAACCTCTACTTTAAATATGCTCAAAGATTTGGCCTCCACAGCCATCCACAGCAATAAATTCCACAGATTCACTGCCCTCTGGCTAAATCCATTCTATCTAGGCCTTTCAATGTTTCATAGGTTTCAAAGACGTCCCCAACCATTCCTTCTTCTCATGTGCCCCAAGTCTTATCCCCTCTTCTGAATGACATATATTTCTATTGCTGATCTTCTAAAATTTACTCTGCTTCCTCTTTAAAAACCTCCATTGTTTTAATCTTCACAATCTTTCATAGTAGAGAATTACAAAATAAATCCTTGCACACTGCTAGAAGAAGTTCCAATGTACCTCTATTTTGAATGGCATATCAGCTTTCAAAATTCCCCACCAGAGGAAACGTCTCAATATCTATCCCCAGTTAGGATCAATACGATGAATGAGATTACCTCTCATTCTTCTAAACCCCAAAGAATATAAAGATTAGATTAACTTTGTCACGTGTACATTGAAACATCGAAACATATGTGTCATATGCATCAAATCAGCGAGGATTGTGCTCGGCAGCCCGCAAGTGTTACCACAGTTCTGGTGCCAAAATAGCATGCCTACAAATCACTAACTGCAACTTTTACATCTTCAGAATGAGGGACAAAACTGGAGCACCAGAGGAAACCAGCTTGATCATGAAGAGAATATAAAAACCCCATACGGTCAGCAGCAGGAAACTGAACCCATGTTGGAGACCACTGGTGCTGTAATAGCGTTATGCTGACCACTGTGCAAATTGGGCCTACCGCTCAGTGGGCCTAATTTTTTTAGCCATAGATTCAAAAAGTAATAAAGACCTTTCAGCCCAGCTCGTCCATGTCAACTAAGATGTCCTTTTAAGCTAATCCTATTTACATTTGTCTTCTGCATTTCCACATAGATCTTTCCTATCCATGTACCTGACTGGACAAGCCTCTCACTCAGAAATTAACTCAGTCAATCTCTACTAGACTTCCTCTAAAGCTAATATATCCTGTCTTAAATAAGGGAATGAAAACTCGGCGTGGTACTCTAAATATGGTCTTATCACAACCATATCAACCTGTCACTGTCTGTAAGGAGATTGTTCATTCTCCCCATGACCGCTTTGCTTCCTCCAGGTGCTCTGGTATCCACCCATAGTCCAAAGACGTAGGTTAATTGGTCACTAAAAATGGTCCGGTAATTAGGCTAGGGCCAGAAGGGCCTATTCCATGCTGTATCTCAATAAATAAATAAAGTAAATAAATACTTCCCTGCTTCTAAACTCTAGTTCTCTTGCAATAAAACCTATTTTGACATTTGGCTTCCTAACAAATTATTGCACCTGTCTTCCTAACGTTTTATCTTAGTTGTTCAGAATCAGGTTTAATATCATTGATGTACGTCATGAAATTTGTTGTTTTGCAGCATCAGTACAATGCAATGTATATAAATTCCACTAAAATAATAAAAATAATCAGTAGTGCAAAAGGAGAACAAAAAACAGTGAGACAGGGTTTATGGGTTCGTTGTTCATTCAGAAATATGGTGGTGGAAGGAAAGAAGCTGTTCCTAAAACACTGAGTGTGTGTCTTCAGGCTCCTGTACATCCTCCTTGATGGTAGTAGTGGTGGTGGGATCCTTAATGATGGATGCTGCCTTTTTGAGGCAACACCTTTTGAAGGTGTCCTTGTTGCTGGGGAGACTCGTGCCCATGATGGAGCTGGTTGAGTTTATAACCCTCTGCAAATTTTTCCAGACCAGTGCTGTGACTTCTCCATACCAGTTCATGATGCAACCAGTTAGAATGCTCTCGACGGTACATCTGTAAAAATTTGCTGGAGTCTTTGGTGTCGCACCAAATCTCCTCAAGCTCCTAATGAAGTATAGCAGTTGGTGTTCTTTCTTCATGGTTGCAAGAATATGTTGGGCCTAGGACAGGTCTTCAGAGATGGTGATACCCAGGAATTTGAAACTGCCCACATGTACACCAAGCCTTTGGACATCTGCAATCCTTCTCCATATAGATAACAGTCTGCCTTTAGATTCCTCTGCCCGAGGTGCGTGATCTCACACTTGCCCACATTGAACAGTATTTGCCAGTTTTTCACTCAACCTATCAGTATGCCTTTGCAGAGCCCAAATATCCTCACAGCAACAAGCCCTCTCACTTATTTTCATAGAACATAAAACATAGAATAGTACAGCACAATACAGGCCCTTCGGCCCACAATGTTCTGCCGACCCTCAAACCCTGCCTCCCATATAAGCGCCCACCTTAGATTCCTCCATATACCTGTCTAGTAGTCTCTTAAACTTCACTAGTGTATCTGCCTCCACCACTGACTCAGGCACCAACCACTCTCTGAGTTTAAAAAAAAACCTTCCTCTAATATCCCCCTTGAACTTCCCACCCCTTACCTTAAAGCCATGTCCTCCTGTATTGAGCAGTGGTGCCCTGGGGAAGAGGCGTTGGCTATCCACTCTATCTATTATCCCTCTTATTATCTTGTACACCTCTATCATGTCTCCTCTCATCCTCCTTCTCCAAAGAGTAAAGCCCTAGCTCCCTTAATCTCTGATCATAATGCATACTTTCTAAACCAGGCAGCATCCTGGTAAATCTCCTCTGTACCCTTTCCAATGCTTCCACATCCTTCCTATAGTGAGGTGACCAGAACTGGACACAGTACTCCAAGTGTGGCCTAACCAGAGTTTTATAGAGCTGCATCATTACATCGCGACTCTTAAACTCTATCCCTCGACTTATGAAAGCTAACACCCCATAAGCTTTCTTAACTACCCTATCCACCTGTGAGGCAACTTTCAGGGATCTGTGGACATGTACCCCGAGATCCCTCTGTTCCTCCACACTACCAAGTATCCTGCCATTTACTTTGTACTCTGCCTTGGAGTTTGTCCTTCCAAAGTGTACCACCTCACACTTCTCCGGGTTGAACTCCATCTGCCACTTCTCAGCCCACTTCTGCATCCTATCAATGTCTCTCTGCAATCTTTGACAATCCTCTACACTATCTACAACACCACCAACCTTTGTGTCGTCTGCAAACTTGCCAACCCACCCTTCTACCCCCACATCCAGGTCGTTAATAAAAATCACGAAAAGTAGAGGTCCCAGAGCAGATCCTTGTGGGACACCACTAGTCACAATCCTCCAATCTGAATGTACTCCCTCCACCACCACCCTCTGCCTTCTGCAGGCAAGCCAATTCTGAATCCACCTGGCCAAACTTCCCCGGATCCCATGCCTTCTAACTTTCTGAATAAGCCTACCGTGTGGAACCTTGTCAAATGCCTTACTAAAATCCATATAGATCACATCCACTGCACTACCCTCATCTATATGCCTGGTCACCTCCTCAAAGAACTCTATCAGGCTTGTTAGACACGATCTGCCCTTCACAAAGCCATGCTGACTGTCCCTGATCAGACCATGATTCTCTAAATGCCTATAGATCTTATCTCTAAGAATCTTTTCCAACAGCTTTCCCACCACAGACGTAAGGCTCGCTGGTCTATAATTACCCGGACTATCCCTACTACCTTTTTTGAACAAGGGAACAACATTCGCCTCCCTCCGATCCTCCGGTACCATTCCCGTGGACAACGAGGACATAAAGATCCTAGCCAGAGGCTCAGCAATGTCTTCTCTCGCCTCGTGGAGCAGCCTGGGGAATATTCCGTCAGGCCCCGGGGACTTATCCATCCTAATGTATTTTAACAACTCCAACACCTCCTCTCCCTTAATACTCCAGAACATCAACCTCACTCATATTGTCCTCACCATCATCAAGTTCCCCCTCATTGGTGAATACCGAAGAGAAGTATTCATTGAGGACCTCGCTCACTTCCACAGCCTCCAGGCACGTCTTCCCACCTTTATCTCTAATCGGTCCTACCTTCACTCCTGTCATCCTTTTTTTCTTCACATAATTGAAGAATGCCTTGGGGTTTTCCTTTACCCTACTCACCAAGGCCTTCTCATGCCCCCTTCTTGCTCTTCTCAGCCCTGTCTTAAGCTCCTTTCTTGCTTCCCTATATTCCTCAATAGACCCATCTGACCCTTGCTTCCTAAACCTCATGTATGCTGCCTTCTTCCACCTGATTAGATTTTCCACCTCACTTGTCACCCATGGTTCCTTCACCCTACCATTCCTTATCTTCCTCACGGGGACAAATTTATCCCTTACATCCCGCAAGAGATCTCTAAACATTGACCACATGTCCATAGTACATTTCTCTGCAAAAACATTATCCCAATTCACACCCGCAAGTTCTAGCCTTATAGCCTCATAATTTGCCTTTCCCCAATTAAAAATTTTCCTGTCCTCTTTGATTCTATCCTTTTCCATGATAATCCTTTTCATGTCTGCAAGAAACTTAAATATCTTTCACTCTGCCCTCTCCTCCAGGTTACTAACATAAACAGCAAAGAACAGAGGGTCAAGATCTGATTTTTTGGTTGCTCCAGCTTGCATTCGCACAGCCTGAGAAAAGGACTCACAAAATGCTCAAGATTTCAGCATCTGCAGAACCTCCTGGATTTCTGGAAAAAAGACACATTTTTTCTGGCTCTCTTTCTTCCATGTGATGACCAATCTTCATTCTATGCTAACTCAGTTCCCTAATACCATGAGGCATTACACTGTGTACAAGATGCAGTAATTAGTTAAATGGTGCAGTTAAATGCAGCAAATGGGATTAGTTTAGATGGAATCTTGGTCGGCATAAACCTGTTGTGCTGAATGATTCTACGACTCTAAATCCCTTCTGGATCCAAATACTCTACATTGTCTGCTTTCCCTCTGTTGTTATCTCCTCGAAAAAAATAACCTCAAAAAATTTCCAGGGGCCATCATTTTAGAAGAACTTTCCTCATCTTATTCAATATTGACTGATGGAACCTCGATTTTTATATCTTCTGAAATGTCGTACCTTCAACAGCACTCTTTCTGAGATTTTGACTCTGCGGTAAGTTTTGAAATGATATGAGAGGAAGACCAACCCCGGTACAACAGGTTGAGCCACTTTGAGAAATGATCTTCTCTGTGGGGTTAAGATGAAGGTAAAAATTAACTGATAAAGACAAAGAAACTCGCCAGAATGAATGCAATCCACAATGCTTCAAAATCCTTAAGTGAAAACTATAATATTTTTCACATTAAGTAGGAAACCTCAGTTAGGAGTGGCACAGTAGTAGAACAGTAAACGTAATGCCATTTTAAGAGTTTATTCCCCAAGACAATTAATCTGTATTCATGTATTTATGCACATTTTATCCCATATCTGTCCTTTAAACTCTAACTTTATTTTAATACAATTCTTTATTCTTTATAATTGTTGAATGTTGTTTTATTGTTGCATGTCACACCCTGGCCAACACACTACAGCAAGTTACTAATACATGTAAATATAAATGCTGAATAAAACTGATCCTTTATCCTTGATCCTGTAGGGGGACCACAACCTTGTTGTAGGGTTTGGAGACTTGAGTGCCTCAATGACCCAGAGAGCTACAGTATGTTGGCTAGAGTCAGGGCCTTGTGCTTTGGTAGGGTCACCCATGTCAAAAAGGTCAAAGGGTAGAGGCCAGACTAAGAGTGGTCCACCGGTCCTCGAGGTTCGGGGGTTCAGCACAGGGCTAACAACCCTGACTGGTGAAAAAAAATTGTTATGGAAACAGCAATGAAGAATCCTTCTATATCTTAAAAAAGGAGGGAGAGAGAAACCGGGGAATTATAGACCGGTTAGCCTAACGTCGCTGGTGGGGAAACTGCTGGAGTCAGTTATCAAAGATGTGATAACAGCACATTTGGAAAGCAGTGAAATCATCAGACAAAGTCAGTATGGATTTGTGAAAGGAAAATCATGTCTTACAAATCTCATAGAATTTTTTGAGGATGTAACTAGTAGAGTGAATAGGGGAGAACCAGTGGATGTGGTATATTTGGATTTTCAAAAGGCTTTTGATAAGGTCCCACACAGGAGATTAGTGTGCAAACTTAAAGCACACGGTATTGGGGGTAAGGTATTGAAGTGAATAGAGAATTGGTTAGCAGACAGGAAGCAAAGAGTGGGAATAAACGGGACCTTTTCAGAATGGCAGGCGGTGACTAGTGGGGTACCGCAAGGCTCAATGCTGGGACCCCAGTTGTTTACAATATATATTAATGACTTGGATGAGGGAATAAAATGCAGCATCTCCAAGTTTGCGGATGACACGAAGCTGGGTGGTAGTGTTAGCTGTGAGGAGGATGCTAAGAGGGTGCAGGGTGACTTGGATAGGTTGGGTGAGTGGGCAAATTCATGGCAGATGCAATTTAATGCAGATAAATGTGAAGTTATCCACTTTGGTGGCAAAAATAGGAAAACAGATTATTATCTGAATGGTGGCCGATTAGGAAAAGGGGAGGTGCAACGAGACCTGGGTGTCATTATACACCAGTCATTGAAAGTGGGCATGCAGGTACAGCAGGTGGTGAAAAAGGCGAATGGTATGCTGGCATTTATAGCGAGAGGATTCGAGTACAGGAGCAGGGAGGTGCTACTGCAGTTGTACAAGGCTTTGGTGAGACCACACCTGGAGTACTGTGTGCAGTTTTGGTCCCCTAATCTGAGGAAAGACATCCTTGCCATAGAGGGAGTACAAAGAAGGTTCACCAGATTGATTCCTGGGATGGCAGGACTTTCATATGAAGAAAGACTGGATGAACTGGGCTTGTACTCGTTGGAATTTAGAAGATTGAGGGGGGATCTGATTGAAACGTATAAAATCCTGAAGGGATTGGACAGGCTAGATGCAGGAAGATTGTTCCCGATGTTGGGGAAGTCCAGAACGAGGGGTCACAGTTTGAGGATAAAGGGGAAGCCTTTTAGGACCAAGATTAGGAAAAACTTCTTCACACAGAGAGTGGTGAATCTGTGGAATTCTCTGCCACAGGAAACAGTTGAGGCCAGTTCATTGGCTATATTTAAGAGGGAGTTAGATATGGCCCTTGTGGCTACGGGAATCAGGGGGTATGGAGGGAAGGCTGGTGCAGGGTTCTGAGTTGGAAGATCAGCCATGATCATAATAAATGGTGGTGCAGGCTCGAAGGGCCGAATGGCCTACGCCTGCACCTATTTTCTATGTTTCTATGTTTCTATTACAGGCAGTAAGTTGATCCTTTATCCTTCAAGCACCAGCGACCCAATTCTGCCACTGTCTGTAAGCAGTTGGCTTGTTTTCCCCATGACTATGTGAGTTTCCTCTGGTTTCCTATCATGTTCCAAAGATGTAGTAGATTAATTGTTCAAAGTGGTGCAATTGGATGGCAAGGGTTCATTGGACCGGTTACCACACTGTATCTCTCAATAAAAGATAAACTTTAAAAAAATTTCATTGTGGCCTTCCACAAAATTTGTGGGTTTTAAGAAAAGTAAAACTCAGTAAGGCCATTCAGCCCACTATAACTCACCTGTCAAGAACACCCTCTCGTCTGGTTCTGTCACTAATAAACCTTAACTGAAAGGGCAATTCTGGAAATGACTATACAGTATAAAGGTGGTGTTTTGAAATGGAATCGTTAAGCAGATCTAGAGCCTTGAAATTGTACAAACGTGCCACTGTACAAATAGGAACCGCATGGAATCACTTTGATACTTTGGCAGGAGGATTAAGCAATTTATTTTAAGAAGGGTAATATGTGTGTTAAAATAACAAAGTAATCACATTAGACGCATTAAGCATTCATCCAGGAATAACACAGTGCATTTTCTCAGCTTATGTGCTTGCTCCATACTTTTCAAAAGACCTGTACAAAAATATGTGTGACTGAAAAAAATTAAAATTATTCTTTTTGGAAGCCAAAACCTTCAAGAGTATGCTCCACAAATTCTAACAAGCTACAGAGAATTGTTGAAATAATAATACCAAATCAGAATTGTCTTTTTATTCTTTGGCTGTTCATGTTTGTACATCTGCTATTGATGAGGACTCTGCTGTGATGCTTACCTCAAGGTATTAAAAGAGTGTTGATTTTTCTGGGTATTTTTGTTATGACTGTGAGAGCTGGACATCTATTACAGCATCAGAAAAGAGGTATTTTAGAAGGCTTGTGTGTAAATCCAATGGTGTACGCAGAACAAAGGGATCTGTGAAAAATCAAGTAAGACATGAGGTTGGCAAATGCAAATAGAACTCAAAATCCATTGAACATGCTTTGAGTTGGGCATGTTATCAGATGCCCCAGGACACCCGCTAACACCATGCCTGAATAGCACGAATAAGCAGGTTAGACCGCCACAACCAAAGACTGAAAGAGTTCAGAGTTAATCAGCTGAGGAAGATCAAAAGCAGTGGGAAAAAAAGGATTCTGCATCAGAGTTGGCTGGCACAACCTCTGTTGATTTGAGTTCCTTCAAACACCAGTGATCAACATTCTTAAAGCAAAAAAAAACTTTCGGATTGCTAGATTGGCACAGGCCATGATATAGAGTCAGAGAACCATAGAAAAGTACAGTACAGAAACAGACCCTTCAGCCCATCTAGTCCATGCTGAAACTATGTAAACTGCCTACTCCCATCAATCTGCATCAGGACCATAGCCCTCCATATGCTTACCATCCACGTACCTATCCAAACGTCTCTTAAACGTTGAAGACAAGCTCACATTCATCACTTGCGTTGGCAGCTCATGACCCTCTGAGTGAAGATGTTTCCCTTCATGTTCCCCTTAAACTTTTCACATTTCACCCTTAACCCATGATCTCTGGTTGTAGTCCCAGCCAGCCTCAGTGGGAAAATCCTGCTTGCATGTACTCTGTCTATACAGACAGAAACAGATGAATTGATTATGGGGAGCAAGGACATGGCAGACCAATTGAATAACTACTTTGGTTCTGTCTTCACTAAGGAGGACATAAATAATCTTCCAGAAATAGTAGGGGACAGAGGGTCCAGTGAGATGGAGAAACTGAGGGAAATACATGTTAGTAGGGAATTGGTGTAAGGTACAGTGAAGGGATTAAAGGCAGATAAATCCCCAGGGCCAGATGGTCTGCATCCCAGAGTGCTTAAGGAAGTAGCCCAAGAAATAGTGGATGCATTAGTGATAATTTTTCAAAACTTTTTAGATTCTGGACTAGATCCTGAGGTTTGGAGGGTGGCTAATGTAACCCCACTTTTTAAAAAAAGGAGGGAGAGAGAAACCGGGGAATTATAGACTAGTTAGCCTAACATCGGTGGTGGGGAAAATGCTAGAGTCAGTTATCAAAGATGTGATAACAGCACATTTGGAAAGCGGTGAAATCATCGGACAAAGTCAGCATGGATTTGTGAAAGGAAAATCATGTCTGACGAATCTCATAGAATTTTTTGAGGATGTAACAAGTAGAGTGGATAGGGGAGGACCAGTGGATGTGGTATATTTGGATTTTCAAAAGGCTTTTGACAAGGTCCCACACAGGAGATTAGTGTGCAAACTTAAAGCACACGGTATTGGGGGTAAGGTATTGATGTGGATAGAGAATTCGTTGGCAGGCAGGAAGCAAAGAGTGGGAATAAACGGGACCTTTTCAGAATGGCAGGCAGTGACTAGTGGGGTACCGCAAGGCTCAGTGCTGGGACCCCAGTCGTTTACAATATATAATAATGACTTAGATGAGGGAATTAAATGCAGCATCTCCACTTTTGCGGATGACACGAAGCTGGATGGCAGTGTTAGCTGTGAGGAGGATGCTAAGTGGATGCAGGGTGACATGGATAGGTTAGAAGAGTGGGCAAATTCATGGCAGATGCAATTTAATGTGGATAAATGTGAGGTTATCCACTTTGGTGGCAAAAATAGGAAAACAGATAATTATTTGAATTGTGGCCGATTAGGAAAAGGGGAGGTGCAACGAGACCTGGGTGTCATTATACACCAGTCATTGAAAGTGGGCATGCAGGTACAGCAGGCGGTGAAAAAGGCAAATGGTATGCTGGCATTCATAGCAAGAGGATTCGAGTACAGGAGCAGGGAGGTACTACTGCAGTTGTACAAGGCTTTGGTGAGACCACACCTGGAGTATTGTGTGCAGTTTTGGTCCTCTAGTCTGAGGAAAGACATCCTTGCCGTAGAGGGAGTACAAAGAAGGTTCACCAGATTGATTCCTGGGATGGCAGGGCTTTCATATGATGAAAGACTGGATCAACTAGGCTTATACTTGTTGGAATTTAGAAGATTGAGGGGGGTTCTTATTGAAACATATAAAATCCTAAAGGGATTGGACAGGCTAGATGCAGGAAGATTGCTTCCGATGTTGGGGAAGTCCAGAATGAGGAGTCACAGTTTGAGGATAAAGGGGAAGCCTCTTAGGACCGAGATGAGGAAAAACTTCTTCACACAGGGAGTTGTGAATCTGTGGAATTCTCTGCCACAGGAAACAGTTGAGGCCAGTTCATTGGCTATATTTAAGAGAGAGTTAGATATGGCCCTTGTGGCTAAAGGGATCGGGGGTATGGAGGGAAGGCTGGTACAGGGTTCTGAGTTGGATGATCAGCCATGATCATACTGAATGGCGGTGCAGGCTCGAAGGGCCAAATGGCCTACTCCTGCACCTATTTTCTATGCTTTTATGTTTCTATACCTCTCATAATTTTGTATAATTCTATTACATCGCCTCTCATCTACGTTCTAAGGAATAAAGTCCTAACCTGTTCAACCTTTCCTTATAACTCAGGTCCCCCAGGCTCAGCAACGTTCTTGTAAGTTTTCTCTCTACTCTTTCAGACTTATTTACATCTTTCCTGTAGGTAGGTGACCAAAGCTGCACACAATACTCCAAATTAGGTCTCACCAACGTCTTATACAAGTTCAATGTAACATCTCATCTCCTGAACTCAACATTTTGATCAATGACGGCCAACATGCCAAAACCTTTCTTAGCAACTCTATCTACATGTGATGCCATTTTCAATGAATTATGGATCTGTATTCCCAGATCCCTTTGTTCTACTGCACTCCTCAGTGCCCTGCCGTTCACTGTGTAAGACCTACCCTTATTCATCCTCCTGAAGTGCAACACCTCACACTTTATTAAATTCTGCATTAAATTCTATCTGCCAATTTTCAGCTAATTTTTCCAGCTGGTCCCAATCCCACTGCAAGCCATGATAGCCTTCCTCTCTGTCCACTACTCCCCTGGTTTTGGTGTCATCAGCAAATTTGCTGATCCAGTTAACCACATTATCATCCAGATCATTGCTATAGATAGACAAACAACAATGGAACCAGCACCGATCCCTGCGGCACTGTACTAGTCACAGGCCTCACGTCAGAGAAGCAATTATCTACTACCACTCTTTGGCTTCTCCCACAAAACCGAGGTCTAATCCAGTTTACTACCTCATCCTGAATGCCAGGTGACTGAACTCTCTTAACCAACCTCCCATGTGGGACCTTGTCAGATACCTTGCTAAAGTCCATCTTCTGCCTTGCCTTCATCCACTTTCCTGGTAACTTCCTCATAAAGCTCTATAAGATTGGTTAGACATGAGCTACCATACGCAAAGCCATGCTGACTATACTTAATCAGTTCATGTCTATCCGAATATCTGGTCCCTTAGAATACCTGCCAATAACTTTCCCACTACTGATATCAAACTCACCAGACTATAATTTTCTGGTTTATGTTTAGAGCCTTTCTTAAACAGCAGAAAACATTGGCTATTCTCCAGTCCTCTGGTACCTCTCCTGTCGCTAAGGACGATTTAAATATCTCTGCTAGGGCCCGGCAATTTCTGTACTTGCTTCCCACAGGGTCCTAGGGAACACTTTGTCAGTTTCTGGGGATTTATCAACCTTGACTGGCCTCAGGATAGCAAACATCTCCTCCTCTGTAATCTGTATAAGGGTCATAAAGTTGATGCTGCTTTTCCTCACCTCTATAGACTCTGTTATCAGATGCTGTTAACAAATACATCCTGTGTAAACATTCAACCTCTGTGTGAATATCTTTGTGGTCTTCTGCTGCTGTAGTCCATCCACTTCAAAGTTCAACGTGTTGTGCATTCAGAGATGCTCTTCTGCACACCACTGATGTAACATGTGGTTATTTGAGTTACTGTCACCTTCTTGTCAACCTGAACAAGTCTGGCTGTACTCCCCTGACCTCTCTCAATAACAAGCCATCTTTGCCCACAAACTGCTGCTCCTTTGAGGGTTTTTTTGCTTTTGGCACTATTCTCTGTAAACTCTAGAGACTGTTGGATATCGCAGTTTCTGGATACTCAAACCTCCCCATCTGGCGCCAACAATCATTCCACATTCAAAGTCACTTAGATCATACTTCTTTCCCATCCTGATGCTTGGTCTGTACAACAACTGAACCTCTGCATCATGCCTGTATACTTTTATTCACTAAGCTGCCGCCACATGGTTGGCTGATTAGATATTGAATTGAATTGATATTTGCATTAACGAGCCGGTGTACAGGTGTACCTAATAAAGTGGCCACTGAGTGTATTTATTATGAGTCAAATTATTCTACCATTTTTTACTTACCCTGTCGATGTTTTGTTCCTCATACTGAATGAGCTGAATATTGAGATGGAGAATTCAAAAGAATTCATTCAAAGGAATCCTGCAGAATGCTTCAGTATTTCTGCATCGTTCAGAAGTAATTGTAGGAAAGAAGTTAAGAAAGACTTTTAACCTGACAGAATTCCGGTATCATTTGCAAATGGTAACTATAGCGTTCTTCATCTGCTAACAATTTACATCATTAAATGCAGTCATTATTACTGCAGTCTCTGGTAAATAAATACCAGAATAGATTTATCCAAAAAGTTGATCCAACACTGCAAATTATTGGTATTTCCAACAGTTCTCATTTGGCAGTAATCAGAAGAACCAGACATTTCTTCACCAAGTACCTCTCATGGATGCATGTATAATCCTAGCAAACTTATTTTGTTTTGAAAATTGTCCTACATTTATTTTTCCTGTCTAAACCACAGCCACTCCAAAGACGTGGCCATTTTGAATGCAACAAATCGCAAGTCCCACCCCAATGGACAAAATAAAGTGACCACTAGCTGTCCATTCTACCATTGGAAGCTGTTTATTCTAATGTAAATGTAATATTTCATTAGTTAACAATTTTAAAAAATCCAGTCCCAACTATATCTTTTATGTAGGAACATATCAAGTTCTTTCTTGAACTGCAATTACTATTGTTTCATAGTCAAGCAGCAGAAAATCTTACATTATTCCACAAACTCTCTATTTTTGGGAGGAATGTTGGCAAGGACATTATAAGAACTCCCTTGTCTTCTAGCAGGCCACAAGAACCTCCAGAGCAGGCCAATGGCGTCTTGTACTGTAATTCAATACTGTTGATAAATGAGAGTTAACTGGTGCAGTCAGGGCAATGTGAAAAAGAATGCAATAACCTTTGTGGGTAAAGGCCTAACAAACCAGTACAAGTCTGATATCTAAAGGTAACAGAGAAATATTAGCATGGGAGAAGTAGTGGGAGTCCAAGTTTATGGACGATTTTAATACAAAAGAAATAAGATATTGCTTTATATGCTTTATAATATTTTTCTTCAGACTTAAAAATATCAGAAGAATAGCCAACTATTGGTTTGGCAAGAGATGTGCAAAGCTACTGATCAACCACAAATTACATATACAATTAGTCTGAGTTTGCGATCTCACTTTGGTTATATTAACACTGGATGAAACCCAGATATGACACACACTCTCTCCGTGTTGAGACCATGAGAGATTATACCTCAGTGCCCAGCTTCAGGCTCGCTCTCACTTTGCATCAGTAACTCACATTAATCTCCTCAGTCCTTCAGGTCTGCCTGGTTCTGCAGAGCCTTGATATTGATGATTCTGTTGTAAGCAGGAGAGGGATAGGAAGGTGTTGATAAAGACCAGGAACATGGTCCCCAACTCACTGTGCACATGACTGATGCCTTATTCATCAAATTGGCATACTTGGAATTTTATGGATTTGACCCAACCTTTAACAATTTGAAGAAATCACTAGACCAAGTTCAAATTCAGGTCTATTGTCATTTGCATATTGTCAAATGAAACAGCTTCCCTCTAGACCAAGCTGCACAATACAATACATATAATTCATGCACAACACAAAAAGTAATATTACCACAAATAAATTAACAAATAAAAGGAAAAAAGAAAAGTGCTGCTGGTGCTTCAGACATGATGAGAAGCAACCTGCGGGAAGCAACAGAGGCTGTGCCTCTGGCACAGAGTCTGGCACTGTGGCTCAGAAGGGTAGGGAAAGGAAGAAGATGGCAGCAATGATAGGGAACAATATAGTTAGGGGGTCAGACAGGCGATTCTGTGGATGGTAGTTTGCCTCCCAGGTGCCAGGGTCCGGGATGTTTCTGATCGCGTCCAAGAAATCCTGAACTGGGAAGGAGTACAGCCGGAAGTCATGGTGCATATTGGTACCAACGACATAGGCAGGAAAAGGGAGGAGGTCCTGAAAGCAGACCACAGGGAGTTAGGAAGAAAGTTGAGAAGCAGGACCACGAAAGTAGTAATCTCAGGATTACTGCCTGTGCCACGCGACAGTGAGTATAGGAATAGAGTGAGGTGGAGGATAAATGTGTGGCTGAAGGATTGGAGCAGGGGGCAGGGATTCAGATTTCTGGACCTTTTTTGGGGCAGGAGTGACCTGTACAAAAAGGGCGGGTTACTCTTGAATCGCAGGGGAATCAATATCCTGGCAGGGAGGCTTGTTAAGGCTATTGGGGAGAGTTTAAACTAGAATTGCTGGAGGGTAGGAACCAAACTGACGAGACGGAGGAAGAGGTGGTTGGTCACAAATAGAGAAAGCTTGGAGACAGTGCAAGTGGGAGGATGGGCAGGTGATTGAAAAGGGACGCGCTCAGACCAATGGTTTGAGATGTGTCTATTTTAATGCAAGGAGTATTATGAACAAAGCAGATGAGCTTTGAGCGTGGATCAGTACTTGGAGCTACTGTATGATGTTGTGGCCATTACAGAGACTTGGTACAGAGGTTCTGGAGGATTTAAGGGTTGCAGATGATGTTCCATTATTCAAGAAAGGAGATAGAGATAGCCCAGGAAATACAGAGACTCAGAGGCGAGTGGTTACTTTGAGTGCCAGGCTTTAGATGTTTCAGGAAAGACAGAGAGGGAGACAAAAGATGTGGGGGCATGGCACTGTTGATCAGAGATACTGTCACGGCTGCAGAAAAGGAGGAAAACATGAAGGGATTGTCTACGGAGTCTCTGTGGATGGAAGTTAGGAACAGGAAGGAGTCAATAACTCTACTGGGTGTTTTTTATAGACCACCCAATAGTAACAGGAACATCGAGGAGCAGATAGGGAGACAGATTCTGGAAAGGTGTAATAATAACAGGGTTGTCATGGTGGGAGATTTTAAATTCCCAAATATCAATTGGCATGTCCCTGGAGACCATAAGACCATAAGACAAAGGAGCAGAAGTCGGCCATTCAGCCCATTGAGTCTGCTCCGACATTTTATCATGAGCTGATCCATTCTCCCATTTAGTCCCACTCCCCCGCCTTCTCACCATAATCTTTGATGCCCTGGCTACTCAGATACCTATCAATCTCTGCCTTAAATACACCCAATGACTTGGCCTCCACTGCTGCCCGTGGCAACAAATTCCATAGATTCACCACCCTCTGACTCAAAAAATTTCTTCGCATTTCTGTTCTGAATGGGTGCCCTCCAATCCTTAGGTCATGCCCTCTCGTACTAGACTCCCCCATCATGGGAAACAACTTTGCCGCATCCACTCTGTCCATGCCTTTCAACATTCGAAAAGTTTCTATGAGGTCTCCCCTCATTCTTTTAAACTCCAAGGAATACAGTCCAAGAGCAGACAAACGTTCCTCATATGTTAACCCTCTCATTCCCGGAATCATTCTAGTGAATCTTCTCTGTACCCTCTCCAACGTCAGCGCATCCTATCTTAAATAAGGAGACCAAAACTGCCCACAGTACTCCAAGTGAGGTCTCACCAGTGCCTTATAGAGCCTCAACATCACATCCCTACTCCTATACTCTATTCCTCTAGAAATGAATGCCGAGATTGCATTCACCTTCTTCACTACTGACTCAACCTGGAGGTTAACTTTAAGGGTATCCTGTACGAGGACTCCCAAGTCCCGTTGCATCTCAGAACTTTGAATTCTTTCCCCATTTAAATAATAGTCTGCCCGTTTATTTTTTCTGCCAAAGTGCATAACCATACACTTTCCAACATTGTATTGCATTTGCCACTTCTCTGCCCATTCTTCCAATCTATCCAAGTCTCTCTGCAGACTCTCCATCTCCTCAGCGCTACCGGCCCCTCCAAATATCTTTGTATCATCAGCAAACTTAGCCACAAAGCCATCTATTCCATAATCCAAATCGTTGATGTACAATGTAAAAAGAAGCGGCCACAACACGGACCCCTGTGGAACACCACTGGTAACCGGCAGCCAACCAGAATAGGATCCCTTTATTCCCACTTTCCGTTTCCTGCCAATCAGCCAACGCTCTATCCACGTATGTAACTTTTCCGTAATTCCATGGGCTCTTATCTTGTTAAGTAGCCTCATGTGTGGCACCTTGTCAAAGGCCTTCTGAAAATCCAAATATACAACATCCACGGCATCTCCCTTGTCTAGCCTACTGGTAATTTCCTCAAAAAATTGTAATAGGTTTGTCAGGCAGGATTTTCCTTTAAGGAATCCATGCTGAGTTCTGCCTATCTTGTCATATGCCTCCAGGTACTCTGTAACCTCATCCTTGACAATCGACTCCAACAACTTCCCAACCATGGATGTCAAGCTAACAGGTCTATAATTTCCTTTTTGCTTCCTTGCCCCCTTCTTAAATAGCAGAGTGACACATGCAATCTTCCAGTCTTCCGGAACCATGCCAGAATCTATCAACTTTTGAAAGGTCATCGCTAATGCCTCGGCAAATTCCACAGCTACTTCCTTCAGAACACGAGGGTGCATTCCATCTGGTCTGGGAGATTTATCTCACTTTAGACTATTCAGCTTCCTGAGTACTTTCTCTGTCATAATTGTGACTGCGCACACTTCTCTTCCCTGCCACCCTTGAGTGTCCGGTATACTGCTGATGTCTTCCTCAGTGAAAACTAATGCAAAATACTCATTCAGTTCCTCTGCCATCTCCTTATCTCCCATTACAATTTCTCCAGCATCATTTTCTACCGGTCCTATATCTACTCTCACCTGTCTTTTACTCTTTATACACTTGAAAAAGCTTTTAGTATCCTCTTTGATATTATTTGCTAGCTTCCTTTCATAGTTAATCTTTTCCCTCTTAATGACCTTCTTGGTTTCCTTTTGTAAAGTTTTAAAAACTTCCCAATCCTCTGTCTTCCCACTAATTTTTGCTTCCTTGTATGCCCTCTCCTTTGAGAGAGGGGCTTAGATGGGGTAGAGTTTGTTAGGTGTGCTCATGAAGGTTTCTTGACACAATATGTAGATAAGCTTACAAGAGGAGAGGCTGTACTTGATCTGGAAATGAACCTGGTCAGGTGTCAGATCTCTCAGTCGGAGAACATTTTGGAGATAGTGATCACAAATCTATCTCCTTTACCATAGCATTGGAGAGGGATAGGAACAGACAAGTTAGGAAAGCGTTTAATTGGAATAAGGGGAACTATCAGGCTATCAGGCAGGAACTTGGAAGCATAAATTGGAAACAGACATTCTCAGGGAAACGTATGGAAGAAATGTGGCAAATGTTATGAGGTTACTTGTGTGGAGTTCTGCATAAGTACATTCCAATGAGACAGGGAAAGGATGGTAGGGTACAGGAACCGTGGTGTACAAAGGCTGTTATAAATATAGTCAAGAAGAAAAGAAGAGCTTATGAAAGGTTCAAAAAGCTAGGTAATGATAGAGAACTAGAAGATTACAAGGCTAGCAGGAAGGAGCTCAAGAAAGAAATTAGGAGAGCCAGAAGGAGCCATGAGAAGGCCTTGGCGAACAGGATTAAGGAAAACCCCAAGGCACTCTACAAGTATGTGAAGAGCAAGAGGATAAGATGTGAGAGAACAGGACCAATCAAGTGTGACAGTGGAAAAGTGCGTATGGAACTGGAGGAGAGAGCAGAGGTACTTAATGAATACTTTGCTTCAGTACTCACTACGGAAAAGGATCTTGGTGATTGTAGGGATGACTTACAGCGTACTGAAAAGCTTGAGCATGTAAATATTAAGAAAGAGGATGTGCAGGAGATTTTGGAAAGTGTCAAGTTGGATAAGTCACTGGGACTGGGCAAGATGTACCCCAGGCTACTGTGGGAGGCGAGAGAGGAGATTGCTGAGCCTCTGGCAATGATCTTTGCATCACCAATGGGAACAGGAAAGGTTCTGGAGGATTTAAGGGTTGCGGATGTTGTTCCATTATTCAAGAAAGGAAGTAGAGATAGCCCAGGAAATTATAGACTAGTGAGTCTTACTTCAGTAAGTTGATGGAGAAGATCCTGAGAGGCAGGATTTATGAACATTTGGAGAGGCATAATATGATTAGAAATAGTCACTGTGGCTTTGTGAAAGGCAGGTCATGCCTTACAAGCCTGACTGAATTTTTTGAGGATGTGACTAAACACATTGATGATGGTAGAGCAGTAGATGTAGTGTATATGGATTTCAGTAAGGCATTTGACAAGGTACCCCATGCAAAGCTTATTGAGAAAGTAAGGAGGCATGGGATCCAAGGATAAATTGCTTTGTGGCTCCAGAACTGGCTTGCCCACAAAGGCAAAGAGTGGTTGTAGACGGGTCATAATCTGCATGGAGGTTGGTCACCAATGATATGCCTCAAAGATCAGCTCTGGGACCCCTTCTCTTCCTGATTTTTATAAATAACCTTGATGAAGTAGTAGTAGTAGTAGTAGTAGTAGTCGTAGTCATACTTTATTGATCCCGGGGGAAATTGATCCTGGGGGAAATTGAAGAAGTGGAGGGATAGGTTAGTAAATTTGCTGATTGACACAAAAGCTGGCGGTGTTGTGGATAGTGTGGAGGGCTGTCAGAGGTTACAGCGAGACATTGATAGGATGCAAAACTGGGCTGAGAATTGGCAGATGGAGTTCAACCCAAATAAGTGTGAGGTGGTTCATTTTGGTAGGTCAAATATGATGGCAGAATATTGTATTAATGGTAAGACTCTTGGCAGTGTGGAGGATCAGAGGGATCTTGGGGTCCAAGTCCATAGGACACTTAAAGCTGCTGCACAGGTTGACTCTGTGGTTAAGAAGACATACGGTGCATTGGCCTTCATCAATCATGGGATTGAGTTTAGGAGCTGAGAGGTAATGTTGCAGCTATATAGGACCCTGGTCAGATCCCACTTAGAGTACTGTGCTCAGTTCTGGTCGCCTCACTATAGAAAGGATGTGGAAATCATAGAAAGAGTGCAGAGGAGATTTACAAGGATGTTGCCTGGATTGGGGAGCATGCCTTATGAGAATAGGTTTAGTGAACTTGGCCTTTTTTCCTTGGAGAGACAGAGGATGAAAGGTGACCTGATAAAGGTGTATAAGATGATGAAAGGCATTGATCGTGTGGGTAGTCAAAGGCTTTTTCCCAGGGCTGAAATGGCTAGCATGAGAGGGCACAGTTTTAAGGTGCTTGGAAGAAGGTACAGAGGAGATATCAGGGGTAATTTTTTTACCTAGAGAGTGATGAGTGCATGGAATGGGCTGCTGGCAACGGTGGCAGAGGCGGATACGATAGGGTCTTTTAAGAGACTTCTGGACAGGTATATGGTGCTCAGAAAAATAGGGGGCTATGGGTAACCCTAAGTAATTTCCCAGGTAAGGACATGTTCGGCACAGCTTTGTGGGCCAAAGGGCCTGTAATATGTTATAGGTTTTCTGTTTTGTTATGAGACTCAGGTGGTGGCAGGGAGTTCAGTTGTTTCACAGCCCAGGGGAAGAAGCTGTTTCCCATTCTAATATCCCTGGTTCTAATGCTAAGGTCCTGCCTCACTGATGGTAAGGGATCAACGAGATTGTGGGATGGATGGGAAGGATCTTTGACAAAGCTAACAGCCTGCATATTTGTGTAACTGACGAATTTATTGGATAGATGGAAGAGAGACCCCAATAATCCCCTCAGCGGTCCTCGCAATCCTTTGTAGGGACTTGCATGCAAATACCTTGCAATTCCCATATCAGATGGTGATGCAGCTAGCCAGGACACTGTCAGTGGTGATCCTGTAAAAATTGGATCGACTCGGGGACCAGGAACCTCGCTGACTCATCAATCATCTCAGGAAGTGGAGATGCTGCTGTTCTTTCTTGACCAAAGAAGTGCTGTTGAGGGACCAGGTGAGATTGTCCGTTATGTGCACTCCCAAAATTTTGGTGCACTTTGGAGTTTGGTACCACTGGGAACATTGGAGTGGCCTACTTTACTGTAAGTATAAAGCACATTCCTTATCTCTCACTCCCAATATGGTCCCTACTCATAGCCTACCTGCTATGTAAAATACAATTCAGATTCTCATACCATTATGTGTAACACTTGCCAGTGGAAGTTGCTTATTTCTACCTGCCTGTGCTTTATCCAGACCTCCGATCATGAAAGCTGACAATCCACCACAAATTCACATTAAATAGTGCAAGTGTTTGCGTCTACGCTCAGCGGCCACTTTAGTTGGTGCACCTGCTCATTAATGCAAATAGCTAATCAGCCAATTGTCTTGCAGCAACTCAATGTATAAAAGCATGCAGACATGGTCAAGAGGTTTGGATGTTCTTCAGACCAAAGACCAGAATAAGAAAGAAATATAATCTACATGACTTTGACGTGGATTGATTGTTGGTTCCAGACGAGGTGCTTTGATCATCTCAGAAACTGCAGATATCCTGGAATTTTCACACCCATCAGACTCTAGAGTTTATAGAGAAAGGCGTCAAAACAAAAAAAAAAGACCCCTTATTAGTGAAAGAGGTCAGAGAAGAATGGCCAGACTGGTTCAAGCTGACAGGAAGGTGACAGTGATTCAAACAACCACATGCTACAACAGTGGTGTGCAGAGTGCCCGACACGTTGAACCTTGAATTGGATGGGTTACTGCAGCAGTAATGTGAAACTCTCCTTTAGCAGGCATCTCTAGAGATGTGGCTCATTATCCCCTCACGAACAGCCACTGGGGTCAGCGGTAAGAAAACCACCTTTCTCAGATACAGTACATCTAGGATTGGTATGACTTGAAACCGGGAAGTTGGGATGTCTCGACCACTCAAACCCCGATTTACTGTGTAAAGACTGCACCCATGCAATCAGCCATTGACAAGAAATAACAGGTTCTACATAGAAACATAGAAAACCTACAGCACAATACAGGCCCATCGACCCACAAAGCTGTGCCGAACATGTCCTTACCCAAGAACTACCTAGGCTTTACCCATAGCCCTCTGTTTTTCTAAGCTCCATGTACCTATCCAGGAGTCTCTTAAAAGACCCTATCGTTTCCGCCACCACCACCGTCGCCGGCAGCCCATTCCACGCACTCACCACTCTCTGCGTAAAAAACTTACCCCTGACATCTCCTCTGTACCTACTTCCATGCACCTTAAAACTATGCCTTCTCGTGCTAACTATAGGATGATTGTACACTGCATACATTTATAACAAAAGTATATTTATGAACGTCAACTTAACCAAACCATTATAATGAAGGGAAAGAAACAAGAGGGCCCATTGTAATTAAACCTGTCAAATGTGCACAAGGTTGGAGCTCAGATCCTCCAGAACCTTGCTTCTGTTTTATACATGGCGCCAGCTTCTATTCACCGATCACCAGTAGAATTTCCTTTCTTGGACTCCATCGAATCACACATTCCAGTTGGATTGAATCCTGCAGCTGGTTCCCTCAAGCTTCTACTTTCTCCATCTCCCGCCAGGAAAAATCTCAACGGCCTCCCTCCCCCCCAGTGTCCATCACAAAACCTCTCAGCCCAGTTTTCCCTCAAACTTTCTCCCAATTTCACCATCCTAGTTAGTTGACTTGAATTTCCTAAGCTGAACATCACAACCCCTTATGTTTAACAGTCACCCAAACACTGCCAGCAGAACACCTTGTTCCCACGTAAAGCCATTAAATTAACTACCCTACACATTAGCGGTAAAATCTTAACCAGGGCGTTACAAGTACATGAACATGCACTCAGTGGCTACCTCATTAGTCTGGATCAAGAGTCTTGGTATCAGTGGGGAAGAAACTGTTCTGAAGTTTGGCCATCCAAGCTTTCAACCTCCTAAGTCTTCCCACAAAACGTGGAAGAGAGAAAAGGGTGGCAGGCAACTTTGATGATACCATCACCTTCCTGAAGGAAAACACCATTAAGATGGTCTGAACTTAGTATGTGATACACTGGGCTGTGTTTACCACTCTGTAGATTCAAGAGCAGAGCAGTTGCCTTCCCAGTCTGAAATGAAACGCATCAGAAAACTTTCTATAGTTCTTCTATAGAAGTTCATGAAAATCCTCATAGGCAAGCCAAAACTTCTCAGACACCTAAGAAAATACATACACTGATGAACTTTCTTGATCAATGTGAAATATGAGGTTGCTGGTGATGCAGATGCTAAGAAACATAAAGTTGTTGACTATCTCTTCAATAGGTCTGTTGGTGAGGACATAGTTGTGTTCATCCTTTTCTTCCCTCCCACTTCTTCCAGTCAATAACCAATTCTTTTGCATTGCTGATATTAACAGCAAGGTTGTTTTTCTGTCAGCATGACACAAGGTTTACAATCCCTTGTCCTGTTCTCCACCTCACCGTTGATAATGACCCAGTTGATAACAGTGTTCTGTGCGCATAGCCGAAAAGGCCAACAATTATACCCATTCCAAGTTGCTTTTATGAAGTCGATGGCAGCGAACTGCCTTGTGAACCTCATATTCAAAGTGAAACAATGAAAGCCCATTGATACAGATCAGATTCATATTCAGATTTATTTATCAGAGGTACACCAAAGCATACAGTGAAATGCATCACCTATGTTAACAACCATCACAATCTCAGGATGTGCTAGGGACAGTCTACAACATCACCAACACACCAACGCCCACCAGCGCCAATGTAGCATGCCCACAATGTCCAGCAGAACAACTCAAGCAGCAATAACAACAACAGAAAAACAAGTCCCTTTTCCACTCACACACATGGAGACCCCAGGAAAGGCCACCTCCAGGCCTCCAGTCCTTGGCCCCAGACTCCCTGATTCACAGACATTGGGCCTTTGACTTCTGACCAAGCCGACCCAGCAGCTTCGACCTTCGACCTCAGGGCTCACTGACTTCTAATTTTAACTCTGTTTCACTCTCCATAGATGTTGCCTGGCATGCCAATTATTTTCAACATCTGTGTAGATTTCCTGCACTTGCGAGACTTTGCCTTTACGATATGAGGAAGTTATTTTTTAAACGATAAGTAGTTGTTATCTGTGGATTCACATTCTGAAATAATGATGGAAGGAGACTCAGCCATAGCTTTTGAAAAGGAAATGGATAAAAACTTTGAGTAAACGCTTGAAGTGGACAGCACAGTAGTGTAGCGGTTAGCGTAACCCTATTACCGTGTCAGGGACCTGGGGTCAATTCCCACTGCTGTCTGTAAGGGGTTTGTACATTCTTCCCATGTCCATAGGTTTCCTCTGGGTGGGCCAGTTTCCTCCCACATTCCAAAGATATACGGGACAGTAGATTAATTGGTCAATTGTCAACTCCGTCATAGGTACTAACCTCCATAGCATCCAAGACATCTTCAAACGGCGATGCCTCAGAAAGGAACCCCATAACTCAGGACATGCTCTCTTCTCTCTGTTACTGGCACGAAGGAGGCACAGAAGCCTGAAGGCACACAATCAGCGATTCAAGACAGGTTTTTCCCCTCTGCCATCTGATTTCTGAATGGACAGTGAACTCATAAACACCATCTCACTAGTTGTTTTAATATCTGATTTTGCACTACTTGTTTTAACTATTTAATAAACTTGTTGTAATTCAATTTTTTTCTACACTTATTGTGTATTGCATTGTACTGCTGCTGCGAAATTAACAAACTTCACGACATGTGCTGGTGATATGAAACCTGATTCTGATTCTGAATTGAGCAGTGCGGGCTCATTGGGCCAGAAGAGCCTGTTGCCAAGCTGCACCTCCAAGTAAAAATAAGGAAGTTGAATCAGCCTGTATAAATTGTCCCTTTTGCAGCCGAGTGGTAGAACCTGAGGGAGTTGGGGAAAAATAAAATATAATCCAAGGAGGATTAGTATAAATGGGTGTAAATGCGTGGCATCCACTCTCTGATTCTCTCACCTCTCTGGCTATATTGTGAACAATCTTGGGCCCCTTATCTAAGAAAGGATATGGAGCCGGACCAGAGGAATTTCACGAGAATGATCCCAGGTATGAAAGGGTTAACATATGAGGAGTGTTTGATGGCTCTGGGCCTGTACATGCTGAGTGTAGAAAAATCAAGTGGGGATCTCATTGAAACCTATTGATCACTGAAAGGCCGAGATAGAGAATACGTGGACAAGATGTTTCACTTAGCGGGGGAGTCTAAGACCAGAGGGCACAGCCTCAAATGAGAAGGAAGTTCCTTTGGAACAGAGATAAGGATGAATTTCTTTAATCAGAGGATGGTGAATCTGTGGAATTCATTGCCACAGATGGCTGTAGAGGCCAAGTCATTCAGTACATTTAAAGCAGACATTGATAAGTTCTTTATTTAGTATTCAAAAGGTTATGGGTTGAAGATGGAAGAATGGGGTAGAGAGGGATAATAAATCGTCCATAATCGAATAGCGGAGAAGTTTCGATGGGCTGAATGCCTAATTCTGTTCCTATGTCTTATGTTTCTGATGGTCTATGAATTGTATGATTCTAAAGCACAGTTAGTGTGGAGCCAATCAAATAGCTCCTTCAAAAATCTGCCATGGACAGAGGACAGAGAGCTCTGATTCCCCGTGGTAGATTTTTCCAGACACTGGGGTAGATCTTTACACCAGATGATAGACCTGTCGACCAAAAATCTATCAATCATCCATCTTGGCAGCGAAGTGGTTCGCATCACCATGAGGCTTCAGTCTCAGTTAATTTCAGCACTTTACCTTCAAGCTGTCAAGCAGGTGTTCTGACACAGGCTGATGGAATCAAGCCTTGAGAATTGGGCGCAAGCTGCTGCCATCAGAAATGGAATAGCAGGCAAGGGGGAGAAGGATCCAATTATCCCAGAAAGGCAGGGGCCCAGATTATCTTTGAAGTTCTCTGGTTGCTTCAACAGCACTAGAACAACTACCTTCAGTGGGCCTCTTCTGATCCGTCTCTTGTGCATCGGATCAAGTATGCACATATCATCTAAAACCGAACTAAAAATGCAGATTTGGACCCTATTGCATCATTATATCCTAATTTTATTTTCTAAAAATATAGACCCATGCTCAAAATTTTAAAGAAAGCATCATCCCCTCTGCCTAAAGATGTCTGAACGTTCCATGAACCCATGAAAACTACCTTGTTGTTCCTCTTTTGCACTCGTTCTTTTTGTAAATTATAGTCATTTTTATGTCTTGCACTGTACTGCTACCACAAAACAATAACTTTCAGGATGTATGTCAATGAACCTGGTTTTGGTTCGATAATACTGTTGGGATAATATGGTTGGGCCTGGGCTGACAGCGAGGAACGAGCCAAGGTTTGGCCATTGCTGGAGTGAGGCCAAATTCAAGCAGCAGGAAGTGGGCACGAGAGCAAGGAGCAAGTCAGTGATCGGCCAATTTAAGCACCAGGCTAGATTGAAAAGGTTGGGCTTCAGGGCTGGAGACGTGGGACGGGCCAGTGTGCAGCTCGCTGTTCTGCAAGGTTTACTCATCTCTGCATTGAACTGAGGCAGTGGCTTGCAACTGACGGACTCCTGGACCAGCTGCAGAAACGGGCTTCATAGCTGTGGACTCACCTTTATGAACTTTAGTTTTGAGTGTAATTTGTCTATTTGGTCTGTTCTTTTTTTTTTGCACTTTGGGTGCTTGATGGTCGTTTTTGATGGGTTCTATTGAATTTCTTTATTTTTGTGGTTGCCTGGAAGAAAATGAATTTCAAAATGTATATAGTATGCATACTTCTATAATAAATACACTTTGAAGTTTTGAATATATGCAGTTGGTCACCTACCTCCAGGAAAGACATCAGTAAGATTCAAAGAGTGCAGAGAAAATTTGTAAAGGTGTTGCTGGGGCGTGTGGATTTCAGTTATAGGGAAAAGTCGGATAGATTAAGACTTTTTTTACCTGGAGAATAGGAGGAGATTAGATAAAAGTATACAAAATTATGAAGGGTGTAGATAGGGCAAATGGAAGTGGACTTTTTCCACTGAGGTTGGTTGAAACTAGAGATCATATATGAAGGGTGAAAGCTGAAATATTTAAAAGGAAACTGAGGGAGAACTTCTTCACTCAGAGGGTGGTACAAGTGTAAAAATGAGCTGCCAGCAGAAATGCTCATCTGTGTTTGATTGCAGCACTTAAGCAAATTTTGGATAAGTAAATGGACAGGAAGAGGGTCGAGGGCTATGGTCTAGGTATGAGTCAATGCAACTAGATAGAATATTAGTTCAGTGCAGACTAGATAGTCCTAAAGGCCTGCTTCCGTTACCTCCTTTCATATGACCAAGCAATTCAATGCATTCACTGATGAATATGATGAAGATTCCCACACCCGAAAAGTTCGCTGTTTCCCTTTCCATAGATTCTGACCTGCTGTGTCTGGAATTTTCTGTTTTTATTACACCTGTCAATGTTTAACTCTGTTTGCCTGCCCAGGGACAGGCTGTGGAATACAATCTCCTGCGTTAGGATCTGAGAGCACAGTCCAGTATAAAGGGATATTCCTTTAAAACTGAGGTGAGGAGGAATTTCTTCTGCCAGGAGTGGAATTTGTTGCTACTAAGGGTTTTGGAGGTCAAGATATTGGGTATATTTAAGACAGGGATTCACATGTTCTCAATTGGTAAGGGGATTAACGGGTACAGGGAAAAGGTGTGAGAATGGGGTTGATAGAAAAATGAGCCATGATTGAATGACAGAATAGATCAAGGGCCGAATAGTCTAAATCTGCTCCTATTTTTTATGGTCTCAGCTACTCAGAATGAACTGTGACAAAAACCATTGTAGACACAAAATACTCTGCAGATGCTGGGGTCAAAGTGACACTCACAACACGCTAGAGGAACTCAGCAGGTCGGGCAGCATCCATGGAAACGATCAGTCAATGTATCTGGCCCGTAACCCTTTGTCAGGACTGAAGAGGGAGGAGGCAGGGCCCTATAAAGAATGTGGAGGGAGGGTGGGAAGGAGAAGGCTGGTAGGTTCCAGGTGAAAAACCAGTAAGAGGAAAGATGAAGGGGTGGGGGAGGGGAAGCAGGGAGGGGATAGGCAGGAAAGGTGAAGAAGGAACAGGGGAAAGCACAATGGGTAGTAGAAGGAGGCAGAACCATGATGGAGGTAGTAGGCAGCTGGGAGAGGGGGCAGAGTGAAATAGGGATAGTGGAGGTCCCTGCTTCCCCTCCCCCACCCCTTGGCCTAAGAGTCTGGCTCAATTTCGGAACCTAGGATCTCGGGGCTCTGGAGGCGGACATATCGAGGGTCAGAGTCACGACAGGAGACCCATGTGTCATCGGCGGAATTGGAATATCTGCTGTGTTCCTGGAGACCCACAATCTTTGTGATCTTCAGGCACAGAGCTTGAAAAAAAAGCGACGGAAAGGACTCTTAACATCGTTATCGAGCGAGTTGTTTGTTATGTCTCCCCGCTCACTGGGAAAATGGAGACATCTCCTTCTCCCTTATTAGGGAGGGAGAGATTCTGTAGTATGTCGAATGCCGGGTGAAATGCGAAGTCTTTGGAGTAACTGCAAGTCTGTGTCTTTGCTATTGCTTTGCTCACACTTGAATGCTCAGTGGCGGTGCTGATGTTTGCTTGTTTCTGCCGGTGGGGGGAGGGGTGATTGTGGCTCACTGCCGCTTACGTGCAGGAGGGGGGGAACTGGGGGTGACTTTGGGGTTCTAACATTTAACGGTTGTTCATTCTTTGGGACACTCCTCTGTTTTCGTGGATGGTTGTGAAGAAAAAGCGTTTCATTGTATACATTTCTCCGACATTAAGTTGTACCTTTGAACCTTTGAAAGTTATGGTAATAAGGCACACTGCCCAAAGATTATGACAATCTTCTTAGAGAACCATCTCACATGATTCCCCATCTCATTCTTCTGCAGTGTCTTCAGAAGATTCTATTCTAACCACTAACTGATTGACTAAAATCAAAGAGCTTTTTCCACAAAAGCGTTTATTACAGATGGCGTAGCATTGTCCGGGGCCATTCTCGCAGGACTAGACCCACGTGCAGAGGAATGGCAGATTTTGTTATAGTGAGCGCTGGCAACGAAGCAACCCAGGTGCGCAGGAACGGTAGGCTCTGTCACTTTGAGCGCTACTCAACCCAGTAGTGGAAGAATGGCAGACTCCCATGTAGAGACAGAAACAAGAGGTTAGACATAGGAATACCAACAGAGCATCAGAGGCACGACTGAGCAACATCGCAAGATAAATCATTCTCCACAAGCACAAGGACTCCGCTCGGTGCTAAATGAGAGTCCCCTTTAAATCGGGAAGAAATGGCAATGGACAAAGCAGTGTGAGGTAGCTTTCAAAAAAGTAAAGGAAATGGTGACACTGCACTCACACATCAATTGGCCAAGGTATACCCTCATTGGTAGCAGAGAATTCCAGATTTCTACAGCCCCTTTTTGCCATGGTGTTCCCTGACCTCGCTCCTAAAAATCCAGGTTCCAATTCTCATACCATGCCTCCCAGATGTCAAAACAAGCAGAAGTAATTTCTGTCTATCTCCCACACTTAACAGACAGCGAACGTCAACCAAATCAACCCTCAGCCCACTAAGACCTAGTTACTGTACCATTTTCTCATCGGAACACATAGACAGAATGTACTAAGTCTGCACAGGCAGTACCTGTGCTGCGTATTAAAGCTTGCAATCCATGGTTTCTGATGGTACTGAGCCAAAACATTCAGGTCCCAGAGAGGATACATAAAGAAATTTACCAAAAAGTGGGAAGCAGAGATTAGGTATTCAGTTCTAAGGATAGGTTGGAAAAACTGAGGTGTTCTCCCTGGAAAATGAAATTGAGGTTAAGGGGGGATTTAATAGATGTTGACAAGATCATTACAGGTAAAGAAAGGGAAAACAGAGGGAATCTACTGTCATCAATGAGTGCTTTAAATACCAGATGACACAGACTCAAAGTGATAGACAAAAAGGACAAAGGGGATACTAGGTAAACCTTGTATTACACAGAGCAACACACACAAAATACTGGGGGACTTAGCAGGTCAGGCAGCATCTATGGAGAGGAAGAAAGAGCTGCTGTTTCAGGCCAAGATCCTTCAGCGGGAATGGAAAGGGAAGGGGAAGAAGCCAGAATAAGAAGCGGTGGGGGGGTGGTTGTTGAGGAGTTGGGGAAGGAGAACAAGCTGGCAGGTGATAAGTGAAGCCAGGTGAGGGGAAACGTAGGGGGAGGGATGATGAATTGAGAAGCTGGGAGGAGATGGGAGAAGAAGTAAAAGGCTGAAAAAGAAGGAATCTGATAGGAAAAGAGAGTACATGGGAGAAAGGGAAGGAGGAGGGGCACCAGAGGGAGGTGGTAGGCAGATGGCTAGAGGAAGGGATAAGAGGGGAACCAGAGTGGGTAACTGCACAGAATGAGGTTAGAGATCAGGAACTCACTGCCTGCCTGATGTGCAAACAGTGTCAATCTAGGCTCTTGAGAGAGACTTGCATAGATGGTTGACAGAAGATAATTTTCAGGGTTACGGGGAACAAGCAGGGGACAAAGATAAACAGGTTATTCTATAAGGTGACAGTATGACTTTGATTGACTGAGTAACCTCTTTCTGTGCGTTAATGATCCTAACTCTTGCCATGGTGTGATGGACAAAAAGAAGCAATGTAACTCATTACCATTCCCTTCAGCAACTGGTCAAATTAAAACAAGACAATTGTCCAGACTGATTTTAAGCATGGAAGTGTCTCTACCAGGCTTGCATCTATAGACCATAGTTCAGGGAGTTATGCTGAATACAACCATATAATATGGCAAGGCCTGACTCAGGCATCAACTACTCTGGGAGTTCATTCAAAGTTCAAAGTAAATTGATTATTAAAGTACTTATATGTCACCATCTACTACCCTGATATTCATTTTCTTGCAGGCATTCACAGTCAGTACAGAGTATCAAAGAAGAACTGCACAATATAATGACAATCATCCAATATGCAAAAGACAACAAATGTTGCAAATACGAAACAGGAGTAAACAAACAAATTAATAATGATGAGTAAATAATAAATTTAAAGAACATGAGTTGCAGAGTCCTTGAAAATGAGTCTATAGGTTATGGAAACGTTTCAGTGTTGGGGTGGTTCAAGAACCTGAAGATTGAGGTGGATAATAACTGTTCCTGAACCTGGTGGTGTGGGTCCTGAGGTTCCTGTACCTTTTTCCTGACAGCAGCAGTGAGAAGAGAGCATGACCTGGATACTGGGGCTCCCTGATGATGGATGCTGCTTTCCTGTGCCTTCACTGTGGATCTGTGGGCGAAGTGATTTATCAAGTTGTATACAGTTGGAGCCATCAATTGACAAACACAAGGACAATCAGTTAATCTGCTACTTTGAAGGCATTAGCTAAACTGGGGAATACAGATATCAGGAGCACATTCCATATTTTCACAACTGGCTCTACTTCCTTTGTCAAAAATTAAAGTCATAGTCATAGTCAGAGTCATAGTCATAGTCATACTTTATTGATCCCGGGGGAAATTGGTTTTTGTTACAGTTGCACCTTAAGTAATTAAATAGTGATAAAACCACAAATAATTAAATAGTAATATGTAAATTATGCCAAGAAATAAGTCCAGGACCAGCCTATTGGCTCAGGGTGTCTGACCCTCCAAGGGAGGAGTTGTAAAGTTTGATGGCCACAGGCAGGAATGACTTCCTATGACGCTCTGTGCTGCATCTCAGTGGAATGAGTCTCTGGCTGAATGTAATCCTGTGCCCAACCAGTCCATTATGTAGTGGATGGGAGACATTGACCAAGATGGCATGCAACTTGGACAGCATCCTCTTTTCAGACACCACCGTCAGAGAGTCCAGTTCCATCCCTACAACATCACTGGCCTTACGAATGAGTTTGTTGATTCTGTTGGTGTCTGCTACCCTCAGCCTGCTGCCCCAGCACACAACAGCAAACATGATCGCACTGGCCACCACAGACTCGAGAACATCCTCAACATCGTCCGGCAGATGTTAAAGGACCTCAGTCTCCTCAGGAAATAGAGACGGCTCTGACCCTTCTTGGAGATGGCCTCAGTGTTCTTTGACTAGTCCAGTGTATTGTCAATTCATATCGCAGGTATTTGTAATCCTCCACCATGTCCACACTGACCCCCTGGATGGAAACAGGGGTCACCGGTGCCTTAGCTCTCCTCAGGTCTACCACCAGCTCCTTAGTCTTTTTCACATTAAGCTGCAGATAATTCTGCTCACACCATGTGACAAAGTTTCCTACCGTAGCCCTGTACTCAGCCTCATCTCCCTTGCTGATGCATCCAACTATGGCAGAGTCATTAGAAAACTTCTGAAGATGACAAGACTCTGTGCAGTAGTTGAAGTCCGAGGTGTAAATGGTGAAGAGAAAGGGAGACAAGGCAGTCCACTGTGGAGTCCCAGTGCTGCCGATCACTCTGTCGGACACACAGTGTTGCAAGCACACGTACTGTGGTCTGCCAGTCAGGTAATCAAGAATCCATGATACCAGGAAAGCATCCACCTGCATTGCTGTCATCTTCTCCCCCAGCAAAGCAGGGTGGATGGTGTTGAACGCACTGGAGAAGTCAAAAAACATGACCCTCACAGTGCTTGCTGGCTTGTCCAGGTGGGCGTAGACACAGTTCAGCAGGAAGACGATGGCATCCTAGTCGGGGCTGGTAGGCGAACTGGAGGGGATCTAAGTGTGGCCTAACCATAGGCTGGAGCAGCTCCAGAACAAGTCTCTCCAGGGTCTTCATGATGTGGGAGGTCAATACCACCGGACTGTAGTCATTGAGGCCACTGGGGCACGGCGTCTTCAGCACAGGGACGAGGCAGGATGTCTTCCACAGCACAGGAACCCTCCGGGGCCTCAGGCTCAGGTTGAAGACCTGAACCATCAGTGACAGGTGCTGACCCCTTTAATTCTCTCACCACTGACAAACACGATTTCTCACATACGTTGTCCAAATGCCCAATCCAGAAAGGAAAAAGAAGTGAGATAGAGGAGAGAGGGAGGTGGAGGCAGAGAGAGAGAAAAATAGAGATTAAGAGAAAGGGAGAGAAAAAGATAGATTGAGAGAAAGAGAGAGGGAAGGAGAAGGGAAGATAGAAGGAGGGAGATGGGGGAGAGAGAGAGAGAAGAAGAAGAAGAAGAGGGGAGAGAGGGGGGAATAGAGATGGAGGAAAGAGAGAAAGAGGGTGAAGGTGGAGGAGAGGGGCTGAGAAAGAGCGACAGAGAGAGAGGGAGAGATTGAGAGAGGGAGAGGCAGTGAGAGAGAAAGAAAGAGAGGTAGATAAAGAGAGGGAGTGGGAGAAAGAAGATGTAAACTTTGCACAGGCAACACTCAAGCTCAGCATTCAACCCAAGTCCCTGGAGCTGAGATACTGCAGCCATAACAGCTGTGCCACAGAGTCATTAAATATCCACTTGGAAAGTTGAAATTTCTGTTTTCCACTGAAGGAATTAAATTGAGTTGATCCATTCAGAAATTGTGTAGGAACACTGGCATTATTGAAACATCTTCTTTCAATTAATATTACTCATGACTATTTCAGCTGGAGACTCATCTCATCTAGTTGTGGTATCTTTGAGGGACTGTGTACAGATTAGCCACCGGATCACAAAGCATGACTCAAAAATGCAAATACCAAATTAGATAAAGGCAAGGAACTGTACACAAAATGTCGGCTGCCACATCTACGCAATAACGAGGTAGTGCTGTGATGTCAAAACAGCCTTGCTCAACTGAGACCACACGAGCCCTCCAAAGTGGGCAGAAATAATCCCAAAACATTACTTCAAAATGAAGCAACAGAGCAAGCAAGCATGTAGCAAAATGGCGGAAGCTTCCTCACATCTTCAGCAACCTTGGTTTAATCCTGACCTCTGGTGCTGTCCATGTGGAGTTCCCATGTCCTCCCTGTGACTATGGCGGGGTGGGGGGGAGGTCCTCCAGAGTTCAAAGCAAATTTACATATACATCACCATATACAGCCCTGAGATTTATTTTCCTGTGGGCATACACAATAAATCCATAGAATTATAGGCAGAACAGAATCAATGAAAGACCACACCAATTTGGGCATTCAGACAGTATGCAAAAGACAATAAACTGCAAATACAAAAAGAAAGATATAATAAATAAATAAGCAATAAATATAAAGGACTTAAGTTGAAGAGTCCTTGAAAGTGAGTCAATAGGTTATGGGAAAATTTCAATGATGGGGCAAGAGGAGTTGAGAGAGGTTATTCTCTTTGGTTCAAGGCTCTGATGGTTGAGAGGTCATAGCTGTTCTTGACACTGCTGGTGTGGGACCTACGGCTCCTGTACCTTCTTCCTGATGGCAGCAGTGAAGAGAGCATGTCCTGGGTGGTGGGGGTCCCTGATGATGGATCCTGCTTTCCTGCGACAGCGTTTCATGTCAATGTGCTTAATGGTGGGGAGGGCTTTACCCATGATGGACTGGGCAATATAAAACCAGGTGCTCTGGTTTTCTTCCACATCCCAAATATATGGATGTGAATAGGTTAATTGATCCCTTCAATATACCCCGTGTGCATCAGTGGATTCTGGATGAGGTGAAAATTAAAACCTGACTAGAACTACCAAACTACAGCCAAGCTTGAACCTCAGGGATGTTTACTTAACTCTACTCTTTACATCCATAACTGTGTAGCTAGGCACACCTCAAATGCCATCTATAAGTTTGCTGACAACATAACTATTGTTGGCAGGATTGCAGATGATGACGAGAAGGCGTACAGTACAGGAGAGAAATAGATCAGCAGGTTAAGTGGTGCCGCAGCAACAACCTTGCACTCAACATCAGTAAGGCCAAAGAACTGATTGTGGACTTCAGAAAGGGTAAGATGAGGGAACACACATCAGTTCTTATCAAGGAATCAGAAGTGGAAAGCGTGAGCAACATCTCTCTATATCTCTGAGGATCTATCCTGGGCCCGACATATCGAAACAGTTACAAAGAAGGCACTAAAGCAACTATATTTCATTAGGAGTTTGAGGAATTTGGTTTGTCACCAAAGACACTCACAAATTTCTATAGATGTACTGTGGAGAGCATTCTAACTGGCTGCATCATCGTCTGGTATGCTGGGGGGCACTGCACAGGATGAAAGCTGCAGAAAGTTGTGAACTCAGTCAGCTCCATCATGGGCATTAGCCTACCCAGCATCCAAGACATCTTCAATGAGCGATGCCTCAAAAAGGCGATGTCCATCATTAAGGACCCCGATCACCCAGGACATAGCTTGTTCTCATCAGGGAGGAGGTACAGGAGCCTGGGCACACACTCAATGATTAAGGAATAGCTTCTTCCCCTCTGCCATCAGAATTCTGAATGGAAATTGAACCTATGAAACTACCTCACCACCAGCCCATACAGTCACCAGACTCAGCTCAGCCAACACTTTTCAGTAAAAGTTTCAATGTGCACGTGACAGATAAAATTGAGTCTTGTATCTTGATCTTTGTCTGCCCACATTTGACCATAGCCCTCTTAACCTCACCTATCCATACACTTACCTAGATGTTTCTTAAACGTTTCTAATGTGCCCTCCCCAAATCCTGTTCCTGTCAGTTCAAATAAATCTTATGTTTAGTCTTTGGATCATGCACATTGTATCACTCCTTATGTACAAGTTCTAAAGTGGCTGTCTAGGGTTTTAACAACTCCTCCCCAAGTTTCGACAGGGAAATGTTCATAAACTAAACAGTTTGCAAATTGAATACGTGGCCAGCTGGCAACATATTTCAATAAAAACAGGCCAACCAAGGGTGACATGTGATTAACAAGGGTTCTTAACTCTACAATTCAGATACTACTGTGAACCAAGTTCCCACACAGTAGAATATGACAGCAGTCCCACAGTAGCTGGCAAGTCCTGTGATGGCATTGGCTTTGCTGACTACCAAGTTCTGAACTCAAACAAAGATCTTAAGCCTTATCCAATATAGATAGCTACAGGTACTCTCAGTAAAGGAAGGTAATACTGTAGTTACTTACTCTTCAAAACTAGATCACTTGCTTGTTTATCCTTCATGGTGAGTTTAGCTGCCAATACCCACTCTTTGAGTGGTGTCCCCTCCCCCACCAAGGAGGATATACTTCTAGCTAACAAAGTAGTTTGAACGCTTTTCTTGAAGCTCATTTAAAACTTACAGAGGTTTTCTATCTTTTAAATGATTCCCAAATTACAAACAGTTCCTAGACCACAAAGGATTTCCAAAACACAGATACAATTCCTTTAAGCTAAAAAGGCACACCAAGCAATTACAGATGAACAAATCATTACAGATGAACAAATCACAGAAATCAATGGTAGAGGAATGGACTCTGGTCACCCCATCTTTCTGTCATTCTTCTTGCTGTTCTTTGACCACTCCCAACAAGCCTAACTACTTTCTAACATTTATATGTGTTTTTGCTACTTGGGTGACTTCACACATGCGATACTTTTTCAGGTAACTTTTCACACAGATAGTATAAATGCTTCTGAGCACAGAGTTCCCAGATTCCCACAATCAATGCTGTGAAGCTGATTCCCTGAGCATGCAAGCTTTCCAGCTATTAATAAATCAGATATTTGATGTGCTAAGTGGTGGTATCAATAAATAATAGACAATAGGTGCAGGAGTAGGCCATTCAGCCCTTCGAGCCAGCACCACCATTCACCGTGATCATGGCTGATCATCCATAATCAGTACCCTTTTCCTGCCTTCTCCCCATATCCCTTCACTCCACTATCTTTAAGAGCTCTATCTGGTCTGCAAACTTCCTTGCTCTAAATAATTTAGCCAACATTGTTTGGTTTGAAAGAAGCTGATTAACATAATCCCATTATCTTGCACTACAACTATCCCGTGCTGTGGGCCAGAAGCCGGTGCTATGTAGACAATGCTGTTTGTTTGCAAAGTTGTCCTTTTAACCTCAGACTGATCATTGCTTGCCACTTACATAAAGAATTGAAGACTAGCTCCCATTTATCACCAGAGGCTGAAAAAAGAATATTGGTTGGAAGTTTAACTTACTCAAAAACAACTCTTTGAACTATATAAGTATCAGCTGCTGTGTTCAAAAACTGATCTTGGCAGAAAAAGGTCTCGTGGCCATGGACATTTCTCATAGTCCCTCCCACCAGTCTCCTAGACACTTGTTCATATGTGCAGGCTGTACATAGGTCAGGCACTTGTAACTTGGGAGGCACCTGGAATCATCACAATTACTTTAACTAGAATAAAGCTGAATTTCTGTATTTCCATTAGCAATATAGTGGTTAATGTAATGTTATTATGACACCAGCAACTCAGGTTCAGTTCTACCACTGTCTGTGAGATGTTTCCTCGTTCTTCTCTGGTGCTTTGGTTTCCTCCCAGCAACCCAAAGCCATACAGGTCAGTAGGTTAGTTGGTAACCCGGGTAAAAATTGGATGGCGTGGGGTCATTGTGCTGAAAGGGATTATTGCCATGCTGTATCTCTGAATAAAAATAACTAAAAATAAAATATAAGTTGGAATTTGGAAAGTTGCTTACAACCAAATTATCGTGCTTGCTTTCTGCAACATTTTATGCCGGATCAAGAAACAATTTGCTCATATCACTATCAACACCGATTAGTTTAGATCAGGAAGCTCCTTCAATGGCTTTGATTTTCTCAGTTGCACAGGGATAAAGAGCTATATTTTCATTGTATCACAGGAATTCGAATGATTAGCTTTATTTGCTTTATTTGTCACCTGTACATAAAAACATTGAACCATCCGGTGAAATTCATCTTCTAGCATCAACGACCAGTGCAGTGTGAGGATTATGCTCAGAGTTGCTCACAATGTCACCACGCTTCCAGCGCTGACAGAGCAAGCGCATAGCTTACTAACCTTAAGCCATACGTCGTTGGACTGTGGAAAGAAACTGAAGCACCTGGAGAAAACCCATGCAGAACATACAAACTACATACAGGCAAGAGTGGGAATTGAACCCAGGTCCTGGCACTGTAAGACATTACACTAACGATATTTTCTACTCAGTTTCTTACCTGGTTTCAAACTCAAGTGTTTAGAAACTCCCTAGTCAGTAATAATAAACATTAATCTGTATTCAAAAATTCAGCTCCATAAAATTTGAACAATGCCAAGCTAAAATAGATTGTTAGCACTTGGTAGCCTCCCATAGATTTGGTCTGTCTTTGATTTCCTGACACAGGAGTTTTGGGGGAAAAGTTGAATGAGAAAGCAAAACCAGGCCCTATGGTTTCTCCTTCTCAAGAAACTCAACATTGAAGGAACTAAAATGCTTAGCTGTGATGAAGTTAATCTGAACACACTGTGATGTTTAATGCCTCACAGACACAAGATAGCTTGGATGGTTTTTATTTTCATAGGAAATACATCCCGCAGAGAGACACAAACTGAGAACTAATAACTAGACCTATACTCTTAAGCAAAGCAATAACCTCCATAGTAAAACTATAAGGTAGCACCATCTGATTTAACCTCCTCAAAGCCTGAAGATCCATCAATATAACAACTCAAGTCCTCTGTAATCACCAAAAATTATGTACAACATGTTTTGAGCACATGGAGATCACTGAGGTTATTTTTCGAAGTAATGATGTCCACATGGTTAGTACTTAGAAAGAACAGTAGCCCAAGTAATACACACAAAAAAATGCTGGTGAACACAGCAGGCCAGGCAGCATCTATAGGAAGAGGTACAGTCGACATTTCGGACCGAGACCCTTAGTCAGTCCTGACAAAGGGTCTCGGCCCAAAACGTCGATTGTACCTCTTCCTATAGATGCTGCCTGGCCTGCTGCGTTCACCAGCATTTTTTCTGTGTGTTGCTTGAAATTCCAGCATCCGCAGATTTCCTTGAGTTTGCGTTTTTAAGTCCAAGTAATACTTTGGTAGATGTTGGGAGTGAAGTAATTCAAAATATTTAGACCCAGGGCATCAGGATAAAGGCGCTGCAAGTCTTTCAGGGAAAATGAAAAGGATTATATAGGAATGCAGGTGTTGCAGCAGTAGTAGTAACAGTGTAATCACTTGAGTGAAGCATGATGTTCTCCTAAGGGATTGTCTATTGGTGGGCAGGGCCTCAGGTGGCTATAGAGGTCAATCTTGGATCCACATGTTCTGAGGCAATGTGGGCAAGGGTAAGTGGTGGCAGTGGTTTATGGCTGGGTCTTTTGGTTTTTCAGTCTCTCCAATGCATGTGTACAGTTTGCAATGAAAGATCATGGGTTGAAGCCTCAAAAAGTCAGAGACGATGAACACCTTGGTGGATTGCCAATAGTCTCAGAGGACCTCCAGCACAGAGTGAAAAACCTGAAGGAAGCAGGGCTAAAAATAACAATCAGGGACCAGTGCTGAAATGCCAGACTCAAGAACTCCACTCAGTCACAAGACCAGCACTTTGAAAATCATAAGCATTAGTAATGATGCAGCTGCAGTGTAGGTGAAAGGAGGCCAGAAGACAGCAATTGATATTTAATGGACATTAACAATCAACTCCAACATACGCATAGAGAGAGGCTTTGGTTGTAGTTAAGGTCTGTAACTTAATTAAGGAGTTTCAATTTTCAATTGAACAGAAGTCTTCTAATTTCATCAGCATTCTGAGATCATTTATACCACGTGCAGGAAGAACATTTGTGTAATAAAATTCATTAGCTCATTTGGTGCCTTACAATGAATTCAGGCAAGCTGATTCAGTCACAAGAGCTCGTTATTTTTTCTCCTTCCACCATGGCACCCTCCATCCTGTTTCAGAAAGGAATTGCCCCAATTAAACACAGAAAACAGAAAATCAGTCAGAAGAGAAGAACGCTCCAAGGAATGTCGATGATAATAAGAGGAACGCAGGCCAAAGACATGGAATATCACAGGGGTCAGGCAATTATGATAACCTCTTGTAATTTACAAATGTCAGATGAACGGTGGGTTTGTGAAACATTCCAGCCCAAGCACTGCTCTGCCTGTGACATGAATGATTAACATATAACATAGAAACATAGAAAACCTACAGCACAATACAGGCCCTTCAGCCCACAAAGTTGTGCCGAACACGTCCCTACCTTAGAAATTACTAGGCTTACCCATAGCCCTCTATTTTTCTAAGCTCCATGTACCTATTCAAAAGTCTCTTAAAAGACCCTATCGTATCCTATCAGATAATGTAAGACCTTTAGCCTAGAAGTTCCACTACACTCTAATAGATACACAGGTATGGTCAATGGCGTAATACCTCCCTCATTGCAGGCAACAGACAGCATTATATTTTGCACATTTCAAAAATGTTACACTGAAAGTATTGGGGAAATCCTACAAAAGATACTGGATTTTGCCCAGTACATCAGGGTAAAACCATCCCAAACGTTGCGCACATCTACATGAAACGTTGCCGTAGAAAAGCAGCATCCATCATCAAAGCTCCTCTACACCCAGGCCATTCTCTTTTCTCACTGTTGCCATCAGGTAAAAGGTGCAGGTGCCAGGTTCATGAACAGTTACCTCTCCTCAACCATCAGGCTCTTGAACAAAAGAGGATAACTACACTCATTCTACTTCCGGCGTTCCCACAACCAATGGTCTTACATTAAGGCTCTTTATCTTGTTAGTTCATGCTCATTGTTTATTGCTATTCATTTATATTTGCATTTGCACAATTTATTGTTCATTGATTCTGTTTACAGTTACTGTTCTATAGATTTGCTATGTATGCCCACAGGAAAAGGAATCTCAGGATTCTGACGAAGGGTCTCGGCCCAAAATGTCAACTATACCTCTTCCTATAGATGCTGCCTGGCCTGCTGCGTTCACCAGCAACTTTTATGTGTGTTGCTCAGGATTGTATGAAGTGACATGTATGTACCCTGATAACAAATTTTACTTTGAACTTTGAGAGAAACTCTAGGCTGGGAAGTAAAGCTTGGTGCTCTTGGATGAGAGCCATAATTAGCTCAGGCCAAGTACTGAGAAATGATATTAGCAAGCCCAGACAGTGGGTGGGATGTAGGGGAAATGAACTATTGTCAATGAGCAAGAGTGGGGCTGAATGCATTTTCTTTCCAGAAATCAGGAGGCCCTCTGTTCATCTGACAATTGCAACTCCTATTTCTGTGCTGGCGTTGGTATTTAAAGCTCTTTAATATGATCAGCTGTCTTCTGGGATCTTCTGTTGGAGGTTGAACGGGCTTCTACCGAAATGGGGTTCATGAATGACATTGGAAAGGGGCTGAAAGGGAGATGGGTAGAAAGTTGGTGCGAAGGAGGGGCTGGATGCTTTGTTGGGGAAAGGTATTCAACAGGACCTAAGACAATAAGAAGTGGGAACAGGAGAAGGCCTATCAGCTTTTTGAGCCTGCTCCATATTTAATTGGCCCTAGGCTGATCTGGTATTCCTCAAGTCTACTACTTTGCCCTTTCCACATTACCCCTGATACCCTCATCTTAGCTGTACAAAGGGGATATTTGCCTTGTCCCCTTACTTTTAAACATGACAAGTAAATCAGGATCAGAATCAGGTTTATTATCACTGGCATGTGTCCTGGGGAGTGCTGTTGAACAGAAAGATCTTAGAGCACAAGTACCTTGAAAGATGTTAAAGATTTAGCTTTATTTATCACATGTAAGTCAGAAGCATACAGTGAAATGCCTTGTTTTGCATAAAATCACATCAGCGAGGATGGTGTCAGGCAGCCCGCAAGTGTCACCATTATTCCAACGCCAGCGTAGCGTGCCCATAACTCCCTGAGCATTTTCTGTTTCTCTTCTGGATTTCCAGCACCTGTAGGTTTTTTCTCCATCCCCTGTTTTGGTTAACTCACACCATTGACATCACCTTAAGCATCAATATCAAAGACAGAGTGTGAGCATTTTAGAAAGCCCACTGGGTAAATTTTGCAGTTCAACATTCACCAAACTTTTTGTATTTTATTTCTTCCAATTTCAACATCCAACCAGCATTTCACTTTGCAAAGTATTTCATCAGATGTAGTGATATGAATAAAAACAAGGGACGGTGGCAGGGGTTGGCTCAATCTCACTCAAAACTGGTCAGCATTTCTCTCCTCCTTTGACATCTTCAATGCTCTTGGCTGGATTAAATCAGTTAATATGCTTGCTGTGAGCTCAAATCAGTGTCTGCACTTGCATTTTCAAGATTGGAAATAAAAAAGATTAGATTAGATTAGATTATGAGGACACCAGTCCTCTTTTATTGTCATTTAGTAATGCATGCATTAAGAAATTATACAATGTTGCTCCAATATGATATCACAGAAACAGAAGACAAACCAAGACTAAAAAACTGATAAAAACCACGTAATTATAACATATAGTTACAACAGTGCAAAGCAATACCGTAATTTGATAAAGAATAGACCATGGGCACGGTAAAAAAAAAGTCTCAAAGTCTCTCAAAAGTTCCATCATCTCACGCAGATGGTAGAAGGAAGAAAAGCTCTCTCTGCCATGAACCTCCAGCGCCGCAAACCTGCTGGTGCAGCGCCCTGGAAGCACCCAACCACAGCCGACTCTTGAGTCCATCCGAAAACTCCGAGCCTCCGACCAGCCCTCCGACACCGAGCACCGAGCACCATCTCTGCCGAGCGCTTCGACCCCAACCCCGGCAACAGGCAATAGGCAAAGCCGAAGATTTGGGGCCTTCTCCTCCGGAGAGTCTGGATCACACAGTAGCAGCAGCAGCGAAGCAGGCATTTCAGAAGCTTCTCCAGATGTTTCTCTGTGCTTCTCACGTCTGTCTCCATCAAATCAGGATTGTGCACGGTACCTGCTTAACAAATACCGATATCATTTCGGAGCGGCCACGTGCACTGCGTCGCGCCGCCATCTTCTCCTCCCATGTAATGCTCGTTGGGAAAATGTTGAAGTAGACATAGGATGGAGAAGGAGATGAGTTATTAACTTCAAACTTTCTGCATAATCACTCAAAGAGTTGAACTGCACATGCATGTAACGAGAGCTGTGTAACTCATCTCCTTCTACCTCAGGCCATGAACTTATCAATCACTCATGCTGTGGACACTTGCCGGAGCTCCAAGATCCATATGCTCCACGACCGCTGGACTAAGTGTGTAAATGTAGGAGGGGACTATGTTGAAAAATAAATATGCTAGGTTTTCTAAAATTGACTCCTTCTACCGTAGGCCACAAACTTATCAATCACCCCTTGTATGTCAATGATTTGGATGGACTGGGCAGTATCCATTGCTTTTTGTAGGATTTTCCATTCAAGGGCATTGCAGTTTGTAATGCATGACTCTATTTCTTTTAAAGCAATGTCCCCCCACCCACCTTAGCTCTACATATTGACCTGTTGTTCACACATAACGCATTGTCTCTCTCTGTCACTGCAATGTGGATACTCTAGTTAAAGACAAATTCCACACACGTGCTTTTATTAAATTCATATGTAGTTGTGCACAGACACAACATATTGGCAACTAGTATGAATCTGAATGTCAAAAAATATCACGAACTGCACCGACAGCTACGAGCCAAATAGCAAGAGTTAAACAGCATGAGAAAGCCGAAGGGCCCATGAAAGACGCACTAAATTTAAAGTGAAAATAATGCGGCAAGGGCTTCAGTCGGGGAAGTTGACAAATCTGATAGCGCTAATGTAGGGTGGGAATCGTATATTGAGAGGGTTGAACTGTATTGTAACGTGAACGATGTGGAGGAGCAAAAGAAAGCCCTTACACTTCTTAGCTTAATGGACCCAAGAACGTATAATTTCTTATGCAACGTAATAAACCCTGCAAAGCCCTACATGATGTTCGATGAAATTATTACAATTTTACAAAATCACTTCAGCCCTAACCCTCTGGTAATAGCTGAGAGATTTAGATTTTACAAAAGGAACCAGTCAAAGGGTGAAAGCATTTCTGCAGAACTGCATAAACTTTCCCAGTACTGTGACGTTAAAGATGGACTTTCTGATGCATTAAAACATAGGCTTGTATGTGGTATGCATACTCAAAGCACTCAAAAGAGGCTACTGACCCAAAAGAGACCCAACCTTAGAACGGGCATTGACCATTGCAATATTAGAGACTTCAGCAAAAGATGCAGTAGAACTACAAAAAAGGATGTCAGAATCTGAAATGCACAAAATATCCCCAAATGGTGCAGAAAGCCAAAATGTTATCAATGTGGCAAATCCTTCCATGATGCAAATGACTGCTGGTTCAAGCAAAAAGTGTGAAGAAAGTGTCACAGACAAGGTCACATACAGAGAGTGTGCAGGGCAGACAAAAAGCACAACTGAGTGAAAAGTCACAAGCACAAAACTAAGCAAATGCATAAAGAGGAGGCAATGTGATTACAGCAGAACTTAGGCAATTTGGAAGAATCAGCAAAAAGCACAGGTGGAATACAGTGTTAGGAAATGTATGATAATGAATTTTGGTAAAAGGAAAAATAGTACGGACTATTATTAAAAGGGGGAGAAAGTTAAAACATCAGAGGTGCAGAGAGACTTAGAAGTCCTCATGCAGAAGTCCCAGATGGTTAATTTACAGGTTGAGTCTGTGGTAAAGAAGGCAAACACATTGTTGGTATTTATTTCAAGGGGAATAGAATATAAAAGCAATGAGATAATGCTGAGGCTTTACAGGACACTGGTTAGGCTGCACTTAGAGTATTGTCGACAGTTTTGGACCTCATATATCAGAAAGGATGTGTTGTCAGTGGACAGAGTCCAGAGGAGAATCACAAGGATGATCCGGGAATGAAGGGGTTAACATATGAGGAGCGTTTGACAATTTTGGGCCTGTACTCACTGGAATTTAGAAGAATGAGTGGAGATCTCATTGAAACCTGCCGAATGTTGAAAGGACTCAATAGAGTGGATGTGGAAAGGATGTTTCCTCTAGCAGGGCTGTTTAGAACTAGAGACAAGAGCCTCCAAATTGAGAAGTGACCTTTTAGAACAGAGGTAAGGAGGAATTTTTTTTTTGACAGAGAGTAGTAAATTTGTGGAATGTTCTGCCACAGACTGTGCTGGAGGCCAAGTCCGTGCACATATTTAAGGCATTTGATCATTTCCTGATCAGTCAGTGCATCAAGGAGTATGGTGAGATGGCAGGTGTATGGGTTTGAGTGGGATCTGGGATTAGCCATTATGCAATAGTGGAGCAGACGCGATGGGTTGAATGACCTAGTTCTGCTCCTATGTCTTATGCTCTTATGGTCTTATGGTCACCAAATGTAAAACAGAATCAGACAACATAGAGTCCATGTTTGCTTCAAGATCACCGATAAGCACAGAACACAAGTATGCACAGATTGACCGAGAAGCCCCTAGTCTAGAATGGGGAATAAAGAAGTTTCACCACTCCCTCTACGGACAAAAGTTTACACTACTGACAGATCACCAGCCCCTTGTGGCGATTTTCAATTCCAGGAAGGGATTTCCAATGATGACTGCTACCCAGTTACAACGTTAGGGACTATTCCTAGGAACCCACCCTTATGACAGAGAAGTTCAAGGGTAACAAACTATACAGGAATGCTAATGGCTTCTCACATTTTCCATTGATGGCAACTGAAGAAAATAAGTCTTCATACTGTAACCCAGCATAAGTGTTCCACACCACAGTGGTGGACCAGTTGCCAGTAACAAATTCCAAATTACAAATGGAAACAAGGAATGACCTGACATTGCCAAAAGTCTATGAAATCACCACACAAGGACGGCCAGCTCATGGAAACCCTACGTTTCCAGAGTTCTCAGAGAGATGAGACCAACTGTCAGGATGTCAAAGAATGCTGATATTTGGATCTTGTGTTGTGGTTCTCTCCAAAATGTGCACTGGAGTGTAGGAAAATCGGCATGAAGGACACCTGGGCACAGTCAAGATGAAGAGTCTCACCTGGAACTACGTGTGGTGGCCAGGAATAGATAAACAGATTGAAGACTGGACCAAAAGCTGTTTGGGATGCCACAGTTTAAAATGCATCCCCACAGACACTGTTACATGTGTGGGAGTTGCCGTCGTCACCATGGCAAAGAATACATATTTGCTTTGCTGGGCCATTCACGGACTCCATGCTTCTGGTTGCTGTGGATGCTCATTCAAAGTGACTGGAAGTTATATCAATGAAGTCAATCACCTCGGCAAAGACTGTCTCTGCCTTGAAGACTATCTACACCAGAAACGGCTTACCAGAACAAATTGTGAGTGACAAAGGACCACAATACACGTCAGAAGTATTCCGACTGTTTATGCAGAAAAATGGCATCAGACATTTCAAATCACCTGCTCACCACCCAGCAATAAATGGGTTTGCTGAAAGATTTATCTAAACCTTCAAGAAGTGCATTAAAGTGATAGACAAGGGGGATATTTCTCCACAGCACAAAGTGGACAACTCCTTTTTGTGTATCGGAACTCTGTTCATGCGACAACAAATCAAACACCTGAAATGCTGTTCATGAGCAGGAATCTGAGATCTCAGATAGACCTCCTGAAACCAGACCTCTGGAGGGAATTACAGAATAAATGGTTCAGCCAGTTGCCAAGTGAAGCAGCAAGGAACTTTAAAATTGGGCAGGATGTCCTAGTGGTGATTTCCCAGAAGGCAAGTGGACACCTGCTAAGATAGCTACAAGAATTGGACCATTGCTTTGCATAGTGGATGTTAGAGATCAGACATGGAGGCATCATGTAAACCAGATACTGGATGCTCAACCAAAGGACACACCTGAGTGAACTGCATCCAACAAGACAGACACATTACACTCTCTAGATTTACCTCTTTGTGATGATGTCACCGACAGCAACGTAACACCAGAAACTGATAATGTTGTCTTAGGCAAGATACCTACCAAACCTGATGCTTCAGAATAGAGGGACATTTGGTTAGAACAGAGATGAGGAGGGATTTCTTTAGCCAGAGAATGGCTGATCTGTGGAATTAATTGTACAGGCAGCTGTGGAGGCCAAGTCATCAGGTATATTTAAAATGTAGGTTCATAGGTACTTAATTAGTCAGGTCATCAAAGCTTATGGGCAGAAGGCAGGAGAATGGAGTTGAGAGGGAGAATAAATCAGCCATGATGGAATGGAGGAGCAGACTGGATGGGCCATATGGCCTAATTCTGTTCCTATATCTTATGGTCTTACACAGTGAGTGACAGGACACTGAGGTGTGCGGTGGAACAAAGGGGTCTGAAAATATAAATCTGCAGTTCCTTTAAAGAGGCATCACAGGTTGATAGGGTTGTGAAGTAACACACACAAGATGCTGGAGTAATGCAGCAGGTCAAGCAGCATCTGTGGATGTGAACAAACAGTCAACATTTTGGGCCCAGACCCTTCTTCAGGACTGGAAAGGAAGGGCGAAGGTATCAGAACAAAAAGGTGTGGGAGGTGAAGAAGGAGAGTTAGGTGATAGGTGAAGCCAAGTGGGTGGGAAAGGTAAAGGGCTGGAGAGGAAGGGATCTGACAGGAGAGATCAGTGGACCATAAGAGAGAAGGAAGGAGGAGGGGACCCAGGAGAGGTGATAGATGGGAGAGAAGAGGTATGAAGCCAGAGTGGGATATAGAAGCAGGAGGAGTGGAAGGGAATTTTTTATTACCGGAAGGAAAATCAATATTCATGCCATCTGGTTGGAGGCTACCCTAATGGTACATAAGATGTCGCTCCTCCACCTGAGGGAGGCCTCGTCCTGGCACAAGAGGAGGTCATTGATTGAGAGGTATGGAGGGCTATGGCCTGGGTACAGATAGACGAGACTAGGCATGGACTAGAAGGGCTGATGGGCCTGATACTGTGTTGAGATGCTATATGACTTTATAAGTCCCAAACTGTCTGAACTCCATGGCTTCACTTCAAGATTCCACGGCAGAAGATCAGTTAGGAATGAGATTAGGGAGAGCAAACTGGGAGCCAAGGGATATCAGGAACAGGAGGATTAAGTGCACCTCGGTATTAGTACTGAGGTTTATTGCTTGAAGATGCTGCATCGTGGTTGCACCTGCTGATGCTGGCTCACAGCAATTATAATGCATTAATTACCTTGGCCTCTTGCCTGTTTGCTTTGGCACTGTGTGGACATTGTGAGTTTTTAAGTAAAATTTGTATTGAGAAATCTAACCACACTGGCTCTTTTCTTGTCTGGGAATGTTGTATGGGAATACTGATAACATTAATCAATGCCAGTTCACCTAATCATTTCCACTACATTTCAGGTGTGTTATAACACGGCAATATTGTGCGTGCAGTGTATGTGGAAGTCTATGCATGTAATGTATGGGTGCCTAAGTGTGCTGGGGGCATGCACACACATGTTCTTGTGTTTGTGTTTGTGTGCGTGCATGCATTATATGCATGCATTTGTGTGTGTGTGTGTGTGTGTGTGTGTGCATAGATGTATATGTGTATCTATGTGTATATACTTACACACATACATATATGTATATATGTATAGGTGTGTATATATGTATTAGTATGTCTATATAATTATACGTGTGTGCAATATTTCCCTGTGCACATTTGTATAAATGTGTATTCGTTTGCATTTGTTTGTAGTACATGCACTGGTATGCTTGTGTTTTGTTGTATGAGTAAGAAGTGAGTGAACTAATGCAGCCAATGTCTATATCTGCTGTGATATCCAATCTTTATGGTTGTATAGTGACCTGAGGAGATTTACTGTACCTTCCAGTCTGTTCTCTGGCCCGGCTGCAGCAAGGAACTGCAGCGCAGTACAGATGTTGAAATAAACCCCATGAGGCCAATGGATTAATTTCCTAAAGTAACAATCTTCCCACTTGGTTCCTGTTCCAACACAGCCTGATGCCTGTAGAGTCAGGTTATGCAGCAGACCAAAGACATCTTTCCACAGCAGGTTATCGCAAGAGCTTGCCAAGGTGGGGGCAGAGACTAGAATTAAAGTCACTTGATGTTCTATTGTTGCCTGTCAGATGATGAAGAATTTTGCTATAAAGAAAGCATCCTGGTGCTTCTGATTTTCTCCTTCGTTATAGTAAATCTCACTGCCTGAGGGAACGGAGTGTCTCCTAGTCTTTCATTTTTTATCTCCATATATGTTTATTTTCTGCTGATTCATTTCCTTGCTGTGCGTGTCACTCTCTGCATCTCTTCCTCTAACCCGAAAACATGCTCCCTCCCTGTCTCCTAGAAGGAGGCTATTCAGCCCATTGAGTTTATCTCTCATCAGGGGAACTATCCGATGCATCCCACTAATCCTGCTCTTTCTCTACAGCCCTGCAAGGATCCACCTCTCAAATAATCATTACCAGCAAGCCATCTGACAAGGTTTTGCCAGCTGGCAGCTCTGAGTTCAATTGGAGATGAAGAGCAGGAGGAAAGCTTAAGAAGTAATCGGTTTACCCTTAGCTCATTGGGATATTACGAACTGTTTTCCTTTGAGACTTCTTCAAAAAAACAGACAAGAGCTTTGAACTCAACTGTTGGCAGCTTCGGAACATCTGCCAAAAGATTGATAATGAGAAATATATTTTAACTGAGCCTTCCACGTCCCTGTCGGAACATCTCAAAACAATTTACAGATGATGAAACACTTTTTTAATGATTATTTCAGTCACCTTGGCTAAGGCTGCAAATCCATGAGACAAAATGATTATTGGCAACATGGTAGCACAGTTGTGTAGCAGTTACTGTAACACTATTACAGCAACAATGGCCTGGGTTCAAGTACAAAGTTCAAAGTATATTTATTATCGAAGTATGTATACATTATACAACCTTGAGATTCATCTCCTAACAGGCAGCCACAAAACAAAGAAACCCAAAAGAACCCATTAAAATAGAACATTGTCAAACCCCAGGTGCAAAGGGGAAAAAAAAGTCATGCAAACAATAAACAGAAGCAAATAAACTTCTGAACTGAAGTCCACAAAGGGAGTTTGTCCACGGATGCTGAGTTCAGTGCGGAGCCAAATAACCGTCGTGGAGCAGCAAGCTGAACCGGCCTGTCCCCCACCTCGGGCTCTGACACCCTGACCTTTTCAATCTGCACGGCGCCTAAATCATCGTCCAAACATCGGGTTCAGTCACCTCGATACATTCTGGGGCCTGGATCCCCCCCCCCACCACACCTCGGTTCGGCCAGTACCTAAACTTTCCAATTCAGTCCAGCACTTAAACTGTCATCCAAACGTCGGGTTTTGTCACTTCGATGCACGCTGGGGCCTAGATTCGGCCTGTACCTGACCTTTCCAATTTGGCCTGGTGCTTAAATCAAACAAACCTTGGGCTTCCTTGCTTGGCAGCGGGCCTGCTGCCTCACCTCACCTTGGTTCTACCACTTCCAATTGTCTCCAAGTCCAAACGGAAGTTATGGATGATAGCTTGTGATGATTATTTGCCAGAAAAAGAGTGACTAACAAAATATTTAGTTGTTTTCCTTGTTTCATCTGCCACCAGCCAGAAGACGCTGAGATTCACCAGCGTCATCTTAAACCAGAACCAATTCCACCACTGTTTGTAAGAAGTTTCTACTTTTTGCCCACAACCACGTGTGCTTCCTCCACATGGTCCTGTTTCCTCCCACATTCCAAAAAGTTAGGATGTCACATGGGTATAATTGGGCAGCCTTTGCTCATTGGGACAGAAGGGGCTTGCACCGTGCCGTATCTCAAAAACTGAAATGTAAGTAACCAGCTTGACGTACACAGTGAAACTCATGTGGTGATGCTAACCAGCAGAGGACAGGTTCAAAGTCCAAAGCAAATTTATTGTCAAAGTGCCTATAGTATATGTCACCATATACCACTCTTGTAGGCATTCACAGTAGAACAAAGTAATACAACAGGTTCAATGAAAAACTAAACTCAAACACAAACTGACAAACAACCAATGTGCAAAAGAAAACAGATGTGCAATGCAATACAATACATAACTAAATAGATAGCTAAATAATGCTGAGATAATGAGTTGTACATTAGTTACAGGGACGCGGCCAGTTATCTATCCACGTGCCTATCATGTGGTAAAGACCTAGCGAACACTCAGTTAGCCAGTTTTATGTTTTGTATGTTCAAAACATTACATTAATTCAAAGGAAGATACGGGAGTCCGAAATGCAGGTCTAACTTCAAGTTTACTTTAATCGAGGTGCACATGTAGCATGTGGTAGCATTGTGACGTATGCAATTCATATATTTTTACATGTGACCCATAATTAATTATTTAAACGAACAAGACTGCTTAATCAAACAATATACAGTAGGTAGAAGCTTTCTCTAATATTAGTGGAATATTAAATACCAACAACCAGGATAATACAATCATTGATTAGAAGAACCTCCACTGTTCTGAATGTGAAACTGTGGCTCATTCAGTAGCATTGTTTCACTTAAGTCAAAAACTGTAGTACAAGCCAAAAACTCTAAATATTCGACTGCAAACTGCTCCAAAGCAGATTTGAAGTTCTCAGTTGCTGTAGCTGCCATCTTACAACTGGGCCAGATCTACTCTCCTGAGAGGCTTCAAATCAGCACTGGAGCTGCTATGAGGAAAAGCAGAAGTATCCACTGTAGTATCTGTATATTTATCCCCAGTCACATTTAAACCATCCTTATCTGTTTGTTGACATGTCAGGAGTTTGCAGTATGCAAATCAGCAGCTGTTTTCCTGATCTTTAAACGGTAAAACATCAGGAAGCGTCCTTTGTGGTGATCCGACAGGAGTGCAAAAGGCACTCCGTGTGTGTGTGTGTGTGTGTGTGTGTGTGTGTGTGTGTGTGTGTTTACACACATGTGTGCATACGTTCATGTGTGTGTATATTGTGTGTGCATATAAGTATGCATGCAAGTGCATGCACATGAATCTGCAACTGTGCAGACATCCCACCTTTCCCGGAAGTTCCGGGAGTCTCCTGCGTATGAATAGTGGCTCGCTGATGCCCGCAAATTATATACATTATCATGGAAATCAATTTTTTTGAGTGCGAGCAGGAGAAAGCAAGAGGGAGCGCGGGAGCGACCACGAGAGAGAGAGCAAGAGCAAGCAAGCGAGCGAGAGAGAGAACGAGAAAGAAAGCAAGCGAGAACTCGTGAGCGAGAGCGATAGCAAGCGAGAGCGTGCTAGCGAGAGCGATAGCAAGCGAGAGTGCGCGAGAGAGCGCGAGAGAGCGCAAGAGAGCGCGAGAGAGCGTGAGAGAGAAAGCAAGCGAGAGCGCGAGCGAGCAAGAGAGAAAGCAAGCAAGGGCGCTTGAGAGTGCGCGAGCGACCACGAGTGAGAGAGCGCGAGCAAGATCACGCCATGGCAGAGTGTTCCAAAAAATATATAAAACGTACGTCACCCCAGACTACACTAAAGTGTAGCCCTGCCTAATAAGGGTCAAAATAATGACAGTGTTGCTCACTGCACTGTTTGCAACAGTGACTTTTCTATTGCCCATGGTGGGTTAAGACTGTAAAAGACGTGTTGAGGTGAGTTTAACAGGTGTCATTCATTCATTAGCATAGCTAATGTTATTTAAACTAGCTGGCCGGTTCCTAAGGAGCTACTCTATTGCAGACATCCCACCTCTCCCGGGAGTCTCCGGCAAATTGATGGTGCTACCTCCCTGAAATGAGTTTTTGCGGGGTGGGATGTCTGTCTGTGTGTATGCATATGTTCAGGCGCATGCTCATGTACGTGCATGTTTATATGGGTGCACATTGCGTGTGTATAAGTGTGGATGCAAGTGTGCACACATGAGACTGGATGTGTGTGTGTGTGTGTGTGTGTGTGTGTGTGTGTGTGTGTGTGTGTGCCCGTGTGTGTTTGACTACATACATGAATGTGCTAAGCATTGAGTAGAACGCCAGACCGGGACCTCGCCCTGTCTGGACCATGGGAGCGGGGCCACCCTGCACTGAAAGAATTCATGCGCTGACATCTTCTGGAGGCAAAGCAAGTCACCCTCAACCCCAAGGACTGCCTGAGAAGAAGAGGATGTAGGTCTTTCCTTTTCGTATTTACACATGTCATTTCAGTGCAGACATTATCTGCTTCACATGCACAGGATGTCAATAGAACATGCATTCCATACATTTTTAAATTCCCGAACTGGAGACTTTCCAGTCTACTGCATCAATTGCCAAGCCAAATCCTTGCACAATTTAAAAAATTGCTGTCAACACATTTTAACCTTCTCGAACCCAGAATGGAAACAAGTACACTCGGGTTTATTTCCAAAGTGCCAGTTCTGGTTCAGTGTGTACTTTCTGAGTCAACTCTCCTGTGTCCGAGACCCATGCCAGGGCAGTGAGGGAGCTATCGTGTGTGGTATGCCATACAGTCTTGTAGGTGGATAGCAAATATCCCACTGCCCTCTTCTGAGATCGAACGGGCCATGACTTATTGTTGAAAATAATTTGTTAAAACTGTGGATGCCAACAATCTGAAATTAAAACAGAAATGCTGGATCAGGTGGCACCTGTGGTTAGAGAAAGAGTTAATATTCGCAGCCTTTTTTAGAGCTGGGAAAAAGAGGTATCTCTTACTAGTACTTTATACTTTATACTTTATTGTTGCCAAACAATTGATAGGAAAGAATATGAGAGTGTGATGTAGAACAAAGCCAACATCCATGATGGGACAACTCAAGATGGCTTTACTGTGGCAGTTACCAGTGCAAAAGTTTCTTGGACAGTGTAATGTGCTGTTAATGGGACGGTTGTGGGAGCTACCCAGCAAGCAAAACTGAAAATGAGTAGGCTAAGAGTTAAGGAAAATGGAGCTAACATGACAGAAAAATAGAAAATGGAAAATAAATTGTTAAGATTACACATGTTTGGCAGCATTAGGCGAAAGACAAGAAGATGAAACTTTAGCTGAGGGATCTTTATTACGCATGAGAAAAAAAGAAACAAGTTACTCTAGGTAGCAGTGATGGTAATAGGTGGGACAAAGGCAATATATTTGATAGAACATAGGACATGGAACAGTACAGCACGGGAACAATGCTGTACCAAACCAATTAAATAAGTAATCAAATGGCTAACTAATCTCTTCTGCCTACATATTGTTCCATTTTCCTCATGTGCCTGTTTAAACATTTCTTAGAAGTCTCTAATATTACCTACTCCCCAGGCAGCATATTCCAGGCATCCACCACTCCATGTGTAATAAAGTTGTTTGTCCTATCTCCCCTCTCACCTTACGTGCATGCTCTCTGGTTTTAGACTTTTTAACCCTGGGAAAAAGATATTGCCTGTCTCCCCTATGTACACCTCTGATAGAGCAAGGACAGGCAGGATCAGAATAGGCCGCTATATTAATAATAGTAATAGGCAGTAATCGGATGTCACTAGTGTCCTGGCCAGTATTTATTCCTCCCTCCATTGACTGATTATGGACACAGAAGTAAAATGTAATCACTGCTTTTAGTGCTCTCATACAATATATTTCTGTTCAGTTACAATATTTCCTGGCTTTAATTTAACACAATTTTAAAGTTTGCTGCCTTTTGTTTCACTAATGTGTTGATATATAACCTGCCACTTAATACTAGACAAGTGAGCATCACTTCTTGTTTATCTCTCCACGAGTATCAACCCTTCTCCTGGACTAATGCTATAAAACAGGGATGGCCAACCTATGGTGCATGCGCCAAAAGTGGTGCATTGGATGATTAGAAGTGGCTTATTGCACCCCAGTGATAATAATAAAAAAGTAAGCCTACTCATGCAATAAATATTAACCAAAAACCGATTTGTAGAAAAAAAATCTATAACAGGAATTCAAGTAGCTTAGAGCTAGAAGTTGGTTTTACTGAGAATAAATCTAAAACTTAGCAATTATTTTTAGTGATTTTATTATTTTGTGCACATCTTTTGGCAATTATTATCTTCTTTCACATTAATCTGTTTTCAATTTTTAAAAAAATGTTCAATGAGTCAAACTAGGAAAGAAGGACTTTTGTTCTGCAGTTGTTCCACAACTGTTCAATATATGTTTGATACTTGTTTGGTCCTGAGGCGCCAGGCGTCTGCACCAGCGTTGCGTCGCAGGTTTTTGCCAGTCAGTTTACAACTGACACTCGTGCACTACGGAGTTGTGCTTTGTTCGCCCTTCGTGGACGTTTGCAGTTTTGTACTTTTCCAAAAATTAAGCCTTGTTTTTATATTCAGTTACCTATCACAGTGCAAAAGAAAAGCAGAGAATGATTGTAACTGTGAATTCAATGAACAGTGAGAAAATGAGTTCTTATTTATAGCGGGTCCATCAGGAAAACAGTTGTGCATTGTTTGTGAAAACATTTTCAGCCATAAAATTGATTAAAAACAAAACGAGGTCACGATTGACTGATTCAAATTTGAAGAATTCTCTGCTGCTCTCAGTAACTAATTTAACTCCAAACATTAAAAGCTTGGCGAAATCAAAACAGACTCAAAAGTCTCATTAAGGTAAGCAATGTTTATCTTGTTTTTATATTATATCAATATGTAAAAATGCTAAATATGTCTATATTGACATATTTTTACAAGAATTGAATGGGAGTACAAGAGTTGTATGGCGCATCTGAAATCGTGTGTGAAAAAATTGACGCATGGAATGTAAAATGTTGGCCACCCCTGCCATAAAACATCGGAGCAAAACTGGGCCATTGGGCCATCGAGTCTGATCTGTCATTCCATTATGGCTGATTTATTATTCCTTTCAACCCCATTCTCCTAACTTTGATGTCCTTAATAATTAAGAACCTATCAACCACTGCTTTAAATATACCTACTCAATGACTTGGCTTCCATAGCCGTCTGCGGCAATAAATTCCACAGATTCGCCACCTTCTGGCTAAAGAAATTCCTCTTCATTTCTGTTCTGTTTATACAGAAGCTGTGTCCTCTAATCCTAGACTCCCCCGCTAAATAAAACATCCTCTCCACATTCACTGTAACTAGACCTTTCAATGTTCGAAAGGTTTCAACAAGATCCTCACTCATTCTTCTAATGATTATTGCAACATCCTCCATAATCAGTCATTCTTTGAAATGAAATCATTACTATTCTGACTGAAGATTTCTGACAGCCTGACATGTGCAGCGCTCGACATTCAGTGTCCACTTTATTAGATACACCTGTACACCTGCTCATTGTTGCAAGTATCTAATCAACCAATCATATTGCGGCAACTCAAAGCATAAAAGTTGTCTTATGGTCAATTGTTGTTCAAACTAAGCATCAAAATGGGGGAGAAATGTGATCTAAGTAACTTTGACCTTAGAATGATTGTTGGCACCAGATGGGGTGGTTTGAGTATCTCAGAAAATGCTGAACTCCTGGGACTTACACGCACAATAATCTGTAGAGTTTACAGAGAATGGTTTGAAAAACAAGAAACATCCAGTGAGTGGCAGTTCTTTGGGAAAAAATGCCTTGTTAATGAGAAAGGTCAGAGGAGAAGGGCCAAACTGATTCAAGCTGACAGGAAGGCAACAGTGACTCAAGTAACCATGAGTTACAACAGTGATGTGCTGAAAAGCATTTCTGAACGCACAGCACATCGAACCTTGAAGTGGATGGGCTACAGCAGCGGGAGACTACAAACATACACTCTGTGGCCACTTTATAATCTGTCTAAGTGTATAATCTGTCACTTGCTATAAAACAAGTGAGCACTGCTTCTCTGCTGTCAGCATGGTCTATCTCCCCACAGGTAACAGCCCCTTTCCTGGACTGTTGCAACATCCTCCATGAACATCTTTTCTTTGAAATCATATCATTACTCATGTCCTATTCTGACCAGATATTTCTGACAGCCTGACATATGTGCACTCTATACTTGCTTTGATCTTTCAATACTCTGACCATTTAAAAATCAGGACTTGAGATTCATCTTGTTTTGCCTTTTTTGTAACACAGTTTAAACAATGTGTCCGCATAAGCTGTAATGTATGGATCTATTTCTTTTACAGCGATGACCTCCCCCCCCCCCCACTTAGCACTACTTATTGATCTGTTGACTATGCATGCGCTGTTGGCCTACACATGGGCATTGTTCTCTCTCTCTCTCGTTACAATGTGAATACACCAGTTAAGCCATCTCCCGCGTGCGTGCTTTTATTTAATTGATATGTAGTTGTTCACAGACACAGCAAATTGGTGACGAGCGCAAAACTTAATGTCAGAAAATGTCACAGACTGCACCAACAGTTACGGGATGAAAAAGCAAGAGGTAAACAGCACAAGAAGGCCGTCACGGGCCCCAACAAAGGAAGGCTTGAGTACAGCATAGTAACAGTGAAAGACTTGCTGAATTTAACATGAAAATAATGTGCGATGGCAACAGTCAGGAAAGTTGACGAATTTGATTGCAGTAATGAAGGCTGGGAGTCGTATATCGAGAGGGTTGAACAGTATTGTAATGTGAACAATGTGAAGGAGAAAAGAAAGCCCCTACACTTCTTAGCTTAATGGGCCCAAGGATATACAGTCTCTTACGCAACCTAATAACTCCTGAAAAGCCAGTAAGCAAGACTTTCAATAGTTATAATTTCACAAAATCACTTGAGCCCTGAACTGCTGGAAATCACTGATAGATTTAGATTTTACAAAAGGAACCAGTCAAAAGATGGAATCATTTCTGAATTCATTGCTGAACTATACACATTTTTCTCGATGGACTTTCTGATGCATTAAGGGACAGGCTTGTATGTGGCATGCATCATCAAAGCACTGAAAAGAGGCTAATATCTGAAAGAGACCTAACCTTAAGGACAGGCATTGACCATTACAATACTTTCAGAGACTGCAGCAAAGGATGCAGCAGATCTACAGAAAAGGGGGTTGGAATGTGAAATGCACAAAATGTCCATGAATGGTGAAAGAAGCCAAAGATGTAATCCATGTGGCAAATCCTCCCATGATGCAAATAACTGTTGATTCAAAGAAAAAGTCTACAGGATGTGTCATAAACAAGGTAGACAAAAAGGAGAATGAAAAGCCTCAAACACAAAAAAAGCAAATGCATAAAGTTACAGAATGTAAAACAGAATCAGAAAACACAGAGTCTGACAAAGGTGAATCGTCATGCTTAGATCCGCATAGCATTACTGAAGCAGTTGCAGTATAATATGGATCACAATACATGTGTCTAATGTAAAACTCAAAATGGAGCTGGATACAGGGTGATGCTGAAGACCTGCACAGGAGAAAAAGTGTCCCCCAAAGGCAAACTGAAAGTGAAGGTGACGTTTGTGTAACATAGAAAATAGGTGCAGGAGTAGGCCATTCAGCCCTTCGAACCTGCACCACCATTTATTATGATCATGGCTGATCATCCAACTCAGAACCCCGCCCCAGCCTTCCCTCCATACCCCCGATCCCCGTAGCCACAAGGGCCGTATCTAACTCCCTCTTAAATATAGCCAATGAACTGGCCTCAACTGTTTCCTGTGGCAGAGAATTCCACAGATTCACCACTCTCTGTGTGAAGAAGTTTTTCCTAATCTCGGTCCTAAAAGGCTTCCCCTCTATCCTCAAACTGTGGCCCCTCGTTCTGGACTTCCCCAACATCGGGAACAATCTTCCTGCATCTAGCCTGTCCAATCCCTTTAGGATTTTATACGTTTCAATCAGATCCCCCCTCAATCTTCTAAATTCCAACGAGTACAAGCCCAGTTCATCCAGTCTTTCATCATATGAAAGTCCTGCCATCCCAGGGATCAATCTGGTGAACCTTCTTTGTACTCCCTCTATGGCAAGGATGTCTTTCCTCAGATTAGGGGACCAAAACTGCACACAGTACTCCAGGTGTGGTCTTACCAAGGCCTTGTACAACTGCAGTAGTACCTCCCTGCTCCTGTACTCAAATCCTCTTGCTATAAATGCCAGCATACCATTCGCCTTTTTCACCGCCTGCTGTACCTGCATGCCCACTTTCAATGACTGGTGTATAATGACACACAGGTCTCGTTGCACCTCCCCTTTTCCTAATCGGCCACCATTCAGATAATAATCTGTTTTCCTATTTTTGCCACCAAAGTGGATAACTTCACATTTATCCACATTAAATTGCATCTGCCATGAATTTGCCCACTCACCCAACCTATCCAAGTCACCCTGCATCCTCTTAGCATCCTCCTCACAGCTAACATTGCCACTCAGTTTCGTGTCATCCGCAAACTTGGAGATGCTGCATTTAATTCCCTCATCCAAGTCATTAATATATATTGTAAACAACTGGGGTCCCAGCACTGAGCCTTGCGGTACCCCACTAGTCACCGCCTGCCATTCTGAAAAGGTCCCGTTTATTCCCACTCTTTGCTTCCTGTCTGCTAACCAATTCTCCACCCACACCAATACCTTACCCCCAATACCGTGTGCTTTAAGCTTGCACACTAATCTCCTGTGTGGGACCTTGTCAAAAGCCTTTTGAAAATCCAAATATACCACATCCACTGGTTCTCCCCTATCCACTCTACTAGTTACATCCTCAAAAAATTCTATGAGATTCGTCAGACATGATTTTCCTTTCACAAATCCATGCTGACTTTGTCCGATGATTTCACCGCTTTCCAAATGTGTTGTTATCACATCCTTGATAACTGACTCCAGCAGTTTCCCCACCACCGACGTTAGGCTAACCAGTCTATAATTCCCCGGTTTCTCTCTCCCTCCTTTTTTAAAAAGTGGAGTTACATTAGCCACCCTCCAATCCTCAGGAACTAGTCCAGAATCTAACGAGTTTTGAAAAATTATCACTAATGCATCCACTATTTCTTGGGCTACTTCCTTAAGCACTCTAGGATGCAGACCATCTGGCCCTGGGGATTTATCTGCCTTCAATCCCTTCAATTTACCTAACACCACTTCCCTACTAACATGTATTTCGCTCAGTTCCTCCATCTCACTGGACCCTCTGTCCCCTACTATTTCTGGAAGATTATTTATGTCCTCCTTAGTGAAGACAGAACCAAAGTAATTATTCAATTGGTCTGCCATGTCCTTGCTCCCCATAATCAATTCACCTGTTTCTGTCTGCAGGGGACCTACATTTGTCTTTACCAGTCTTTTCCTTTTTACATATCTATAAAAGCTTTTACAGTCAGTTTTTATGTTCCCTGCCAGTTTTCTCTCATAATCTTTTTTCCCCTTCCTAATTAAGCCCTTTGTCCTCCTCTGCTGAACTCTGAATTTCTCCCAGTCCTCAGGTGAGCCACTTTCTCTGGCTAATTTGTATGCTTCTTCTTTGGAATTGATACTATCCCTAATTTCTCTTGTCAGCCACAGTGCACTACCTTCCTTGATTTATTCTTTTGCCAAACTGGGATGAACAATTGTTGAAGTTCATCCATGCAACCTTTAAATGCTTGCCATTTGGAGGCCAAACACAGCAGTTAGAGTTTTATGTATTAAAAAGTGGAGGGTCAGCACATTTCGGACATGATTGGCTGAGAAAAATCCTACTAGACTGGCACTCAATCAAATCTCAGTGTGGAATCAGCAGGCAATGGCAGCCCAAATGGTAGCACTAACCAGAGACTAGTCATCATCATCATCTTCAGAAGTTTTCTGATGACTCTGCCATAGTTGGATGCATCAGCAAGGGAGATGAGGCTGAGTACAGGGCTACGGTAGGAAACTTTGTCACATGGTGTGAGCAGAATTATCTGCAGCTTAATGTGAAAAAGACTAAGGAGCTGGTGGTAGACCTGAGGAGAGCTAAGGTACCGGTGACCCCTGTTTCATTCCAGGGGGTCAGTGTGGACATGGTGGAGGATTACAAATACCTGGGGATATGAATTGACAATAAACTGGACTGGTCAAAGAATACCGTCTACAAGAAGGGTCAGAGCCGTCTCTATTTCCTCAGGAGACTGAGGTCCTTTAACATCTGCCGGACGATGCTGAGGATGTTCTACGAGTCTGTGGTGGCCAGTGCGATCATGTTTGCTGTTGTGTGCTGGGGCAGCAGGCTGAGGGTAGCAGACACCAACAGAATCAACAAACTCATTCGTAAGGCCAGTGATATTGTGGGGATGGAACTGGACTCTCTGACGGTGGTGTCTGAAAAGAGGATGCTGTCCAAGTTGCATACCATCTTGGACAATGTCTCCCATCCACTACATAATGTACTGGTTGGGCACAGGAGTACATTCAGCCAGAGACTCATTCCACTGAGATGCAACACAGAGCGTCATAGGAAGTCATTCCTGACTGTGGCCATCAAACTTTACAACTCCTCCCTTGGAGGGTCAGACACCCCGAGCCAATAGGCTGGTCCTGGACTTATTTTCTGCATAAATAATTTACATATTATTATTTAACTATTTATGGTTTTATTATTATTTATTATTTATGGTGCCACTGTAATGAAAACCAATTTCCCTCGGGACCAATAAAGTATGACTATGACTATGACTATGACTAACAGCTGCTTAATGCTAATGAGAAGGTGTATGAGAAGAGGGCTGGTAAATTCAAAGGTACGAAGGCCAGAATTGAACTGGATGAAACAGCAACTCCATAAAGTGCGCCCAGTGCCTTAGGCATTACGTCCTAAAGTGGATGCTGAACTGCAGAGCTTGGGGGCATCTGGAATTCTCTCCCAGGTTGAGTGGAACAACTGGGCCACACCCATGGTCCTGGTGATCAAGAAAAGGAAGGCCGGAGCCTTTCACATATGTAGGTATTTCAAGGTGAGTATTAACCCAGTGCTGCTGTGTAGAATCCCCTGCCATGAATAGAAGACACTTTTGCATCTTTGGCAAGCAGGGAGAGGTTTTCAAAGATTGACTTGCCGCAAGCCTATCTGCAAATGGAAATCAAGGAGTCAACCAGGAACTTCCTCAAAATCAACACTCACGAGGGACTGTTCCAGTATAATCATCTTGTCTTTGGCCTCACTTCAGCTCCAACAACTTGGCAAAGAGCAATGGAATAAGTGCTCCAAGATATCTCAGGAACACAATGTTACCTTGATGATATCACTGTGACCGGCAGGAATGCTGAAGAGCACCTCCAGAACCTTAGTAAAGAGCTTATATGTCTGAGTGAGCATCGTCTGCGCGCAAAAAGGATGAAATGTGTTTTTTTCAAGAATGGAATCTCACATTGTAGACATGTCATTGACAAGTGTGGCTTACATCAGTCACAACAGAAGACTGAAGCAGTGTTATAGGCACCCAGACCAAAAAATGTGTCACATCTCGGGTCATACTTGGGCCTTGTACTCTACTACCACTGGCTTCTCCCAAACATTGCTACAGTGTTGCACCATTGAATGCCTTGCTGCAGACAGGAACTAAGTGGGAATGGTGAGAAATATGTGAATGAGCATTCAAGGGAACATGGAGACTAATAATATCCAATGAACTGCTCCCCCATTATGAGCCAACCCTGCCCATCAGACTGGCATGTGATGCGTCCCCTTATGGCATTAGAGCTGTTTTGTCACACATTATGAAAGATGGGTCTGAATGTCCAATTGTGTTTGCTTGAAGGTCACTGACAAGTGCAAAAAGCAACTATACACAGATCAACAGAGAGGCCCTTAGCCTAGTATGGAGAATAAAGAAATTCCTTCACTACCTCTACGGACAAAAGTTTACATCAGTGATAGATCACTGGTTAGCTGAAAAGTTTATCCAAACCTTCAAGAAGTCCATTAAAGCTATGGACAAGGAGGACATTTCTCTACAGCACAAGGTGGACAACTTCCTTTTTGTGTATTGGAACTCTATTCATGCGACGACAAATCCAACACCTGCAATGTTGTTCATGAGCAGGAATCTGAGATCTTGCATGGACCTTCTGAAACCGGATCTACAGAGGGAAGTGCAGAATAAACAGTTCAGCCAGTTGCCAAGTGAAGTGGCAAGGAGATTCAAGATTGGACAGGAAGTCTGAGCACATGATCCCCAAGAAGACAAATGGATACCTGGTAGGATAGCTACAAGAACTGGACAACTGATGTACACAGTGGACGATGGAGATCATACATGGAGATGGCATGTGGACCAGATACTGGATGCAAAGCTGAAGAACACTCCTGAGTCAATTGCACCTAACAAGACAGACACATTACAGTCACCAGACTTACATTTCAGTGATGATCTCACTAACAGTGACATGACACCGGAAACCAAGCATATTGTCCTAGTCAGGACACGTACCAAATCCATGGGTCCAGAGGTATAACGAGAACATTATTGTTGACAAGACACCTGCAAAGCTGATGCCACTCCACAGGTCCAGAGGCACTATCCTGAAGAAACAGGATAAATGTCTTTGCCCCCCACCCCAAAAGACTGAACCTTTAGAACTGTGAACTTAGTTATGGACTGTTATTGTGAAAGCATGATTATTTGGAATATGGATTTATGAAAGGGAAATTGAATGTTTGTATATTTACTGTTTTATGGTGCATTAATCTAAAGGGGGAGGAAATATAATGTCTGAATCTATTTCTTTTAGTGCAATGCCCCTCCAGCACTACGTATTAATCTGTTGTCTGCACATGCGCTGTTGTCTACATATGTGCATTACTCTCTCTCTCTCTCTCTCTCTCTCTCTCTCACTGCAATATGAATACACCAGCTGAAGCCATGTATGCGTGCTTTCATTTAATTGATTTGTAGTTATGCACAGACACAACAAAAGCCATGGTTAGGATCTTTGTCTCCTCTTTGTTCAAGATAATGAGCAAAAATATCTAGACTTCCACAGGATGGCACTTAAAACCTAATTCATTCACCAAGCCGGTCTTGAAATCTCTCTCTCTGTGGTTTCATTTGAAAATAGTGGGTTTTTTTTAAATAATACTCGAGTTATGTGCCCTGGAATGTTTCTTCAAGTTACCCTCTGGGGATGATACTGTTGAGAAAGAATGAAACTTAAAACATAGGCAGACAAAATGCTGAGGGCCAAATGCTCTCTTCTGCATAGATATGGGGGCAGCATGGTAGTGTAGTGGTTAGTATAAAACCTTACCATGCCAGCAACTCACTGGAGTCTCTAGAGTTAACGGAGAATGGTGCGAAAAACAAGAAACATCCAGTGAGCGGCACATCCTTGGGAGAAAATGCCTTTAATGAGAGAGGTCAGATTCAAGCTGACAGGAAGGCAACAGTAACTCAAATAACCAGGTGTAACAACAGTGCTATGATAAAGAGCATCTCTGAATGCACAACATGTCGAACATTAAAGAATGAAAGAATAAGAAGGTGGATGGAAGAGAAGGAATAAAAATTGGCATGTGATAGGCGTGATGGAAATTGGTTTGGTGAGGGACAGGTGATGAAGTAGAAAACTGGGAGCTGACAGGTGGAAGGGGTAAAGGGCTGAAGAAGAAGAAATGTAATAGGAGTGGAGAATGCATCAGGGAGAAGGAGAAGGAGAAGGAACACTAGAAGGAATAGATGGGCAGGAGAGAAGAAGAGAAGTAGTAAGAGGGTAATCAGAATGGGAGATGGAAAAATAGAGGAGAGAGGGGGTGAAATTACAGAAGTTTGGGAAATCAAAGTTTATGCCATCGTGTTAAAGGATACTCAGATGAAATATCGTCATAATCATAGTCATACTTTATTGATCCTGGGGGAAATTGGTTTTCCCGGGGAAAATATGAGCTGTTTTTCCTCCAACTTGAGTTTGGCATCATGGCAGTAGATTTGGCCATGGACAGACATGTCAGAATAGGAAGGGGAAGTTAAATTGAAATAGGCAGCCAATGGGAGCTCCTGCCTTTTGGAGAGGAACAATAGTGTTCAATAACATGGTCCCCCAACCTGTGTCAGATCTCACCAATATAGATGAGGCCACACAAGGAATGACTGTCATAGATGACTCCAACTGGAGTGTAGATAGTGTAGGTATCACATGTGAAATAAACATGTTGGACCAAAGCATCTGTTCCTGGGCTTTTTGACACTATGACTCTATGAAATTATATATCAAAGAAGATGGAGCTTTATCATAAGATGGGGCTTAAGAAGTTGGAGTTTCATTATAACCTATCCAGGACCTCCTACACTCTTGTGTGTAAATTGGGAGGCGGTGTGATTGGACATGTTGAGAAGTTTTGAGATCTAACTACGAAGCAAGAGGGTGGTCATTGTAACCCAATCTCACCTAGCAGAAAAATGTCCCATCAAATCAGTTGCCACTCTTGCTTTCTGTCTTGATTATTGGTTGATCTTATCAGATCTCAGCAGTTTATTATCTTGTAACTTGAGTTAAAATCATGTCCATTGGTAAATTAGTGAAATGTAGGACACTCCCATTGTAATATCAGAGAAATCTTTAATCAGGAAGTGATTCTGTGATGTTCTAATAACCTCTTCTTCTGTGAAGACATATGCAAAGTTTATGAGCAGTTTTCAGCCCCTTATCTAAGAAAGGATGTGGTGGCGTTGAAGAGGGTTTAGAAAAAGCTCACAAGAATGATCTCAGGGATGAAAGCATTAATATATGAGGAGAATTTAATAGCTCTGGGCCTCCACTGACTGGAGTTTAGAAGAATGAGGGGGATCTCATTGAAACCTATTGAATATTGAATGGCATAGACAGTGTCGATGTGAAGAGGATGCTTCCTACAGTGGAGGAGTGCTGGCATTGGTGAGGGTTCATAGGAAGTTCATGAGAATGACCTTGACAATGAAAGAGATAATGGGAGAGGAGGTTCATGAGAATGATCTCAGAAATGAAAGGGTTATCATATGATGACAATTTAATGGCTCTGGGCTTGTACTTACTGGAGATTAGAAGAATGAGGGACAAATGGCCTAACTGGAGAACCACAGTGACTTAGCAGCATCTCAGAGTTCAATTCTATTACAGCTCGGGGCATTTCAGAGTTAAATTCCATTACAACTCAGGGAGTTTCAGAGTTCAATTCTATTACAGCTCGAGGCATTTCAGAGTTCAAATCTATTACAGCTCGGAGCATTTCAGAATTCAATTCTATTACAGCTCGGGGCATGTCAGAGTTCAATTCTATTACAACTCGGGGCATGTCAGAGTTCAATTCTATTACAGCTCGGGGCGTTTCAGATTTTAATTCTATTGCAGCTCAGGGTGTTTCAGAGTTCAATTCTGGCATTCTCTGTAAGGGGTTGATATGTTTTTCCCTTGACCTTGTGGTCTTCCTTTGGGTGCCACCGTTTCCTCTCATTGTCCAAAGACATATTGGCTAGTGAAATTATTGTCATTGTAATTGTTCTGTGACTAGGCTAGTGTTAAATAGGCAGGGAGCTCATTGGGCCCAATGTCCCTGTTCCTCACGTGTCTCAAATATATATAAAAAAATTAAAATTCCTCTCCTATGTCATACAGTCTTGTCTTAAAGCAGTTACAACATATTTGTTTGTAGCAAGTCTGTTTTTTAACGTGCCCCTCCAAAGTAAAACTGGGCAGCTCTTGTTTTCATGTTTTTCACATTTTATTCTAATACTTCATTCCTGATGCAAGCGTTTATTGACACATTAAAGGATCCTTGCAGTCACCCTGAATTGTGGAATGTGCTCTCCATACATTTCTGAGTTCTTTGCTGGAGTGAGTAGTCTTGTACCTTGCATTAGTGGCTGTAGTTCATCAAGTCTTGACAGTGGGTGTCAACGCCAGTTGGACTCTAGGAGGACAAACAACCTGTGCTTGTGTTCTTGTCATCAGCCTACATCTGCACCTGTGCCAACCCTACATCCAAGCATGCATGTACACCAGAAATGCACCACTAGGGAGTACAAGTAAGAAACTTGATTGAATTTCCTCTTCCCTAACTAAAATTTTATGACAAGTTTAGTTTGAGCTCAGAATCAAGTGCAACCATCCTGGTAGAGCTCAAAAAGAGAAACATAGAGCCATGAACTTTATTATACTTCTACATCACTAATACTTAAGAAATCCTCATTTTTGGCAGAAGGTCCAAAACTCAAGGGCTGTAGTAGTCAACTGTCCAAACTTCAAACATCTCTTCTAATTTATATTTGAATGCAGTTATTTTAAATTGGGAATCCTCTAAGCACCACTCCAACTGTATTTATTCACTTTCTCTCTCTATGTGGAAGCATTTTCTCTGTGAACCAAAGCTACTGGCCTGCATGTAAACCAAGGATATTGTCAACAAAGTCTAAGGTATTGAACAAAATTTACAAAGAGTATTAATGCTACTGTGAGATTATCTCAAAAATTGTATGAGCCAACTTATTGAACACTGCAAGATAAAAGCTAATTTACTGCAGTTCCTAACAGAGTTGAATCATGTTTTGTATTAAATAACCACTCTTCTCTTGGTGATAAAGGGAGGGTGGCTGGTGTATCAGTTTATGTGGACAGGAAAGACTGTGGAGAATAGGATAGATATTAGACAAAGAAGCCCGCATTTATATCTATGAACAAGATAGAAGGGGATCTGAACACATTTATCTCCTTCTAGCCACCAAACCCCACGTTACTGTATCTCCATTTGTGTAGACACTCAGCATTGTCAAAATAAATGTTCTTAGAACAAACTCTACTTTCTTTGAAATTTGCACATCACAGAAGTTATATTTTCTTTGAAGATTTGATATGTCATTAAAAACATTACCAAACTTCTATTGATGCACTTCCATAGAGTCACTGGAAAGTATCCTAACTGGTTGCATCATGGCCCGGTATGGAAACAGTTCCTGGCATAAAATGGGGAATATAGTCCTGTCTATCACAGACAAAGGCCTCCCCACCACTGAGAACATCTACAAGGAGCGCTGCCACAAGAAAGGAGCATCCATCCTCAAAATCCCCACCATCCAGGCCATGCTGTCTTCTCACTGCTACCATCAGACAGAAAGTACAGAGGTCTTAGCTCCCTAACCACCAGGTTCAGAAACAGTTATTACCCTACAACCATCAGCTCCTGAACCCGCATAAGAGCTATGAGGGAAGAGGAAAGATTGCCACTATTAAGCGATATGAGGGAAATGTGGGACAAGGGCTGGTAGGTGATAAGTAGAACCAATGGGAAGGTTATAACAGGCAGGTGGAGAGGAATGGATAGGAAAGATGAAGAAAGAGATATGGAACTAGGTGGAGAATGGAGAGTGTGTGGGAGGATTACATCAGGAATATGGGTACCTGGATTTGAAAACTTACACAATCACACCATTGTGCTATAAACTACCTTGGAATATGAGATGTGCTCTTCCAATTAACATTTGGCCTCTCCATAGCAATGGAGAAGGCCGAGGAGAGAGGTGTTGGTGTAGGAATGGAAGACAAATTGAAATGAAATGCAACCAGAAGTTCAAGACAAACATCATGAACAGATGGCAGGTGCTCTGCAGGATGATCCATGCTTGGTTTCTGCAGTGTAGAAGAGGACATTGTAGAGCGCCAAATGCAGCAGACCAGATTGGATGAGGTGCAGCTGAACTTCTGCCTCACTCTGCTATGTTAATTGGCTTCTATAATCAGAATCCGGTTTAGTATCACTAACATACAGTGCCTACAAAAAGTATTTACCCCCCTTGGAAGTTTTCATGTTTTAGTGGATTTTTTTGACACTGATCAACAGAAAAGATTTTTTCGTATCAAAATGAAAACAGAACTCTACAAGGTGATCTAAATTAATTACAAATATAAAACACAAAAATTATTGATTGCATAAGTATTCATCCCCTTCAAGTCAGTATTTTTTAAATGCACCTTCAGCAAAAAGTACAGCCTTGAGTCTGTGTGGATAGATCTCTACCAGTTGTGCGTATCAGGACATTGCAATTTTTCCCCATTCTTCTTTACAAAACTGCTCAAGTTCTGTCAGATTGCACGGGGATCGTGAGTGAACAGCCCTTTTCAAGTCCAGCCACAAATTCTGGATTGAGGTCTGGACTCTGACTTGGCCACTCCAAACATGGCATTTGTTCTGATGGCCAAAAAGCTCAAGTTTTGAACCTTCTTCCAGTTAACTTCAGAGTCTCCCACATGCCTTCTGGCAAAGTCTAGCCGAGATTTCATTTGAGATTTTTCAACAATGGCTTTCTCTTTGCCACTCTGCCATAAAGTTGTGACTGGTGAAGCACCCAGCAACAGTTGTTGCATACGCAATCTCTCACATCTCAGCCACTGAAGCTTATAACTCTTCCAGAGTTGTCATAGGTCTCTTGGTGGCCTCCTTCACTAGTCCCCTTCTTGCATGGTCACTCAGTTTTTGAGGACAACCTGCTCTAGGCAGATTTACAACTGTGCTGTATTCTTTCCATTTCTTGATAATTGACTTAACTGTACTCCAAGAGATATTCAGTGACTTGGAAATTTTCTTGTAACCATCTCCTGACTTGTGCTTTTTGTGGAGTTGCACAGAGTACTCTTTTGTCTTCATGGTGTAGTTTTTGCAGGATACTGACTCACCAGCAGTTGGACCTTCCACATAGAGGTGTACTTTTATTGCAATCAATTTAAACACCTTGACTGCACACACGTCTCCAAAAGCAGATCTCTATTTAACTAATTATGTGACTTCTAAAACCAATTGGCCGCATCAGTGATGACTTGGTGTGTCATATTAAAGAGGGTGAATACTTATGCGATCTATTATTTTGCTTTTTTTTATATTTGTAACTAATTTTGATCACTTTGTAGAGATGTGTTTTCACTTTGACACGAGTCTTTTTCTGTTCATCAGTGTCAAAAAGCCAAATTAAATCCACTGTGATTCAATGTTGTAAAACAGTAAAACATGAAAACTTGCAAGCGGGGTGAATATTTTTTACAGGCACTGTATCTCATGGAAGTCATTGTTTCATGGCAGCAGTGCTCTGCAAGACATAAAAATAACAATAAATAAATAAATAGTGCAAAAAAGAAATAGTGATGTAGTATTCATGGCTTCATGGACCATTCAGAAATCTGATGGCAGGGGTGAAGAAGCTGTTCCTGAAGCATTGAGTGTGGGGCCCCAGTGAGAAAAGAGCATGTCTCTGGTGACAAGGATCCTTAATGACGGATGCTGCTTAAGTTAATGGCAAAAAGAATTAAAGAGGAATTAATGGACATGTGGAAAAGACAATAAGTTGCAAGGATACGGAGATTAAGGAGAATGTGACCTTGAAATGCTGTCTCATTCCACGAGCTGGCATGGGGCTGTTGGGTTGAACAACCTCCTTATGTTTTATAAGAGAAGATAATGTTTTTGATAACATTTTGATCAGCACAAGCTATAAAATATAAGTATGCCATTAAAAATGTCAGGAAAGGACTGTACTTCATAAAATCAACACAAGATACTATCAGTGAAAGAGGAGGTTTGACCCTTTGAGTCCCTCATCCTCATGACTCTTTTTTTAGAGTTATTCAATTACTCCAACTCTTCTGGTCTTTCTCCATAGCCCTGTGACCGTATACCAAATTGGATTACTTCAATTCATGAAGAATTTGCAGCAGGCAGGCGCTAAAGAAAGCAGTTTGTCTTCTGTCAAAATGTCAAGGGTTAAAAGAGGGGGTAGATCCAGGCAACTGAATTCGTGCCAAGTTCTTCAGGTGGAGATGGTGGCTACATCTGTCTGGCTGCTTTAATCAGCAGACAGCCATTACTATGTCTGTTGTTACTAAGGTCATGAGTTTTCCTGCAAAGAGGAGGATGGATTCTGTCATGTAAGGTAAAGAAGTATAGTTTTTGATCTGCTGATTTCTAATGGTAAAGTTAACATTTGCTTTTGAATTTGTAGTTTTCTACAATATTCTGATAAATTATTTTCCTTCCTCATTGCAAAGCTAACATTGTGATAGACTTAACAGGCTCTATTGACCACAGTATTCCTTAGTCAAAGCCTTCTTACGTTTTGTTTGGTGGTTTAAGGTTTATTCCCAAAATAAATCCTGACAGGCTGTCAAGATAAAGCCCAGTCCATCAATACCCTTGAATGGAAACACCTACAAAAAGCTTTGAACATAGCCCAGTCCATCACAGGTAAAGACCTTGCAACCATTGAGCACATCTACATGGAGTACCAATACAGGAAAGCAGCATCCATCATCAAGGACCTCCACCATCCAGGCCACGGTCTCTTCTCGTTGATGCTATCAGGAAGCAGGTAGAGGAGCCTCAGGATGACCACCTCCAGATTCAGGAACAATCATTACCCCTCAATCATCAGCCTCTTGGAGCAGAGGGAAAACTTCACTCTCCCCATCACTGAATTGTTCCCAAAACCTATAGATTCACTTTCTCGTGCTCTTCATCTCATGCTCTTGATATTTATTGCTTATTTATTTGCTATTATTTTGTTTTTTTTTTCTTTTTGTACTTGCACAGTTTGTTATCTTTTGCACAGTGGTTGTTTGCCAATCTTTGCTGGGTGTGGTTTTTCAATGATTCTATTGTGTTTCATTGTATTTACTGTGAATCTCTGCAAGAAAATGAATCTCAGGGTAGTACATGGAGGAATATATATACTTTGATAATAAATTTACTTTGACCTTTAACTGCTTGATAATTGTAAGTGGTTTTGATCCTGCACAAAATGCTCGATGAACTCAGCAGGTCAAGCAGCATCTATGGAAAGGAATAAAGAGTTAACATTTTGGTCCAAGACCCTTCATTGGGACTGGAAAAGAAGGGGGAAGAAGCCAGAATTAGAAGGTGGGGGATGGAAAAGAGTAGAAGCTAGAAGGGGACAGGTGAAGCCAGGTGAGAGAGAAAGTAGGTGGGTGGAGGAGGGGGGATGAAATGAGAAGCAAGGAGGTGAAAAGTGGAAAAGAAATGGTTGAAGAAGGAATCTGATAGGAAGTGAGAGTGAACAAGGGTGAAGGGTCCCAGCTTGAAACATTGACTCTGTTCCTTTCCATAGATGCTGCTGCCTGACCTGCTGAGTTCCTCCAGCATTTTATGTGTGTTACTCTGAATTTCCTGCATCTGCAGAATCTCTCGTGTTAATAATTTTGATCCTAATTGAGATTCCAACACCTTCCAAGTCTTTCCATTTCCTCTCTTTCAGGAGGTTGTTCCTGACCTGAATGAATCCATGAAATCCAAAAATGACAAGGATCTTTTGAGACAACTGGATAAGGTTCACCATGTCTCCCGAATATCAAAACCTCAAGAGCAAATCTAGGATGGAGCATATCTAGGCTGAAGTGAAGCCTTTTCCCACACAGCGGGCAGTTTTAGTAGAAATAGAACAGATTTTTTTCAGAAGAGTTTATTTTCAGATGCCTCTTCCTAATATTCACAATGCAAGTACATAAAGCAAAGATATTTACACAACTTAATGGAAAATTGGAGAGTAGAACTGACAGGTAGCTACAGAATACTTATTAAGTTCATCCACCCTTTCTTTGTTTCCCATTACTACGTGTTCAGCATCATTTTCCAGTGGTCTGATGTCCACTCTTGCATCTCTTCTACTCTTTGTATAACTGAAAACACATTTGGCATCCTCATTTATATTATTCGCTAGCTGCCTTTATATTCCATCTTTCCTTGCTCTCAATCGCCTCCATTAACTTTCAATTCCCTAGCGTTGATTACCTCATTTTCACCATGGATGCCCAGTCATTACACACATCTATCTCCCATTAAGAAGGCCTTAAAGCTCTCCACTTCTTTCTCAATAAAAGAACCAATCAGTTCCCCTCCACCACTACCTTCCTCTGTCTGGCAGAACTGGTCCTCACTCTCAACAATTTTTCATTTGGCTCTTCCCACATTCTCCAGACTCAAGGGGGTAGCCATGTGCACCCGTGTAGGCCCATTAATACCTGTCTTTTTTTGGGCTGCATAGAACAGACCATGTTCCAATTCTTCCTCTGCTTCATTGATGACTGCATTGGTGCTGCTTCATTCACCCATGCTGAGCTTGTCAATTTCATCAACTTTGCCTCCATCTTCCACCCTGCTCTTAAATTCACTTGGTCCATTTCTGACACTTCTTTCTTCTTTCTTGATCTCTCTGTTTCCATCTCTGGAGACAAACTGATGACCGACATCTTTTATAAACTTACTGATTCCCACCGTTATCTCAACTATACCTCTTTCCACCCTTTGTCCTGGGAAAATGCAATTCCCGTTTCTCAGTTCTTTGGTCTCCAACGCATCTGTTCCCAGGATGCAGTTTTCCTTTCCAGAACATCAGAGATGTCCTCCTTCTTCGAAGAATAAGGTTTCCCTTCCTCCACCGTTGATGCTGCCCTTGACTGTATCTTCACAAATTTCCTAAACATCGACACTCAACCCATCTTCCCACCACCTTAACAGTGATAGAGTTCCTCTTGTCCTCACCTACCACCCATGAAACATAGGATCCAACATATCATTCTCCACAACTTCCGCAACTCCAAAGGGATCCTACCAAAAAAACATATCTTTACCTACCACTCCCCTCAACTTTCCACAGGGATCACCTCCTCCATAATTCCCTTGACCAGTTGTTCCTCCCCACTAAACTCCCTCCAGCACTCATGCCTGCAAGCAGCCAAAGTACTATACCTGCCCATCCACCTCCTCCCTCACCTCATTCAGGGCCTCAAACAATCATTCCAAGTGAGACAACAGTTCACCTGCAAATCTGCTGGGGTTATCTTTTGCGTCTGGTGCTCCTGATGTGGCCTCTACATTGGTAAGACCTGTCAAAAATTGGGGGGACCACATCATAGAGCACCTCCACTTCATCCACTAAAAGTGGAGCATCACGGTGGCCAAACATTTTAGTTCCGATTCCCATTACTGTTCTGACATGTCGGTCCATGGCCTCCTGTTGTGCAATGATGAGGCCACCCTTAGGCAGGAGGAGCAACACCCTATATTCCGTCCGGGCAGTCTCCAACCTGTTGGCATGAATATTGATTTCTCCTTCTGGTAAATGTTTTCCCTCCCCCACCCCTTTTCTTCTATTCCCCACTCTGGCCTCTTACTTCTTCTCATCTGCCTATCACATGCCCCTGGATCTCCTTCTCCTCCCCCTTTCTCCCATGGTCCATTCTTCTCTCCTATCAGATTCCTCCTTCTCCAGTCCCTTACCTTTCCTACCCACCTGTCTTCATCTATCAATCACCTTCCAGCTATCCTCCTTCCCTTCCCCCCACCTTTTTCATTCTGGCATCTTCTCCCTCCCTTTCCAGTCCTGAAGAGGGGTCTCGGCCTAAAATGTCAATTGTATATTCCTCTCCTTAGATGCTGCCTGACCTGCTGAGTTCCTCCAGCATTTTGTGTGTGTTGCTCTGGATCTCCAGCATCTGCAGACATTTCTTGTTTTTATTGCAGCTTTTTTTTTGTCTCCTTGTTGCTTTTTAGTTGCCTTCTGTTGGTTTTTAAAAGCTTCCCTCTAATTTTTGCTATATTGTATTGCCTCTCTTGCTTTTATGCAGTCTTTGACTTCCCTTGTCAGCCACAGTTGCCTCATCTTCCTTCCCTAGAAATATCAGACAAGGAAAACAATACACACCATAGAACATCCTCATAAAATTTAGGCAATCTGCTTCAACTATCCAATTACTTTGCACTTATTCACACATATATTTACATAGAAAACTGGTGCAGCGTGAATTCTGCATGCTCTATCAACAAAATATACTACCGTAACACAGCAAGACCTTTCCAACCTTTTCCCACTTATCACGCATAAATGTTCTTCCAAACTGCAAACATTGTCAATCCTTTATCTCAAAAATGAAGCTTGTTTGGGAATCTCTTTAAAATAACAAGGGTGGACCAGTGTACCTTCACAAAGAATTCAATATCGGTTTGCCTGCATGAGTGGTCCCTGTGGATGCAGTGTTTTTATGTGCTAATGGCAGATTTACTCAGCTACTCATAGTACTCAGCAGTCAAAGTGGGGAGAGTTGAGAAGTGTTGTTTGGGGGTGAAAACTGGCTGTGAGAGGCCTGGGGAATTTGACAGAAGCAATAGATATTTTGTCAGCTTTGCGGGCTTGGACCGGAACTCTCGGAGTTGTTTAATGACCTGCTCTGCGGATTGGACCGGATCTCAGCCCACTGTTGGGCTAGTCTGATGCCAAGTTCTGAGTCTTGCTCAGATGAAAGATGTGAGTTTTTTTTATGCTCTTTCCAGAAGTCAGATTTGAGGTTATTTCTCTGCAGATCTGGTACTTATTTTCTGCACAAAGTAAGGAGTTGGCAGATTATAATATTTCATTGAATAGCTTCTCATTGAGGGGAAATGGAAATATCGGGCAACATAGATCCCTGTAAAAGTTAAGGCAATGTGCTGTAACTATCCACTTCTGCACACATAAACATATCACACAAAACCTGTTACAATTTGGATATTGGATGTTCTGTTGTCAAACTGTACCACAGGAAATCAGCAAGGCCTCGACCTTATCCCAATTATCACCTGAAAATGTCCTCCTAACTGCAAACGTTGCCAATCCTTCACCTCTACATCCAAACTCTGGGACCTCCTCCTTATCACTCACCATGACCTCCCTCATCTCTGCGTCTAAATGCTGGAACCTCCTCGTTTTCACTCACTACTGCCTTCTAAATAGTGACTCAGAACTGGGCAGCAAACGTCTGCCTTGTCAGCAACGTCCATGGCCAAAGCAGTGGTGATTATCCTGTTAGATTACCTCATTGTTGATATGTAGCCATTAGATTACCCTATTTCCTGTGTGGTTTTATTTACAGACTGTTTTTTCTTTCACTTTCAGGATCTAAGCAATGCATTTTACTATCCATTATTAACTAAAGGATAATTGATTTACTGATACGTCCAGCACTAAAGTACCATTTCAAAGAAGGTACGGCAACATCTCTACATTATTGTAAGTTTGTGTAGATTCAGCAGGTCATCTAAAACTTTGACCAACTTCTATATACAGTATGCATGGTAGAGAGCACACGGAATGGTTGATAAAAAGAGAAGCCTGGAAAAGGAATCGATACAGCCCTGTCCCTCCCAGGAAAAGTCCTCTCCAGCATTCAGAGCATCTACAAGGAGCACTAACACGAGAAAGCAGCATCCATCATCATGCTTCCCACCCACAAACCCCCTACCCCCCATCATCCAAGCCATACTCTCTTACTGCTGCCATCAGGAAGGAGCCTTAGGTCCCACACCACCAGGTTCACCTTTCAACCATCAGGCTCCTGAACTTCACTCAGTTCAATAATGAACTGATTCCACCATCTATGGTCTCAATTCCAAAGACCCTACGACTCATGTTCTCAATATTATTTATTGTTTATTTTTGTTTTGTATTTACACAGTTTGTCTTCTTTTGCACATAGTTTGTTTGTCAGTTTTTGTTTGACTGTAGCAGCACACATAAAAGTTGCTGGTGAACGCAGCAGGCCAGGCAGCATCTGTAGGAAGGGGTGCAGTCGACGTTTCAGGCCGAAACCCTTCGTCAGGACTAACTGAAGGAAGAGTGAGTAAGGGATTTGAAAGTTGGAGGGGGAGGGGGAGATACAAAATGATAGGAGAAGACAGGAGGGGGAAGGATGGAGCCAAGAGCTGGACAGGTGATAGGCAAAAGGGATACGAGAGGATCATGGGACAGGAGGTCCGGGAAGAAAGACAAGGGGGGGGGGGACCCAGAGGATGGGCAAGGGATATATTCAAAGGGACAGAGGGAGAAAAAGGACAGTGAGAGAAAGAATGTGTGCATAAAAATAAGTAACAGATGGGGTACGAGGGGGAGGTGGGGCATTAGCGGAAGTTAGAGAAGTCGATGTTCATGCCATCAGGTTGGAGGCTACCCAGACGGAATATAAGGTGTTGTTCCTCCAACCTGAGTGTGGCTTCATCTTTACAGTAGAGGAGGCCGTGGTAGACATGTCAGAATGGGAATGGGATGTGAAATTAAAATGTGTGGCCACTGGGAGATCCTGCTTTCTCTGGCGGACAGAGCGTAGGTGTTCAGCAAAGCGGTCTCCCAGTCTGCGTCGGGTCTCGCCAACATATAAAAGGCCACATCGGGAGCACCGGACGCAGTATATCACCCCAGCCGACTCACAAGTGAAGTGTTGCCTCACCTGGAAAGACTGTTTGGGGCCCTGAATGGTGGTAAGGGAGGAAGTGTAAGGGCATGTGTAGCACTTGTTCCGCTTACACGGATAAGTGTCAGGAGGGAGATCAGTGGGGAGGGATGGGGGGGATGAATGGACAAGGGAGTCGCATAGAGAGCGATCTCTGCGGAATGCGGGGGGGGGGAGGGAAAGATGTGCTTAGTGGTGGGATCCCGTTGGAGGTGGTGGAAGTTCACACTCAGGTTGGAGGAACAGCACCTTATATCCGTCTGGGTAGCCTCCAACCTGATGGTATGAACATCGACTTCTCTAACTTCCTCTAATGCCCCACCTCCCCCTCGTACCCCATCTGTTACTTATTTTTATGCACACGTTCTTTCTCTCACTCTCCTTCTTCTCCCTCTGTCCCTCTGAATATACCCCTTGCCCATCCTCTGGGTCCCCCCCCTTGTCTTTCTTCCATGACCTCCTGTCCCATGATCTTCTCGTATCCCTTTTGCCTATCACCTGTCCAGCTCTTGGCTCCATCCCTCCCTCTCCTGTCTTCTCCTATCATTTTGTATCTCCCCCTCCCCGTCCAACTTTCAAATCCCTTACTCACTCTTCCTTCAGTTAGTCCTGACAAAGGGTCTCGGCCTGAAACGTCGACTTCACCTCTTCCTAGAGATGCTGCCTGGCCTGCTGCGTTCACCAGCAACTTTTATGTGTGTTGCTTGAATTTCCAGCATCTGCAGAATTCCTGTTGTTTTTGTTTGACTCTAGTTTTTTTTTAGATTATGAAGACACGCAGTCCTCTTTTATTGTCATTTAGTCATGCATGCGTTAAGAAATGATACAATATTTCCTCTGGTGTGATATCACAAAACACAGGACAGACCAAGACTGAAAAAACTGACAAAACCACATAATTATAACATATAGTTACAACAGTGCAACAATACCATAACTTGATGAAGAACAGTCCATGGCACAGTAAAAGGTTCAAAGTCTCTCAAATGTCCCACATCTCACGCAGGCGGGAGAAGGAAGAAAAACTCTCCCTGCCATACCCGACCACAGTCCGACTCTGAGCCGTCCGAAAACTTCGAGCCTCCAATCAGCTCTCCGACACCGAGTACAGAGCACCAACTCTATCCAAGCGATTTGACCTCAATCTCAGTTGCCAACAGCAGGCAAAGCTGGGGATTTTGAGGCCTTCCCTCTGGAAGAGTCACGATCGAGCAGTAACGACAGCAGCGAACGGGCGTTTCAGAAATTTCTCCAAATGTTCCTCTGTGCTTTCACGTCTGTCTCCATCAAATCAGAATTGTCCATGGCCCCTATTTAACGGATACGATATCATTTTTCACCAGAGGGCTGCGCAAGTGCGGCGCGCTGCACTCTCTCCTCCCGCCGTTCATTGATTCTATTATATTTCTTTGTTTGATTGTGAATGTCTGTAAGAAAATGAATCTCAGGGCTCTGTATGATGACATATATCTATTTTAATAATAAATTTACTTTGAAATTTGTACTTTGAAATATTCTTCCTAACCACCAACACTGTCATTAGTTCATCTCTGCATCGAAATCCTGGATCCTCCTCATCAACTCACCACCATCTTCTCAAAAGTGGTTAGGAACTGGGCAGTAAACACTGGCCATGTCACCTATGTCCATGGCCCAAGCTGTGTTGATATGTAACCTGATTCCTATTCAACTTTACTTATAGAGTTGTATGTACTTATTTTCATTCACTTTCAGGATCCAAGAAAAGTACCTGCACAAAAGAAATTACAATGGCATACTGTGAGGTGAATCACACTGCTAACTGCTAACCTTCAGTTAATAACTGAGCACGTGATAGATATTGCTCATGGAATGCTTGGAATAGATCCTATGGTTGAGCACAAAATCAGCAGATGTCAAGCTGGTCAAGAAGCAGAAAAGTTAGCTGCTAAGTTATACTGTAATACAAATGGCCAACGGGTCAACTTTAGTGGCGACCTTGCAGATCCGACATTTGACCATTTCCTTTAACTTTACTTATTTCTCGCATACACACGACAGTGCAACACCATTACAGCTTGGGGAGCTCTGGACTTCAGAGTTCAATTCTGGTGCCATTCTGTAAGGAGTCTCTGTATATCCTCTCCAAGGAATGCTTGGGTTTTCCCTGGGTGCTCCTGTTTCCTCCCACAGTCTAAAGGCATACTGGCTGGGTGAATTGGTCACTATAAATTGTCCTGTGGTCAGTTTACATAGTTCCATTTAATATCAGAGAATGCTTACAATATACAACCTGAAACTTTTGCTCTTCACAGACATCCACAAACACAGAAGAACCCCAAAGAGTAAAAATGTTAGAAGCTCAAAGCGTCCTTCTCTCCTTCCCAAGCACAAGCAGCAGCAAAGCATCAACAGTCCTGATGAAGGAGCTCTGCCCAAAATGGCAACTACTTTACTCTTTTTCATAGATGCTGCACAGCCTGCTGATTTCCTCCAGTATTTTGTGTATGTTGTTTCAATTACCCTAAAGATTTGGAGCACAAAATTGATAGGATGCAGAAGTGGGCTGGGAAGTGGCAGATGGAGTTCAACCCAGAGAAGTGTGAGGTGGTACACTTTGGAAGGACAAACTCCAAGGCAGAGTACAAAGTAAATGGCAGGATACTTGGTAGTGTGGAGGAGCAGAGGGATTTAGGGGTACATGTCCACAGATCCCTGAAAGTTGCCTCACAGGTGGATAGGGTAATTAAGAAAGCTTATGGGGTGTTAGCTTTCATAAGTCAAGGGATAGAGTTTAAGAGTCACGAGGTAATGATGCAGCTCTATAAAACACTGGTTAGGTCACACTTGGAGTCTGTGTCCAGTTCTGGTCACCTCACTAAAGGAAGGATGTGGAAGCATTGGAAACGGTACAGAGGAGATTTACCAGGATGCTGCCTGGTTTAGAGAGTATACATTATGATCAGAGATTAAGGGAGCTAGCGCTTTACTCTTTGGAGAGAAGGAGGATGAGAGGAGTCATGATAGAGGTATACAAGATATTAAGAGGAATAGATAGAGTGGACAGCCAGCGCCTCTTCCCCAGGGCACCACTGCTCAGTACAAGAGGACATGGCTTTAAGGTAAGGGGTGGGCAGTTCAAGGGGGATATTAGAGGAAGGTTTTTTACTCAGAGTGTGGTTGGTCTGTGGAATGCACTGCCTGAGTCAGTGGTGGAGGCAGATACACAAGTGAAATTTAAGAGACTACTAGACAGATATATGGAGGAATTTAAGGTGGGGGGTTATTTGGGAGGCAAGGTTTAAGGGTCGGCACAACATTGTGGGCCGAAGGGCCTGTATTGTGCTGTACTATTCTCTGTTTATGTTCTAAAATAACAATTAATGTCAAATGCACAAAAGAAGCACTTACTTGAATGAAGTTTCAGCTGCAATTTAATATTTCTCTATCTCTTTCAGATTGGATTATTACAGCCTGTTGTGTGGCTGTGGGGTTGCTGGGCAGCGTGGTTCAAAGGGCCAGAAGGGCTTACTCCACACTGTGTCACTAAATAAATAAATAGGTGTACATCAAAACATTGACGTGATTGTGATGTCTGTATTGCAGAAGATGATTCAGGGGAAAATATGGTGGAAATGTGACAGATGGGGATAGTTATCACTACAATTGACAGGACTGAGATATTGGTAATTCAGTGAAGGATCCTCAACCAGAACCATTCATTCTATTTCTCTTTCCACAGATTCTACCAAACCCGTTGTGTGCTGCCAGAATTTTCTGCCTTTATTTCATATGCTTTCATAGGATCATTGAAACAGAGAACTGCATTGCCATGCCGCAATGTCGAGAGAGGTCTCCAGAGAGAAAAGTAGAACTATAGAACATTACAGCACAGAAAACCGGCCCTTCGGCTCTTCTAGTCTGTGCCAAAACATTGGAGCATATTTTGGAGCTCCTTGTCTTTCAAAAGGGAAATACATATATTCTGTAGCCACTTTTTTAGGTACACCTGTACACCTGCTCATTAATGCAAATGTCTAATCAGCCTATCATGAGGCAGCAACTCAATGCATAAAAGCATGCAGGCATGGTCAAGAGGTTCAGTTGTTGTTTAGAACAATCATCAGAATGGAGAGGATATGTGATCCAACTAACTTTGACTGTAAATTGTTGGTGCCAGACAGGGTCGTTTGAGTATCTCAGAAATTGCTAAATCTCCTGGAATTTTCATGCACAATAGTCTCTAGAGCAGGAGTTCCCGACCTGTGTTCAACAGACCCCTCGATAACAGTAGGAGTCCTTGACATAAAAAAGGTAGGGAACCCCTGCTCTAGAGTTGACAGAAAATAGTGTGAAAAACAAAAAAAACATGCAGTGAGCAGCAGTTCTGAGGGCAAAACCGCCTTGTTAATGAGAGAGGTCAGAGGAGAATGGCTAGAGAGGTTCAAGCTGATAGGAAGGCGACAATTACTGAAAAATACACGTGTTACAACACAGGTGTGCAGAAGAGCACCTCTGAATGTACAATGTGTCAAACCTTGAAATGGATTGCCTACAACAACAGAAGACTCCAAGGCACACAGAAATAAACTCAGTGGCCACTTTATTATTTTCAGAAGGTTCAAAACATCTAAAGACAGGTGATGTTGTGTGATTTTTAATCCCCCAGCCAAAGCTCCTCCTTTGCAACCTGCAAGAAAAAGTGACTGCTCTCTGTGATATTTGTTACTCTAAACTTGCATGTATGCCCAATTGGTGCTGGAAGGTAATAGATAACACATGGAAAGGCATTGTGTGCCAAAGATTTTTCTAATGAGCAGTGAGACTCAGTTTATGATGTTATCCTGAGTTGTCAAAGTCTCTCAACAAGCACCTTCCATCTGAATCATGCTGCATACTCATACCATAGAGTCATAAAGATGTACAACATATAACCCACCATCATTATGCTATCCATCACTTCAATAATACTAATCCCGATTACCTGAGTTAATGCCATATTCTTCAATGCCCTGCTCATTCATGTACTCGTCCAGCTGCCGTTATTCTCCATACACAGTTATGTGTTAGGAATCTGCTGTGCTGTGTTGGTACAACATGTTATTCCAACAACATTCATCAATAATAAAGAATAAAAAATCATACAAAAATAAAATTAGAGGTGCGTATATGAAATTCTAAGTTAATTTGTTTATGTAATTTATAGTATGCTGTAACGTACTGTGCTGCAGAGAGCTAATTTTCATGGCATTATACTCCAGATTATATATGTTTATGGCAAGAAATGTGAACTTGAACATTAACATTTTTCCTTAAATCAGGAAGTCAATAATTATGATTTTATTTGGGCATTGCGTAGAATAGGTCCTTCTAGCCCTTTGAGCCACGCTGTCCAGCAATCGCCCAATTTAACCCTAACCAAATCATGGGAGAATTTACAACGACCAATTAGACCGTGGGAGGAGACCAGATCACCCAGAGGAAACCCCATTGGGACATGGGGAGAATGTACAAACTCCTTGCAGGCAGTAGTGGGAATTGAACCTGGGTCGCTGGTACTGTGAAGTGTTGTGCTAACCATTACACTGCTGTGCCATCCCAATTGTACATATTGTACTTGTTATACACGCAACTCTAAATAATATCTTGTTAATTCCCTTTCAAACTGAAGAATGGACTCTTCTATATCCAGTTACCCTTGTAATTAACAGTAATATTCTGTTAGCTTTTCCAATTACTTTCCTCACCCGCACACGAGCCTTGTTCTGAAGCATGCCCTAAGAGTTCTGCTATTTATTACCCGTCACATAAAATATCCAAGAGCTTGCTGAAGAATGAAGATGTTAAAGAACATCTTAAGGAATGAGAGTGACATGCTGAGGCTCAGTGGGGTATTTCTGCAGCTCGGCACAGTGCAAGTCCCAACTACCTCTAGCAGACCTTATTAAAATTTGGGATACAGAGGAGGTCAAAATTGGAGACTACAAGGACTTTACTAGCTCATTAAGCAGAGGGATGGTACAGACACATGAGTACAAGCCATTTTTTGCACCAATTCCCCTTTGTTAATCCTGCTATGAATCTGTGGTAAATAATCTCGAATTTATTCCATATCCTGTCAATAATATGAGATTAGGAATCAAAATTCCATCCTGTCTATCACATTTTCTCTTGGGACCTAAGGTCTCTGATAATTAATTAATTAATTCCAAATCCTGCCAATAATCTCAGATCAGTTATCAAAATCCTACTCCATCCATCACATCCCACTTTTGAAAAGCGAAGGCCTCTCCGTAACTCTGATAAACATTTTCCTTGCTTTCCTTGTGACGTTGGTTGCACTTTGGGTCTTTGAGTGAGCCTTTGACACTTCTCACTTCTTACAGTTAACATTAATAAAACTAACACATTGCTGACTATTACTCTGCAAAGTGTTTGACCTGGCAAAGTTGCTGAAACCTTGAAATGTCTTAGTGGTTTGTTAATGTTAAATCCATTTTCAAATGTCCAAATTGAGCCAGAATAAATTTTGCCATCTCAATCATAATTACTTATAATTGAACATAAAAATGAAATATATATATTTAAAACATCCTGAATTTTAAGACATTCAGTTAGCTACATCAGGCAAGACACATTAATCGTTCACTTGACTCCATTCTCCCAACACAGATTATTCCAAGCATTAACATGGGTGGACAGGAGAAAAGAATTAACATCAGTCACATGGTGTACTTACTTCCCCGTGAGCATCAGCTGAGAATTCTTATTATCAATTGTTTTAGAGAATAAGGATAAGAGGGAGAAATTCGTCTTTCATCATTGATGCTAAATACGCACAAGAGTGTCTGCCATTTGCACTCATTCCCACCCATTCAGTCCAATAGGCCAATATTCAGTGTGGGAAGAGCTGAGAACCACTACTCAAAGTTCAAAGTTCAAAGTGGGCAGAGCTGAGGACCACTACTCTCGGATACATGGAGCACCAGAGAATCAACATTAATTTCTCTCCCAGATATTCTAATCTGTATGGAAGGTTATTGATCTTGAGATACAGGTAAGATCCAGGAAAACATGAAACATTGCCTTTGGATCAGGAACCACCTTTCAGCAAAGAAAAACATCGATGATGAAATTCACCACAATCTTCAATGAGCAGGCCCAGCCTTTGTTAATTAAACAACAGGTGCTTGAAAATGAACAATTAGACCAGGCATATATTCATGATTTCCTGCCCTAATGCATGCCGCTGAGACATGGACTACCCATAGCAGGCATTTCAGGACACTGGAAAAGTACCACCAACACTGTCTCTGCAAAATCTTCCAGCTTTACTGGAACAATAAGCCAACCAGTGTTACTGTCCCCTCCCAGACCAACATGCCCAATACTGAGGCCCCAGTCACCTTCAGTTAGCTACTTAAGACAAGACACGGCATTGGCTTCATTCTCCCAAATGGACCATTCCAAGCACTGATAAGGGAAGAGTTTACCAGGTGGACAGATAAAAAGAATCAACACCAGTCACAGGGTATGGGACATTTTACTTCTGTGCTACTGAAGCTGAACAGGGGAACGCAGCAGACAAATGTCCATCCAGGAGACACAAGGTGCATGTTTAATATTGAACATGAATATCCATGTTAATTGGAGGTCATTAAAACCTTCATGTTGAGATCTGGGAAGTGGCTATCTTCTGTTTTAATGGATTGTTAAGGATATATTCCCTGCCCCTTAGAGCACCATTTGGGACATGTCAGTTTTATCAGTTTATATTCTGACCACCTGGGCATTCAAGAAGCTATTCCGCATCTCTGTAACAAGAGGAATACTTTGGGTATCTGGAAATTGTGCTTCGAAGCTTTTAGACCAATGACCAATATTTGGATATTCAAAGATTGGGATGTGCAGCCATTGCAAATATATAGTTCTGCAAATCTACCTGTCCAGGTTCAAAATGTTAAGGTTAAGTATCAGAACCAGAATCAGGTTTACTATCACCGGCATGTGACATGAAATCTGTTAACAAAGCAGCAGCAGTTCAATGCAATACACAATCTAGCAGAGAAAAAAATAACAATAAAAAATGAAATAAAAAATAATAATAAATAAACAAGTAAATCAATTACGTATATTGAATAGATTTTTTTAAATGTGCAAAAACAGAAATAATGTATATTAAAATAGTGAGGTAGTGCCCAAAGCTTAAACGTCCATTTAGGAATCAGATGGTAGAGGGGAAGAAACTGTTCCTGAATCACTGAGTGTGTGTCTTCAGGCTTCTGTATCTCCTACCTGACAGTAACAGTGAGAAAAGGGCATGCCCTGGGTGCTGGAGGTCTTTAATAACGAACGCTGCCTTTCTGAGACACCACTCCCTAAAGATTTCCTGAATACTTTGTAGGCTAGCAACCAAGATGGAGCTGACTAGATTTACAACCTTCTGCAGCTTCTTTCGGTCCCGTGCAGTAGCCCCTCCATACCAGACAGTGATGCAGCCTATCAGAATGCTCTCCACAGTACAACTATAGAAGTTTCTGAGTGTATTTGTGGACATGCCAAATCTCTTCAAACTCCTAATAAAGTATAGCCACTGTCTTGCCTTCTTTATAACTACATCGATATGTTGGGACTAGGTTAGATCCTCAGAGATCTTGACACACAAGAACTTGAAGATGCTCACTCTCTCCACTTCTGATCCCTCTACGAGGATTGGTATGTGCTCCTTTGTCTTACCCTTCCTGAAGTCCATAATCAGCTCTTTCGTCTTACTGACGTTGAGTGCCAGGTTGTTGCTGCGGCACCATTCCACTATTTGGCATATCTCACTCCTGTACGCCTTCTCATCACCACTTGAGATTCTACCACAATGGTTGTATCATCAGCAAGTTTATAGATACTATTTGAGCTATGCCTAGCCACACAGTCATGCGTAAATAGAGAATAGAATAGTGGGTTAAGCACACACCCCTGAAGTGCGCCAGTGTTGATCGTCAGCGAGGAAGATAAGTCATCACCAATCCACGCAGACTGTGGTCTTCCGGTTAGGAAGTCGAGGATCCAATTGCAGAGGAAGGTACAGAGGTTCAAGTTCTGCAACTTCTCATTCAGGATTGTGGGAATGATGGTATTAAATGCTGAGCTATAGTCGATGACCAGCATCCTGACATAAGTGTTTGTGTTGTCCATGTGGAGGGCCATTGAGACTGCGTCTGCCGTTGACCTATTGTGGCGATAGGCAAATTGCAATGGGTCCAGGTCCTTGCTGAGGCAGGAGTTCAGTCTAGTCATGACCAACCTCTCAAAGCATTTCATCACTGTAGATGTGAATGCTACTGGGCGATAGTCCTTAAGGCAGTCCACATTATTCTTCTTAGACACTGGTATAATTGTTGCCTTTTTGAAGCAAGTGGGAACGTCCACCCGTAGCAGTGAGAGGTTGAAAATGTCCTTGAGTACTCCCGCTAGTTGGCTGGCACAGGTTTTCAGAGCCTTACCAGGAACTCCATTGGGACCTTCCGCCTTGCGAAGGTTCACTCTCTTTAAAGACAGTCTAACATTGGCCTCTGAGACAGAGATCACAGGATCATCAGGTGCAGCAGGGATCTTCACAGCTGTAGTTGTGTTCTCCCTTTTAAAGTGGGCACAGAAGGCGTTGAGCTCATCTGGTAATGAAGCATCGCTGCCATTCACACTGTTGGATTTCACTTTGTAGGAAGTAATGTCTTGCAGACCCTGCAGAGTTGCCGTGCATCTGATGTCGCCTCCAACCTCATTCGAAATTGTCTCTTCACCCTTGAAATAGCCCTCCGCAAATCATACCTGGTTTTCTGGTACAGACCTGGGTCACCAGACTTGAATGCCACAGATCTAGCCTTCAGCAGGCGACGTACCTCCTGGTTCATCCACGGCTTTTGGTTTGGGAATGTACAGTAAGTCTTTGTAGGCACACACTCATGCACACAGGTTCTAATAAAGTTGGTAACAACTGCAGCATACTCATCCAGATTCAAAGATGAATCCCTGAATACAGTCCAGTCCACCAATTCAAAGCTGTCCTGTAGGCGCTCCTGTGCTTCCCTTGTCCGTACCTTCTTGGTCCTCACTGTTGGTGCTGCAGTCTTCAGTCTCTGCCTATACTCAGGGAGTAGAAGTACAGTTAGGTGATCAGACTTCCCAAAGTGAGGGAGTGGAATAGCACAGTAGGCATAAGAAGATGGTGGTGTAGCAATGGTAAGGATAGCCATTGAATCTGTAGTTAATCATTTATTGTTCTCTTTGCGTTCAGAAAGCATAAAACATTGTGCTGGTAGAGAACTATATTCTCTTCCAGAAGATCTGAGGTGTCAATTAAAGACTTTTTATAACTCCTAACTATAGCTTCCATGTAGCTCAGTTCAGCAGTTACAACTGTTGTGTATTTAATATTTGAGTAATATTATAAATATATTGTTTGATTAAGCATCCTTTGTTGTTTACACAATGCAATACAGGTTATGTGTAAAAGTACGGAGATGGCATACGCCATTACGCCGCCATGTCATACATGCACGCCTCGCTTAATGTAAAAATGAAGTCAGACTTGCATTCCTGGCCTCCTTGTTTCCCTTTCAATTAGTTTTTATGTTTTGAAGTAACAAAACATAACAGTGTTGATGACAGAGTTTTAAACCAACCCGAGATGACTACCTAAATGTTGAAGCACAGTGAGACATTCAAGTTAAAAAAAACAGCACATTTTTTTCTTCAAGCAGCACATTTTCTTCACAATAGGAAAGACAAATGGTTTTTTTAAAAAACCCAGAAAATTGAACAATTCACTGATTCATAAACAGTGAGTAGTGGGTGATAATAATCATAATAAAAGAGTAAATATGGTTGGAAAGATAGATATGTTTAATTACACAACAAATAACTGGATATTGTATGCAGAAGGACTTGGACAGTACTTTAAAGCAAACTGAATACCCGACGAGAAGTGAGTGCCAATTTTGCTGATGAGCACATTGGATTTAAAGGCATATAGTTTGCTTAGAAATTGAACTGCTCCAATCAAACCAGACAAAGTAACCTTTGCTGATATTGTGAAGATAATGCAGAAACATTTAGAACCAAAGCCAGAATGCTTTAGGTTTCATAAAATGAATCAAAAGGAAGGGGCGTCCAATTCAGCATATGTGTCTTAATTGAAGAGCTGGTCTGAGCATTGTCGATTTGGTAAAGGACTTAATGATGCACTGAGAAATTATTTAGTTTGTGGAATCCTACAAAAAAGCATTCAAAAATGGCTCCTAACTAAAGCACAATGTACAATTCAAATGAGCAGTTGAAATCACTATCAGTGGGAACAGCAGGTAGAGGCAGAATGGAGTTACAGACAGGAATGAAAGTGAGGGTGAACAAAATCGCAATGTCTAAACAGATATTGGTCCGGCCAAACAAATTATGCTACTTTTGTGCTAGGGGCTCACATATACCAGACCATTGCAGGTTTAAAGGCAAAGCTTGCAGAAAATGCAACAAAGTAGGACACATGCAAAGAGCATAATGGGCATATAAAAATAAATGGACTGCAGAGGGAAGTAAAAAAGGTAACAAGTTAAGTTGCAGTTTCAAAAAGACCACTAATCTCCATGCTGTTGATGAAAAATCTGAATAATTAAGGTAGTGAATAGCCTCAAGATTTACAATGTGAAAACTAACAATAGACAAGTAATATGGCTTACACCAGAAGTGAAGAGCAAATTAACTAAAATGGAATTGGACACTAGCTTGGTTGTTTCAGTCATTCCACAAAATGAGTTTGAACAGCATTTCAAAGATATTGAACTGAAGTCTGTAGATATCCAACTAGGAATTTATACTGGAGAAGAGATATTTTGTATCAGTCTTCACTGTGGAAAGCACTAGAAGAATGCAAGAAATGCGAGAGTCTCATGGGGCAGAAGTGAGTGTCTTTGCTATTGCTGAAGAAAAAGTGATTGGAAAGCTGAAAAGTCTGAAGGTAGATGAAGTCTGAAGGTGGACCAGATGGACTGGGATGAACAAGGATGTGAAAACTATAGAAAGGGTGCAGAGGATGTTACCTGGATTGGGGAGCATGCCTTACGAGAATAGGTTGAGTGAATTCGGCCTTTTCTCCTTGGAGCAGCGGAGGATGAGAGGTGACCTGATAGAGGTGTATAAGATGATGAGAGGCATTGATCATGTGGATAGCCAGAGGCTTTTTCCCAGGTCTGAAATGGCTAGCACGAGAGGGCACAGTTTTAAGGTGCTTGGAAGTAGGTACAGAGCAGATGTCAGGGGTAAGTTTTTTGCACAGTGAGTGGTGAGGGAGTGGAATGGGCTGCCGGCGAAAGTAGTGGAGGCAGATACAATAGGGTCTTTTAAGAGACTCCTGGATAGGTACATGGAGCTTAGAAAATTAGAGGCCTATGGGTAACCCAGGTAATTTCTAAAGTAAGTACTTGTTTGGCACAGCACTGTGCGCTGAATGGCCTGTATTGTGCTATAGGTTTTCTGTACTGTATAGCTGCTGTATAATATGGGACTACTTTATGTTGTAGGGACATGTGGTTGCCTGCGCTATTAGGCTCGTATTGAGCATGTGATATTAGGTGTGTATTGATCTGTACATGTATGTTCAGTTCAGTTTCAGTCAGTAAAGAACCCTGTTAACTTAGCTCCCGTCTCCAGCATTTTTATTCATAACTTTGTTGTGTAACCCGGCCACATACACAACAAATTGGCGACGAGGCTAATGAACCTACATCGTATCGGAAAGCAGCTGCACGAGGTGCTTCTGAGATACAACAAAAATCTCTGGAATATGCTACAAATAAAACGTCACTGAACAGAAATGAAGGAAAGAAATGTTACCATTGTGGGAACATGTCACATGACCCTGATGACTGTTGATTTAAAGACAAAGAATGCAGAAACTGTGGCAAACAGGGCTACACTGGCAGAGAATGCAAAGCTGGTAAACAGCAGAGAAAGGCCAAAATACAGAGAAACAAGAAACCCCAGAAAGGAAAACACAGCAATGTACACAAAATGAAAGAAGGCAGTTCTGATGAAAATGAATCCAACGAAAGTGAATTGTCTTGTCTGCAACTTCACAGCTTGAAAGAGACAGATGATCGAAGAGTAATAAGGATCACTCCACAAGTGACAGGCGTGAGACTGAAAATGGAGTTGGACACAGGCTCAGATTTAGCAGTGATCTCTGTACATGACTACAAACGACTGTTTTCTCACGTACCTCTGAAACGAACTAAACTACGGCTAATGACTTACACAGGACAGAAAGTGCATCCCAAAGGTAAAATTAAAGTGACAGTGACCTACGGAGACAAAACACAGCAGCAGAACCTCTATGTACTGGAAAATGGAGGACCACCGTTGTTGGGACGTGAATGGCTCAGGAAAATCCAGTTGTATAGGCACACCAGCAAGGCACTAGATGTGTCAACAAAGGAGGGCAGCTCGGCAGGGAAGATGTCCGCAGCTCTCCTCTCACCCATTGTTGACTACTACAACAATGAGGAGGAGCTAGACAGCATCAACGATGAGGACGAACACAGTATCTGTGACCGCGACTCAGATGAAGATACAGAGGACACAAGGCAGACAGATATTGCCAATAAGCAGAATGATGAAGACCACCTGGAAGTAAAAGAGAAATTGACATCTCTCAAAAGACAGCTACAGCAGTTACAGGAAGGCACTTTGCAGGAGTATCAGAAAAGGATGAAGAAACTAGATCAACAATACAAGGAAAGAATACAAAATGCAGAGCTTTTTCTGCAACTGGAGACAGAACAAGTGGAAAGGAATTATATGAAGAAACTAGATCAACAATACAAGGAAAGAATACAAAATGCAGAGCTTTTTCTGCAACTGGAGACAGAACAAGTGGAAAGGAATTATATTAAAGAGAAGAAAGCAGCAGTGAAGGAATTTGAAGATAAAAAGATTGAGTTAAAAGAAAAGAAAAGGATGATTGAGAATGAGAGGCTAACAATGGAACAGGAGATTCTGTGGAGGTAAAGCCAATAATGACTAGGAAACTAAGGAGGAGACTTAATGACTGTTCCAATCACAGACAAAAGACAAAAACCTGCACCTGTGCAGTTAAATTACTTGTAAACAAATGAACAGATAATGGAAGATCTGCGAATTCTCAATAAGCTTAAATCTCCAAACAGACCAGCATCTCCATCTTCTCCTGAACAATTTCCTTGGGAAAGATCCATGAAAGTTGGTCATCCCTTAAAAGCTCTTGGACAAAATTATTCCCATTCAAACAGAACAGCTTTCGCACAAGGTAAATCTTGAACCAATCATTTCCTCCATTGAGAATCATACACTTAATTCTTTGCAGGGGAGTTTCTTTTGCATGTACATATTTTGAATCCTCAGCTGATGTGTCTTGTTTTGCACAAAGAAGTTGGGAAACAGCATCAAAACAAAGGTGAATTCTGGCAACAAACTGTAAGGTTTCTATTGTTGTATTTTCACACTTGTGTTGAATGTGCACCTGAAGGAATTCTCTCTCTTGAGCCGGACGGATAATCTTGCACGTAATCCTTAATATCAGCAAAACTGTACTTTAACAGCAGCTTAAGGACAATGAAACGAACAACAGGATTTCGATCAACTGCTTCATCAAACGGTGAAGGATTATTGGTAAAGTACTGTTCTTCCTGTGAGTCATTGGATTGCCCCAACTTTTGAATAAATAGCAGAGACAGCAGATCACCAACCACTTCTTTTGTTGGTGGCAAGTCATCTTTGAAGCAGACCTTGGAAACCAAAGCTACGAAAAATGCATCACACCTCTTGCGAAATATGATTAATTTTGCTACAGCTTCACTTCATTCTTCTGTTACCGCTGGTACATAATCATCGTCTAGAGAAGTATGGCACAGTAGGCAGAGACTTGAGTTATAAATGGATCTTAGACCAAAAGTTAAAAAAAGGATTGTTATAATTTGATATTATTATGTTACTTTGTTATAATTTGATATTAAGTTACTAAGTAAACAATTGGTAGGTGTTTGTATGTTAAGGGTAAACATATTTGTTTAGCGCAGTGCCCCAATAAAATAAAACAGTTGATACACTATTAAAATAAAAGGGGAGGAGTGTACTGTATAGCTACTGTATAATATGGTACTACTTTATGTTGTAGGAACATGTCATTGCATGTGCTATTAGGCAAGTTTTGAGCATGTGCTATTAGGCACGTATTGATCTGTACGTGTGTGTTCAGTTCAGTTTCAGTCAGTAAAGAACCTTGTAAACTTAGCTCCCATGTCCAGCGTTTTTATTTATAGCTTTGTTGTGTAACCCGGCCACATACACGATATGTTTCTAACTACCCCCAGGGTTCTGAAAAAGGTAGCTGAAGAAATTATGGAGGCTTTAGTAATGATCTTTCAAGAATGACTAGGTCCTGGAATTGTTCCAGAGAGCTGGAAAGTTGAAAATGTCACTCTTAAAGAAAGAGGGTGGGCCAGAAAAAAAGGAAATTATAGGTCAGCTAGCCTGACCTTGTAGCCAGGTTTGCAGACAATACGAAGATAAGTGGAGGGACAGGTAATGTTGAGAAAGCAGCATGTCTACAGAAGAACTTAGACAGAATAGGGTAATGAGTAAAGAGGTAGCAGGTGGAATGAATTGTACTGTAGGGAAGTGCATTGTCATGCATTTTAGTAGAAGGAATAATGGGAGAAAATTCAAAAATCAGAGGTGCAAAGGAATTTGGAGTCATCGAGTTATAGAAAAGTACAATGCAGAAACAGGCCCTTCAGCCCATCTAATCTGTGCCAAGCCATCTAAACTGCCTCCTCCCATTGACTTGCACTGGAACCATAGTCCTCCATACTCCTACCATCCATGTACCGATCCAAACTTCTCTTAAACTTTGAAATTGAGCTCACGTTCACCACTTGTGCTGGCAGCATGTGCTACATTTTCACGACCCTCTGAGTGAAGAAATATCCTATCATGTTCCCCTTAAACTTTTCAACTTTCATCCTTAACTCATGACCTCTAGTTGTAGTCCCACACAACTTCAGTGGAAAAAGCCTGCTTACATTTACCCTATCTATTCCCCTCATAATTTTGTATACCTCTATCAAACCTCCCCTCAATCTTCTACATTCCAAAGAATAATGTTCTAACCTATTCAACATTTCCTTATAACTCTGGTACCCCAGTCCCAGCAACATCCTCATAAATTTTGGCTGTACTATTTCAACCTTATTTACATCTTTCTTCTAGGGAGCTGGCCAAAACAGCACAAATACTCTAAATTTGGCCTCACCAACATCTTACACAACTTCAACATAACAGCCCATCTCCTGTACTCAATACTTTGATTTATGAAGGCCAATGTGCCAAAAGATTTCTTTACAACTCCATCCACCTGTGATGGAACTTTCAATGAATTATGGACCTTTATTCCCAGATCCTGCTGTCTTAGTGTTCACTATGTAAGACCTATCTGGGTTGGTCGTACCAAAGTTTAACACTTCGCACTTGCCTGTATTAAATCCCATCTGCCATTTTTCAGCTGGTGAAGATCCAGCTGCAAGCTCTGATGGTCCTCTTCGCTGTCCACGATACCAATCTTGATGTCATCTGCAAATTCACTGATCCAATTAACCACATTAACATTGCGATCATTAATATAGATGACAAACGACAATGAACCCAGCGCCAATCCCTGCAGCACTCCATTAGTAACAGGCCTCCAGTCAGACAGTCAACCACCGACTACCACTCTCCGGCTTCTCCCACAAATCCAACGTCTAATCCAATTTACAGCTTCATCTTGAAACTCGAGCAACTGAACCTTCTTAACCAAGCTCCCATGCGGCACCTTGTCAAATGCCTTGCTAACGTCCATGTAGACGACATCCACTGCCTTGCCTTCATCATCATTCCTGGTAACTTTGTCGAGAAAATCTATAAGGTTAGTTAGACACAACCTACCATGCATGAAACCATGTTGACTATCCCTAATCAGTCCATGCCTATCCAAATAATCAAATATCCGGACCCTTAGAATACCTTCCAAGGACTGATATCAGGCTCACCGGCTTATAATTCCTGGTTCATTTTTAGAGCCTTACTTAAACAGCAGAACAGCAATACCTATCCTCCAATCCTTCGGTAACTCACCATTTACTAAGGATAACTTAAATATCTCTGCTAGAGCCCCTGTAGTTTTTTGCGCTGGCCTCCCTCGGTGTCTGAGAGAACACTTTGTCAGGTCCTAGAGACTATTCATATTGATAGATTTTCAGATACCAGGAGAATCAGAGGAAATCAGGAAAAATAGGTTGAGCCAGTGAGTATCACCATCTCTGAAGAGCTCTCCTGGGACCAACATATTGATGTAATTATGAAGAGGGCTTACCAATGCTCTGGTTCATTAAGAGTTTGAAGAGATTTAGTCACCAAAGACTCCAGCAAATCTCTACAGATGTACCATGGAGAGGATTCTAAGTGTCTCCATCACTGTCTGGTATGGAGGGGCCACTGCATAGGATTAGAGAAAGCTGCAGAGGGCTGTAAACTCAGCCAGCTCCATCATGACCACCCAATGTCCCACTGGGGACATTGTCAAAATGCAAGGCCTTAAATGGCAGCATCCATCATTAAGGACCCCCACCACCCAGGACTTGTCCTCTTCTCATTACTCCCATCGGGGAGGAGGCACAAGAGCCCAAAGACACACACTCAGTGTCTTAAGAACAGCTTCTTCCTGTCTGCCATCAGGTTTATGAACAGTCATGAATCCTTGAACAATACCTCATTATTTTTACCCTATTTTTGCACTACCATATTTTAAATTATATATGTGTGTGTGTGTGTGTGTGTGTGTGTTTGTTGCAAAAATACTATAATTTATCGCATATTTTATGTTTTGCCCATACCACTGCCGCAAAACAACAAATTTCACATTGTCGATGATAATAAACTTGATTACTGAAAGACAGAACGGATACAAGCCCACTCCTGCTCTTACTTCTTCTGTCCTTATTTACACAGCAGTTTGCACAGAAAATCCAGGGCAATCTAGTGTCAAGCGAATGTGAATTTTACACCAAGCAATATTGTGCCAAGCAACATCAGGGCTAATAAGAATGAAATTCCAACCCAGAATGTTCATCTCAGTCTTGAGGCAGGTCAGCAAGATTGTCCTTGTCTCCTTAAAATAAACCTTCAATTGGTAAAAGGAGGCTTGGCTTTGTGCCAATAGTCGCATTACAGCAAGGACTGAGCTATGGTTTCTCACTTTCTTAGTCATTGTGTTCGCAGCCAATGTTCTTGTAAATGGTGTCACGATAAAGTAAGTAAACGGTGCAGACTAATTTGTTTTTCGCTCAGCTAAAATATAACATGACTATAGGTGTTTCCAGTAATTTAATGTAAGAACTCTAAAACTGTCACTTTGCACTCAAGACAAACGAGCCTCATCCTTCATGTCCCGAATATAAAAGAACGTCTCAGAAGTATGTCTTCATTCTTGTACTTGCAGCCAAATATAGCAAAGTGGAATATCACTACCACTTCATGCAAAGAGAGCATAAAAGTTCAGTTGCAAGGGGAGAATGAAATCCCATGGACTTTATCCAGGACCCAGTGTCAATTTTAATCTGCTTGTTATCAAAATGTATAAACATGTGGGATGCACAATGCCTTGAGAAATTGTATCCCAGAGCTAAAATGAGGAGCATTAAATTCTTCTCTCATATACTTTTAAAATCTTAAGCAGTATTTATATTTAGGCTTGTACCAATCCTCATTCGTTCTGTGCCATGTCATATGACGTAGGCGTTCATGGTCTTTCCATGACCATGATTGTTCTAGACAAAGTTTTCTGCAGAAGTGGTTTGGCATTGCCTTCTACTGGACAGTGTCTTCACAAGATGGATGACCCTAGCCATTGTCAATACTCTTCAGAGATTGTCTGCCTGGCTTCAGTGGTCGCATAACCAGGACTTGTGATATCCACCACCTGCTCCTATGTAGGTGATTCTGGCCTTTCTTGTACACTGCACAGGACAAGCACTTCAGCCCATGATTTTATGCTGACCTTTTAACCTACTCTAAATGCTATCTAACCTTTCCCTCCTTCATAGCCCTCCATATTTCTATCATCCATGTGCATATTTAAAAGTTTCTTAAATGTCCGTAATGCACGTGACTCTACCACCAACCCTGGCAGGATGTTCCACACACTGACCACTCTCTATTAGAAATATTACCTCTGAGGTCCCCCATACTTTCCTCCACTCACCTTAACATTATGCCCTCTCGTATTAGCAGAGTAGCTTTCTCATGGAAATTGTGGTTTACTCAACATCATTCTCATCAGCCTCATTACGTACAGTGTCATATGACATGGGCGATCATGGCCTTCCTCTCTCTATCCGTAACCATGATTCTTCTTGGCACATTTTTCTGCAGAAGTGGTTTGCCATTGCCTTCTTCTGGGCAGTGTCTTTACAAGATGGGTAACCCCAGCCATTATCAATACACTTCAGAGATTGTTTGCCTGGCGTCAGTGGTCGCATAACCAGGACTTGTGATATGCATCAGCTGCTCATACGACCATCCACCCCCTGCTCCTGTGGCTTCACATGACCCTGATCAGGGGTACTAAGCAGGTGCTACACCTTGCCCAAGGGTAACCTGCAGGCTAGCGGAGGGAAGGAGTGCCTTACACCTCCACCATTCTCCCCACCCCAATTTTACTGATATACTGCATTAAATGCTGGATATGATTATAGCTACTACTTTTCCAACTTTTACTACCACAATTACGCTCTTCTTTGCTTCCTCTACAGGAGGTAGTCCATCTTTTCTTTGTGTAGTACCCGATCAGCACAAGATACATTTAAGTAACTTATTTGACTAGCAATTCTTCGCTTCAACACTCAAATGGTAATGGTCTTGTGTCTTCTAAAAGAAGGGAAGAAGATCAAAGGAACATAGTGATGAGCATAACTACATCCTCAAAACTGTACTACAGTATCCTTCGGGAGGAGAAGATGGCGGCACGACGCAGCTCGCAGCGGCCACTCCGGTGGTGATGTCTGTTATTTGTCAAGTAGAGTGCTGTGCACAATCCTGATTTGATGGAGATGGACGTGAGAGCACGGAGGAACATCCGGTGAAACTTCTGAAATGCCTGCTTCGCTGGTGCTGCTACTGTGTGGTCCAGAATCTCCGGAGGAGAAGGCCCCGCGTTCTCGGCTTTGCTTGTTGCTTGGCGGCCGGGGTGGGGTCGAAGCACTCGGCAGAAGATGGTGCTCGGAGAGGCTGTGTCAGAGGGGCTGGCCGGAGGCTCGAAGTTTTCAGACGGACTAAGAGTCCGCTGCAATCGGGTGCTTCCAATGGTGCTGCATCGGCAAGTTGGCGGCACTTGGAGATTCATGGCGGGGAGAGTTTCCCCCTTCTGCCGCATGAGATGATGAGTCTATCGGGACTTTGAGACTTTTTTTAACCGTGCCCATGGTCTGCTCTTTATCAAATTATTGTATTGCTTTGCACTGTTGTAACTATATGTCATAATTACATGGTTTTGTCAGTTTTAGTCTTGGTTTGTCTTGTGTTTTCTTGTGATATCATTCTGGAGGAACTTTGTATCGTTTTTTAATGCATGCATTTCTAAATGACAATAAAGGAGGACTGAGTGTCCTCATAATCTAATTTAATAATGGCAATGCACCCATTGCATCAATACCAAGAGCAGGGAGTGGCATAGTTATTAGAGCTGTTAACTCTCACCTCCAGTGATCCAGGTTCACTGATACTGTCTGTGTGGAGTTTGCATGTTCTCCCTGCAAAGGTTTCTTCCTGGTGATCTTGTTTCAGCCCGCAGATCAAAGGCAAGTGTGTCCGTAGGTTAGTTTGCATCGTGTGCAGGTGAATGGTGAGAATCTAGGTGGAGTTAATGGACGTGTAGGGAGAAGGGAAAAAGGGGATTAATATAATGGGTTGCCTATAGGTTGACACCAACTTGATGGGCTGAAGGACCTGTTTTGGTTCTGTTTGACTGAATGGCTCTAATTGACGGTTGTAGACCTCTGGGTAATTGGGACTGGAAGAAACAAACTTAAAGTCAGTAATGTTGGAGAAATATTGCAAATGTATTGTTTGATTAAGCATTCTCTGTTTTAGTTAAATAATTCATTATAGATTACACTGTATGTAAAGGATGTGAATGACATATGTCATTACACCATCATGTCATAAATATGTTGTTCCTTTCCACGCCTTGTGTCGCATCAGATGACAACCTTGCCATTTCTTTAGCATTTTTGTCTTTTTTACGAGGTTAAGTTGCTAGCTTGATGGTCAACCCAGCATAGGCGGAAAGCATGCAAGGAGCTGGCCAGATTTGCACCTGGGACCGCTCGCCTCCAAGTCCAGTGCGGATGCCACTACACCACCGGCTGGCTTACGTCAGATGCGTGCACCTCACTAAAGGTAAAACGAAACTCAGCACACACCTCTCCTGGCTCCGAGTTTCTCTTTCAATTAGTTTTATGTTTTGGAGTTACAAAACATTGCAAAATTGTTTCTGCTAACAGCAGCAAAATGGATCAAAGTTGTAAATTATATTTAAGCTATTTTCAAGTACTGATCTTCTTTTGAAAAGAAGCATGCTTTGCAGCTCTTCTTTATCCGAGATATTTGTGAAGTCCAATTGTATCCTGTAAATGAATTCAGTAATGTTCCATTCCATTTCCCATTAAATTTTAAAAACTTTATTAGCTCTAAAGCATTTTGAATGCCCCCTACATAACAGACTTCTCCATGGATTGTCACCTTGTCGTGGTGGAGAAGTTTGTGTGGTCCTGTGATCCCGAGAGCAATGCTGTCTGGAGCGATGCTCCTGGTAGGGTCACCCATGGCAGTAAGGTCAAGGATGAGATCCCTGACAAAGAACAATCCAATCAAGACCTCAACGGTGGAACAGGCGGACAAAGTTACTTCGAACTCCACGGCTGTGACGGCGGATGAAGGCTGCAACAAATCCATCAGCTCCAATTGTCATGGTTTCCATGCCATTGGAATCAGTTGGTTGATTTGTGAAGTATCGTGTGCTTCTTGAAGTGCAACATCAAGTACACGTTAAACAAATACACGCACAGGCGTCTTCACTCTGTGGGCCACTTCTTCAGAACGAAGACCATCATCCTGGACCTCGAGGGATGGCCACGATGACGGCGACATAACAGAGTTTGCTATATTAATTGAATAGTTCCCTAGGACAATAAGATGAATTCTTGACTCCACAATCTATTTACTTCTCTTTAGCTATGGCACTTTATCTTCTAGGTCCGTGTTGTTCTTTATTCCGCACTCTACTATTGTTTTACCCGTACTACCTCAATGCACTGTGTAATGAATTGATCTGTATGAACCGTACGCAGGACAAACTTCTCACTGTACTTTGATGCATGTGACAAAAATAAACCAATTCCAATTGTAATTGAACATTTTCACTTCTGGGATAATTAGATGTGAAAAAGAATGCTAAAACGTGTGTAGATCAGTGGCCCACACTATGTTGGTAAATGCTGGCCATTCTGAATGAACCTGCAACATTTAGGACTCTCACATGGAGAAGTCTCAAGCTTACCAACTGGCACATGAAGCGTAGTGCCAGAGCTCAGCCTTGTCGAGATGTCTGGTATTTATGCGGGACAACCAAGCTCCCTGGTGTAACCTGGCACAGTACCCGCAATGTCACTGACGTCAACAAGGATAATAAGGTTGCAGCTAAGAAAGCAAAGGAAAAGGTAAATTAATGTTGTTAAGATCAAGTCAAGTCAAGTTTACTGTCATTTAACTATATACGCGTTTATAACCATATAATATATGTAGAAACAAGACATTTCTCTGAACCAGGGTGTAAAGTACTGCACATAACACACAGTAACTTATGAAGGTAAGAATAAAATCTACAGATGAATCACACATAAATAACAAACTAAAGTGTATTAATAATAATTATTATAAAGTACAGAACAGATTAACCAGTGACACCTCAAATATGATGCGGCAGGGAGTTTAGAAGCCTAATGTCCTGGGGGAAGAAAACTGTTTCTCATCCTGACTGTTCTTGTTTTCATGCATCGTAGTCTTCTGCCTGATGGTAGAAAGTCAAAGAAGATGCTAGATGGATGGGTGGAATCCTTACAAAGTAAATGGCAGGATACTTGGTAGTGTGGAGGAGCAGAGGGATCTGGGGGTACATGTCCACAGATCCCTGAAAGTTGCCTCACAGGTAGATAGGGTAGTTAAGAAAGCTTATGGGGAGTTAGCTTTCACAAGTCGAGGGATAGAGTTTAAGAGTCGCGATGTAATGATGCAGCTCTATAAAACTCTGGTTAGGCCACACTTGGAGTACTGTGTCCATTTCTGGTCGCCTCACTATAGGAAGGACGTGGAAGCATTGGAAAGGGTACAGAGGAGATTTACCAGGATGCTGCCTGGTTTAAAGAGTATGCATTATGATCAGAGATTAAGGGAGCTAGTGTTTTACTCTTTGGAGAGAAGGAGGATGAGAGGAGACATGATCGAGGTGTACAAGATATTATGAGGAATAGATAGAGTGGACAGCCAGCACCTCTTCCCCAGGGCACCACTGCTCAATACAAGAGGACATGGCTTTAAGGTAAGGGGTGGGAAGTTCAAGGGGGATATTGGAGGAATGTTTTTTACTCAGAGAGTGGTTGGTACGTGAAATGCACTACCTGAGTCAGTGGTGGAGGCAGATACACTAGTGAAGTTTAAGAGACTACTAGACAGGTATATGGAGGAATTTAAGGTGGGGGCTTATATGAGAGGCAGGGTTTGAGGGTCGGCAGAACATTGTGGGCCGAAGGGCCTGTACTGTGCTGTACTATTCTATGTTCTATGTTCTATAATACTACTAATTAAAAATATTATTTTGGCTTATTTTATTGTTTTTGATTATTTATGTTTATGACATGTTTTTGTTACATTGTTTGTTGTTTTAAAAGAGTTTAGATTTAGAGTCATAGAGAGAATGCATGGAAACAAATCCTTTGGCCTACAGAGGCCACACCGACCATTTATATGAGTCTCATTGTAATGGTGATACTCTTGTACTTGCACTGTGCAATCTTCTAAGACTAAATGACAACTTACCAATGTACTGAATCGTTAACAGGACAGAGAAATATCTTTGCTTGTTTGAGAATGGGAGAAGATAAAATTAATTCTAAGTTATTTGGGAAGGAAATTGGGAAACCCTTTCACTCAAGAGTTATCAGAACTCAATACTCCAATTGTCTATAGAATCTTGGACACTGGTTTTCAACGATTAAAATTAGTTATATTTTAATGGAAAAAGTTACAGAGCAGGAGATTAGACTATTCCCCTGCAATCAGACACTTGAGTATTCGATAAAATGGACAATATCCTGTACGATAAACCTCAGAATCTACCTCGTTATGATCTTGCACTTTATCGTTTACCTGCACTGCACTTTCTCTGTAGCTTTTACACTTTATTTTGCATTCTGCTATTGCTTTACCTTGTTCTACTTCACTGCATTGTGGAATGATTTGACCTGTATGAACAGTATACAAGGCAAGCTTATCACTGCATCTTGGTGCAAGTGACAAATTAAACCAATACCAACACGTTGTTGTGCTTTTTATAATCGTGTTGATTAGGGCAACCCCAATAAAGTCATCATCAAAACAAAAACTGCTATCCAAACGAACAGAGGTCGAAAACGCAATGCATAACTTCACTTAATTTGAGAAAAAAAACAACAAATATTAAAGGAGAAATGAAGAAATTAAAGGAGATAGAAAGCGAACTTCAACTTATGCATAAGTGCACCCTGCCTTGTTTGGATGCGAAGCTCTGTCAAAATAAATTGTTCTTCTCACATTGTACTGAAGCTCTGTCCTTTATACTTTGAAGAGTAGGTAATCGCATCTATCTGAACAATTTCCACCTGGGAATATAGTTCTTAGCATCCTATATTAAAGCTATTGTTTAGTTCCCTGAAGATACCGTTGTATCAACTGGAGTCAGTTATCAAAGATGTGATAACAGCACATTTGGAAAGCGGTGAAATCATCGGACAAAGTCAGCATGGATTTGTGAAAGGAAAATCATGTCTGACGAATCTCATAGAATTTTTTGAGGATGTAACTAGTAGAGTGGATAGGGGAGAACCAGTGGATGTGGTATATTTGGATTTTCAAAAGGCTTTTGACAAGGTCCCACACAGGAGATTAGTGTGCAAACTTAAAGCACACGGTATTGGGGGTAAGGTATTGATGTGGATAGAGAATTGGTTAGCAGACAGGAAGCAAAGAATGGGAATAAACGGGACCTTTTCAGAATGGCAGGCAGTGACTAGTGGGGTACCGCAAGGCTCAGTGCTGGGACCCCAGTTGTTTACAATATATATTAATGACTTGGATGAGGGAATTAAACGCAGCATCTCCAAGTTTGCGGATGACATGAAGCTGGGCGGCAGTGTTAGCTGTGAGGAGGATGCTAAGAGGATGCAGGGTGACTTGGATAGGTTGGGTGAGTGGGCAAATTCATAGCAGATGCAATTTAATGTGGATAAATGTGAAGTTATCCACTTTGGTGGCAAAAATAGGAAAACAGATTATTATCTGAATGGTGGCCGATTAGGAAAAGGGGAGGTGCAACGAGACCTGGGTGTCATTATACACCAGTCATTGAAAGTGGGCATGCAGGTACAGCAGGCGGTGAAAAAGGCGAATGGTATGCTGGCATTCATAGCAAGAGGATTCGAGTACAGGAGCAGGGAGGTACTACTGCAGTTGTACAAGGCCTTGGTGAGACCACACCTGGAGTATTGTGTGCAGTTTTGGTCCCCTAATCTGAGGAAAGACATCCTTGCCATAGAGGGAGTACAAAGAAGGTTCACCAGATTGATTCCTGGGATGGCAGGACTTTCATATGAAGAAAGACTGGATGAACTGGGCTTGTACTCGTTGGAATTTAGAAGATTGAGGGGGGATCTGATTGAAACGTATAAAATCCTAAAGGGATTGGACAGGCTAGATGCAGGAAGATTGTTCCCGATGTTGGGGAAGTCCAGAACGAGGGGTCACAGTTTGAGGATAGAGGGGAAGCCTTTTAGGACCGAGATTAGGAAAAACTTCTTCACACAGAGAATGGTGAATCTGTGGAATTCTCTGCCACAGGAAACAGTTGAGGCCAGTTCATTGGCTATATTTAAGAGGGAGTTAGATATGGCCCTTGTGGCTATGGGGATCAGGGGGTATGGAGGGAAGGCTGGTGCAGGGTTCTGAGTTGGATGATCAGCCATGATCATAATAAATGGTGGTGCAGGCTCGAAGGGCCGAATGGCCTACTCCTGCACCTATTTTCTATGTTTCTATGTTTCTATGTTTCTATGTATTGCGTCCCTCCTTTAAAGACAGGGTTCCCAATCCTTTTCATGGACCCCTACCATTAACAGAGATGTCTGTGTTAGGCACCCCAGGTTAGGAACACAGGGGATTCCAATCTTTTCTATGCCATTAACCAAGGGGCCATGAACACCAGGTTGGGAACCCCTGTTTTAACACGTTTCTTGAGATTTATCACCAGATATTTTTCATATGGCTTCACATAATTTTAGTACTTTGCAATTCAATAACAGCAGAAAACTTCAAAATATTTTGATGTTTTGCATGTGGAGCAGATTCAAACGTGGAAAATTTAAGGTGAGAGTGGGAAAATTCAAAGGTGACATGAGGGGCAGGTTTTTCACTTAGAGACTGATGGATGCCTGGAGTGTGCTGCCTGGGATGGTGGTGGAGGCAGATACATCAAAGACTTTTAAGAGAATTTGGATAGGTACATGAATGTGAGGGAAATGGAAGGATACGGACATTGTGTAGGCAGAAGAGATCTAAACTTAGTTGGCCATTTGATTACTAATTTAATTGGTTCAGCGCAATGTTGGGGGCTGAAGGTTCTGTCCCTGTGTTATACTGTTCTATGTTCTGTGTTCTAATTTGTAATTAGCATTCACGCATTTGGTTGATAAATATAAATTTTACATATTTTTTGTGCATAATGATAAATCTCAAATGAGAAAGAAATTATTTCAACCTCTTCAATTTAATATCATCTTTTAGACAGGTGCAAATGTTAGCGGAGGTACTGTATTAATAAAAATGTTGAATAAATGTCTGCTTTTGCAAAACATACAATGTGAATGTGCTGTTAAGTAGTTTGTGTGAGGGGGGCGAAAGAATAACAACTTCCATGCAATGAAGCTTTTTGATGTTGGTTCTACATCTGTTGTAATAGGCTCCTTTATGATCTATGATTTATGATTACTTTTCTGCCACTTGTGATGTTTGTCAGGATGTCCTAATTCTGATACTGCCATCAATGTGCCTGCCTGTTTTATGAGTCATTTAAATGCATCATTCAACGAATTCAGGCTTTTCTGAAGAAGGTTTTCATTAACCATGATTTTCAAATCCTCAATCGGTCATTCTTCAAAAGGTAATATATATTTCAGACTGTCCCCCTACCCCCCCCAAATTCAACTCTGTGGTCCTTGCACTTCATGTCCAATTAATAGTACAAATGCTGCCCTCAATTTAATGGGGGTCTTTATCCACTCAAACAACTTGAGCTAGAGCCTGACATTCCCACAATGGTCAAGAGACTTTTTAAATGAAAAAGGTACCTTTAAATAATTACAGACGTTCAAAGCAATACAATAACAGTTTGACTGATTTCAATACTTAACTGCTTTACTACCAAGAGAACACCATCTTCAGAATCAGAATCAAGTTTAATATCAACAGCGTTATGTTGTGAGATTTGTTAACTTTGCAGCAGCAGTACAATGCAATACATAATAATAGAGAAAAAAACTGTGAAGGACACTAAGGATATATAAATGTATATTAAATAGTTAAATTAAATAAATAGTGCAAAGATTAGAAATTTAAAAAAACTAGTGAGGTAGTGTTCACGGGTTCAATGTCCATTCAGAAATCGGATGGCAGGGAGGAAGAAGCTATTTTTGAATTGTTAAACTGACACTACTACGTCTCGTTATTGTTGGAGAGGGTGCAGAAGAGATTCGCCACAATGTTGGCAGAGATGCAGTGTCTCCATTATAAAGAAGGATGAACATGAGATGCTGCAGATGCTGGATATTGAGAGACACACACACACAAAATGTTAGAGGAACTCAGCAAGTCGTGCAGCATCTATGGAGAGGAGTAAAGAGTCGATATTTCTGGCCAAGTCCCTCCTGAGTTTCCCTGCATTTTGTGTGTGTTGCAGAGAATGAACATGCTGCGCTCCAAGCTTAACATCAAAGTAACTTTATTATCAAAGTACTTACTGTAACCTATCCTGACATTTATTTTCTTGCAGGGATTCACAAGAGGACAAAGAAGTACAATAGGATCAATGAAAACTACACGCAAATACAGAATAGCAAGCAACCAATGCGCAAAAGAAGACAAACTGTGCAAATAGAAAGAAGTAAATAAATAATACTGACAACACTTGGAGAAGAGGAGGTTAAGGAGTGACCTCAATGAGATTTACAAAATTATGAGTGGCACAGTTAGGGTGACTAGTGGGAAACTTCTCCTCCAGCAGCAGGATCTAAAACCAAAGAGTACAGATTTAAGGTAAGGTGTAGGAGGTTTAGAAATAAGCTGAGGAAAAGGGGCAATTAAATTCAAAATACACTCTCTCTAAGGGGGTGATGAAGACAGAGATTCTCTTAATATTTAATACATATCCAGATGAAGACTAGAATCACAGAGTAATGGAAGGCTACAGGATGAATGCTGGAAGATGGATTGCTCTGGCTGGATACACGGCAGTCGATGGGCTGAAGGGCCTGCTTCATTCTCATTGCGTCACAGTATCTTTAAGTGAAGCAGAAAACTTATTGTTGGAACTATAACCAAGCAACGTTCTCTAATTTAAGAGTACTGAGGTTAATTGTATGACCTGTACCACCATTTTGGCTGAAAACAGGCTGCTAGACTTCCCTGAGCAATTTGAGAAATTCCTTGGCATGTTTAATCTGGTGAATTGCTTCCTATCTTCCCATTAACCCACTGTAGACCAATTACTAAAATATGCAATGTAAAATAAAGAAGTCTGCATTCTTAAATTGCCTTTAAGGCAGCCCAAGTCATTTTCATTCCATAATCCAGTCACAGTTGCTTTATGGATACACAGAAAGATCCTTAAAAGCACAGCATTGTAGGTGAGGAAGTGTGAGGGTTAAACCATGGGCAGGATGTAAGATGGATTCCCCATATACCTCAATAAGTCTCATCCATCAGCCATTTGCCTGTCAGAACAACACAGGCAAAGATGAGCATTAGCTTTATTTGTTACATGTACACTCAAAAATACAGAGGAATGCATCATTTGAATCAACAACTAACACAGTCCAAGGATGCAGCCTGCAAGCATTGCCACGCTTCCTGCGCCAAGATAGCATGCCCACAACCTACCAACCCTAACTCGTACGCCTTTTGGAACAATGAGAGGAAACTGAAGCACCCGGAGGAAACCCACACAGCTACAGGGAGAACGTACAATCTCCTTACAGACAGCGGTGGGAATTTAACCCTGATCTTCCAATCGCTGGCATTCTAAAGTGCACCACTAACTTCTACGCTGCCATGCTACCCCTAAGTCATACAGCACAGGAACAGGCCCTCCAGCTCACCCTGCCCATACCAAGAGAGTTGCCTGCCCGTGCTCATCCCATGTGCCTCCAGTTGACCCATTTCCCATCCATGTACCTGTCTGAATGTTTTCTAAACACATCTGCCTCTTCCACCGGCAGCTGGTTCCACATACCCAGCAAACTCTCTGTGTACGGGTTGCCCCTCAGGCTCCCTTTAGCTCTATATATCAGCAGGAAGAAGTCAGGCTCAGATTGCGGAGAGGAAGTCGAGTCGTTGGCTACTTGACTCAAGGACTATTGATGCCATTGCTGAACCAGGCTGATAACTTGACAATTGGGTGTTTATTTTTTCTGGTGACAATATTTCTGCTTTCTCGTTATGATCGTGCTTCTGCGTTCTACAGTGGTGTGGAGAAGGGTTGGAAGCTTCTTGTTCATGTCAACCTTGTGGCTGTGTACCTCATTTTCTGCTAAGTTAGCTGAGTGGCTATACATCTGTTTTGTGCAGTGGCCAAACAGTTTTGCAGGTGTTCTCTCTGGTGGTCCCCTGACTTTATGGTTGCTTTCTGTGATAGGCTGATGAAGACTGTACGTTGGTGTAGTGTGCTCTAGGCATTCAGCTCTTTGCTGGTCCACATCCAGTTCCATCAAGAGAAATACTGTCATCTCCCTGGTGATTGAGTTCTGGTCATGCCATCTGGCACCCTGATGGTTGGGTCTCCAGTAATCTGTTGGTGACATTGAACCTAATTGTTTTCGATTGATAAATACTACTTGGGTTGTTAAAGGCACTATGTAAATGCAACATGTTGCTATGCATAGAGGTGATATCTGGCCAACACTAGCAACATCATAGTGGTGTTGTGCAAGCATCCCCCACTGGCTTTTGGATTCCCATGGTGGTCAACTACATGCGATTCTGTACTTGGTTTACGAGGTGTGAGAGAGGAAGACGAATGTAAATCCTAATGGATATGAATGACCATCATTAATTACTGCCTTTCCCATTGTTAATACTTCACGCCTGCCCTGTTTCTGAACTCCATCTAGACAGCGGACAGTCTCCCCACACAACGCAACATAATGGAGTCTGCTTCAGTGTGTGGTCTGGATAAACACACACAACGGCAAGAGGAAAATCTAGCTTTACTCTTGAGAAGAATATCGAAAAAGAAACTATAAATAGCACAGAAAATTCTGTGAAGATTCTGATGTAATAAATGGTTCTTTTTATTGCTATTTTGTTTGCAGCAAGATCTAATGAGAACATTTCTTCAATAATGCAGAAACATCTGTAAAGGAAATCATTAAGTGAATTCCCAAAATATACTGAGTATTTTTGCCAAGAGAAGAGAATGTACAAGCCTTCAGGGCGCTATTAAAGTTTTGCTTATCCAAAGGAGGCTCATTGATCCAGCATGATCGTTATAACATATAGTATGATTTTTAAAGTATTTTCCCTTGGAGAACTCATTTATTTCCACTGCTATTTATTTTCAGTTTGCTCTGTACAATCCATTCCACTCCAAGATGTAACTCACTCTCCATCTAGGATGGAGTAAAAGCTCACGCTGGAAAGTTACTGAGCAACTCCACGCCAAGAGTTTGCTGAAACTATTGGCAACCATCAATTACATCTCTCCAATAGCTTTAAGACAAATGCGTGTAGCACTGTGAGGAAAAGAGCAAAGGGAGAAATGAATGACAGAAAGAAATTTGGGAATAAGAAAAGACAAAAGTAAGAAAAAGAAGAAAGACTGATAGAAATAAGAGAGGCAAAGAGACAAAAATCCATGTTCTCACTAAACGTTCTCAATGTAAACGAGTGTATTCTTTAAAGCATTGTTCTACACTCAGTGAATATTTTATTAGGTACGCTTGCACACCTACTCAGGACTGGAAAGGAATTGGGAAGAAGGTGAAGGGGAGAGAAAGGAGTCCAAGAAAGAAGTTAATAGGTGAAGCCAGGTGAGGTGGGAGGTAGGTGGTGGGGGAGAGGGGATGAAGTGGGAAGCTGGGAGGTGATTGGTGGAAAAGCATTTACCTCTGTCATGGCATATGAACTAAAAACCTTCTGAATCGGCTTCTCAAACCCCTAATATTCATCAAAAATGTCTTTTGACTTGCTTCTCAATTAGTGGTAGGTATAAAGGATGGGGATAAATAGTTTCTCCTCTTCCTATGGTGTAAGGTATGTGCAACCTTGCACAGAATGGGGAAGTGGATTTGCAGGCTTTATTTGACAGAGAGAAATCCATGCTTGTCCTCGTACCAGTTTCCAAAAGAAAACAGACACTGCAACATGATGACATGTGAGGGAGAGCTGCGCCAGAGCTTGTAGTTATGATGTGAGCCCAAGAGTAACTGCTACAAATAGAACTTCATGTTTATGACTGCATCTGCACTTCAGCATTTTGTTGTAATTTACACAGACAACCTCTGGCAAATACCTCACTGTGGTTCTTGTGCTTCTAACAGTGACTAAATGCAAGGCTTTCCCAAGGCTTGTAGATCCCACTTAGCCGTCATATCCCCTAGGCTTTGCAACGTCAGTGGCAATAAGTCCTGCCCGCTGCTGCTTGTGACTCCAACACGGCCCGATTGCTTCCTCATTTCAAGGAACAGTAAGGAATGGACAATTAATACCAGCCTTGCAGGCAATGTCCATTTGGATTCTCCTGTTCAATCTGATAGCTAAATGGGAATTACATCCAAAGATTCAAGGAAGGTAAGTTGGAATCATTGCAAGCTGAAGGTCAGTAGCTACACTGTCAGTAATATACAATCAGTGGTCACTTTATTAGGTAGCTCCCATACATAATAAAGCAGCCTCTGACTGAGTGTATCTTCATGGTATTCTGCTGCTCTCGCCCATCCACTTCAAGGTTTGATGTGTTGATGCTCAAAAATGCTCTTCTTCACACCACTGATGTAATGTTATCTGAGCTACTGTCGTCTTCCTGTCAGCCTGACTGTTCGGGCCATTCTCCTCTGTCCTCTCTCATTACAAAGGCCATTGTTATCAGGCTTCAGGCCGTAAAATTACACCTTAAGCATTGACATTTGCTTCTTTCCACTGAGCTAGTTTGGAATCCAATATGCTGCCCTCCCTTGGATCCCTTGGGTTCAGGCTCGAGTTCTTTATTATCATATGCACAAGTACAGTGAGGTAATAGACAATAGACAATAGACAATAGGTGCAGGAGTAGGTCATTCGGCCCTTCGAGCCAGCACCGCCATTCACTGTGATCATGGCTGATCATCCACTATCAGTATCCAGCTCCTGCCTTATCCCCATAACCTTTGATTCCACTATCTTTAAGAGCGCTATCCATCTCTTTTTTGAAAGCATCCAGAGACTTGGCCTCCACAGCCTTCTGGGGCAGAGCATTCCATATATCTACCACTCTTTGAGTGAAAAAGTTTTTCCTCAACTCCGTTCTAAATGGCCTACCCCTAAATCTTAAACTGTGGCCTCTAGTTCTGGACTCACCCATCAGTAGGAACATGCTTTCTGCCTCCAGGGTGTCCAATCCCTGAATAATCTTATATGTTTCAATATGATCCCCTCTCAGCCTTCTAAATTCCAGAGTATACAAGCCCAGTCGCTCCAATCTTTTGACATATGACAGTCCCGCCATCCCGGGAATTAACCTTGTGAACCTACGCTGCACTCCCTCAATAGCAAGAATGTCCTTCCTCAAATTTGGAGACCAAAACTGCACACAGTACTCCAGGTGTGGTCTCACCAGGGCCCTGTACAGCTGCAGAAGGATCTCTTTGCTCTTATACTCAATTCCCCTTGTTATGAAGGCCAGCATGCCATTAGCTTTTTTCACTGCCTGCTGTACTTGCATGCTTGCTTTCAGTGACTGATGTACAAGAACACCTAGATCTCGTTGTGCTTCCCCTTTTCTAATTTGACTCCATTTAGATAATAATCTGCCTTCCCGTTCTTACCACCAAAATGGATAACCTCACATTTACCACATTAAACTGCAACTGCCATGCATCTGCCCACTCACCCAGCCTGTCCAAGTCACCCTGCATTCTCTTAACATCCTCCTCACATTTCACACTGCCTCCCAGCTTTGTGTCATTGGCAAATTTGCTAATGTTACTTTTAATTCCCTCATCTAAATCATTAATATATATTGTAAACAGCGGCAGTCCCAGCACTGAACCCTGCGGTACCCCACTGGTCACCGCCTGCCATTCCGAAAGGGACCCATTAATCGCTACTCTTTGTTTTCTGTCAGCCAGCCAATTTTCAATCCATGTCAGTACTCTGACCCCAATACCATGTGCCCTAATTTTGCCCACTAATCTCCTATGTGGGACTTTATCAAAGGCTTTCTGAAAGTCCAGGTACACTACATCCACTGGCTCTCCCTTGTCCATTTTCATAGTTACATCCTCAAAAAATTCCAGAAGATTAGTCAAGCACGATTTCCCCTTTGTAAATCCATGCTGACTCGGACCAATCTTGTTACTACTATCCAGATGTGTCGTAATTTCATCTTTTATAATTGACTCCAGTATCTTTCCCACCACCGACATCAGGCTAACCGGTCTATAATTCCTTGTTTTCTCTCTTCCTCCTTTCTTGAAGAGAGGGACAACATTAGCCACCCTCCAATCCATAGGAACTGATCCTGAATCTATAGAACATTGGAAAATGATTACCAACACACATAAAAGTTGCTGGTGAACGCAGCAGGCCAGGCAGCATCTCTAGGAAGAGGTGCAGTCGACGTTTCAGGCCGAGACCCTTCGTCAGGACTGAAACGTCAGGACTTTCTTCCTCTTTTGATCGAACTGATCCTGCACCTGCACCTTCCGCATTATTCCCAGAAACACTTGCCATTGCTGTTCCACTGTCATCTCTGCTAGGGTATTGTCCCATTGAACTTTGGTACGGGTCCAATGAAAAACTTACTTATAGCAAAATCCCAAAATGCTTACAAAAGAACTATCTCAGTGCAAAATAAGAAAAGGCAATCAGAAGCAAGTCCATGGTTGGGCAAGAGGTTGTCTGCAGTGCCCCTTTACAAAGCTGGTGTTAAGGTCGTTCAGATCAGTTCTAGAACCTGATGGTTATTCCTGAAACTGGCTCTGTGAAACTTCAGGCTGCTGGACATCCTGCCCCAAGACAGTGAGAAGAAAGCTTGACCCAGATGGTGGGGATTGTTGATGATAGATGCTGCCTTCTTGAGTCTGGACCTCAATGCTGGAAATCCAAATCACAGCAGAAATTCCTGGAAGCACTCACCTGGTCAAGTGGGAACCATGGGTAACGTAGCAGAGTCAAAGTCTGATGAAAGTTCTTGACTAAAAAGCTTTCTCTCTCCACAGATGTTGCTTAGATTTCTGAATACTTCCAACACTCTCTCCTTTTTGTTTGGGATACATTTATTTTTTATTTTATTTTTATTTATTTAGAGATACAACATGAAATCAAGCTCTGACCCTGTGAGCCTCCACTGTCCAATTACACTCATGTGACCAATTAGCCTACTAACTCGCATGTCTCTGGAATGTGGGGAAACCAGAGCACCCAGAGGAAGCTCACGTGGTCACAGGGAGAATGTGCAAACTCCTCACAAACAGCAACTAGAATTGAACCCATGATGCTGGTGATGTACAGTAATAGCATTATGAGCCTGTTGACTATTCATTTTCAAGGATGATAAACTCCATAATATTTATTTTCTTCTATTTATCACATCCAATTTTTCTCATTAACCTTAACTACAAACATAGGCATCATCGCCTAATTTGTAAAGGCAATTGTAATTCAGATCATTCAGGATCATATCCTCCATTTCATACTTTGGTTTGTACTTGATCCCATTTCCTTTTTAACTATTATCTTTCTATTTGCACACTTACCAAATTTGTTCATTGTTCTTTGATGCTACTTAATATTATTTCTCCACACCTTCTCTTTCCTTTCCCAATTTCCCTTTGAATTTCATTTCAATATTTGACCAATGCAGGTACACACATCTTTTGCTACTAGCACTCAAAGGAGTTTAGACCATAAGACCATAAGAGAAAGGAGCAGAAGTCGGCCATTCGGCCCATCGAGTCTGGTCCGCCATTTTATCATGAGCTGATCCATTCTCCCATTTAGTCCCATTCCCCCGCCTTCTCACAGTAACCTTACATGCCTTGGCTACTCAGATACCTATCAATCTCTGCCTTAGATACACCCAATGACTTGGCCTCCACTGCTGCCCATGGCAACAAATTCCATAGATTCACTACCCTCTGACAAAAAAAATTTCTTCGCATTTCTGTTCTGAATGTTCTTCAATCCTTAAGTTATGCCTTCTCGTACTAGACTCCCCCATCATGGAAAACAACTTTGCCACATCCACTCTGTCCATGCCTTTCAACATTCGAAATGTCTATGAGGTCTCCCCTCATTCTTCTAAACTCCAAGGAACACAGTCCAAGAGCGGACAAACGTTCCTCATATGTTAACCCTCTCATTCCCAGAATCATTCTAGTGAATCTTCTCTGTACCCTCTCCAATGTCAGCACATCCTTTCTTAAATAAGACCAAAACTGCCCACAGTACTCCAAGTGAGGTCTCACCAGCGCCTTATAGAGCCTCAACATCACATCCCTGCTCCTATACTCTATTACTCTAGAAATGAATGCTAACTTTGCATTCGTCTTCTTCACCACCGACTCAACCTGGAGATTAACCTTAAGGGTATCCTGTACGAGGACTCCCAAGTCCTGTTGCATCTCAGAACTTTGATTTCTTTCCCCACTTAAATAATAGACCGCCCATTTATTTCTTCTGCCAAAGTGCATAACCATACACTTTCCAACATTGTATTTCATTTGCCACTTCTTTGCCCATTCTTCCAATCCATCCAAGTCTCCCTGCAGACTCTCTGTTTCCTCAGCACTACCGGCCCCTCCACCTATCTTCGTATCGTCAGCAAACTTAGCCACAAAGCCATCTATTCCATAATCCAAATCGTTGATGTACAATGTAAAAAGAAGTGGCCCCAACACTGATCCCTGTGGAACACCACTGGTAACCGGCAGCCAACCAGAATAGGATCCCTTTATTCCCACTCTCTGTTTCCTGCCAATCAGCCAACGCTCTATCCACGTATGTAACTTTCCTGTAATTCCATGGGCTCTTATCTTGTTAAGCAGCCTCATGTGTGGCACCTTGTCAAAGGTCTTCTGAAAATCCAAATATACAACATCCACTGCATCTTCCTTGTCTAGCCTACTGGTAATTTCCTCAAAAAATTGTAATAGGTTTGTCAGGCAGGATTTTCCTTTAAGGAATCCATGCTGAGTTCTGCCTATCTTGTCATATGCCTCCAGGTACTCTGTAACCTCATCCTTGACAATCGACTCCAACAACTTCCCAACCACCGACGTCAAGCTAACAGGTCTATAATTTTCTTTTTGCTTCCTTGCCCCCTTCTTAAATAGCAGAGTAACATTTGCAATCTTCCAGTCCTCTGGAACCATGCCAGAATCTATCGACTTTTGAAAGATCATAGCTAATGCCTCCGCAATCTCCACAGCTACTTCCTTCAGAACACGAGGGTGCATTCCATCTGGTCCAGGAGATTTATCTACCTTTAGACTATTAAGCTTCCTGAGTACTTTCTCTGTCATAATTGTGACTGCATACACTTCTCTTCCCTGCCACCCTTGAGTGTCCGGTATACTGCTGAAGACTGATGCAAAATTCAGTTCCTCTGCCATCTCCTTATCTCCCATTACAATTTCTCCAGCATCATATTCTATCGGTCCTATATCTACTCTCACCTGTCATTTACTCTTTATATACTTGAAAAAGCTTTTAGTATCCTCGTTAATATTATTTGCTAGCTTCCTTTCATAGTTAATCTTTTCCCTCTTAATGACCTTCTTAGTTTCCTTTTGTAAGCTTTTAAAATTCGAAAATTTATATTCCCATCCGAAAATTTCTTCTTTTTTGGAATATATCTGTCTTACACCTTCCTCACTTCTCACATAAACTCCAGCCACTGCTGCTCTGTTGTCTTTCCCGCCAGTGTCCCTTTCCAGTCAACTTTGGCTAGTTCCTCTCTCATGCCACTGTAATTTCCTTTACTCCACTGAAACACCGACACATCAGATTTCGGCTTCTCTTTTTCAAATTTCACAGTGAGCTCAATCATGTTATGATCACTGTCTCCTAAGGGTTCCTTCACCTCAATCTCTCTAATCACCTCCGGTTCATTACACAATACCCAATCCAGTACAGCCGATCCCCTAGTGGGCTCAACAACAAGCTGTTCTAAAAAGTCATCTCACAGACATTCTACAAATTCTCTCTCTTGAGATCCAGTGCCGACCTAATTTTCCCGTTCCACTTGCATGTTAAAATCCCCCACAATTATCATAACACTGCCCTTCTGACAAGCCTTTTCTATTTCCTGTTGTAATTTGTAGTCTACATCACTGCAGCTGTTTGGAGGCCTGTATATGACTGCCATCAGGCTCCTTTTACCCCTGCGATTTCTTAGCTCAACCCATAAAGTTTCTGCACCTTCCAATCTTATATCACCTCTTTCTAATGATTTAAGCTGTGTTCAAAAGGTTGTCACCCTCTACCTTGCTGGCATGTTAAATATATTTCATGATTATGCACAATCACATTTGCTTTTCTGGTTTCTGATGCAGACAGTGTTGACAATGTGGAGTTTGCAATTATTTGTCTGCAGATTTTAGAACTGGCTTATTTAGACTGTTTTTATTGAAGAAACTATTGAATCACTTTGTCAAACTCCAAAGAAGCAAAGGAACTGCTAGTTCATTTAAAGCAGAATGGCTTAATGAAACAGTAGAAACTGCTACACTGGAAGTTCATGAAGTCAAGAATGTGCAGCTACACCGAAATAGAAATATTTATGTACAATACAGAAACTGATTTTACCTGCGTGTACTGTCGCAATACGAAAGTTGCCAGAGAATTTGCAAGTGGGAAGAAGTGGAATGATATTTGAAAACTTGACTTTTTAACGCATCCTTTAGCAAGTAAATCACATGTAGACTGTGTGCAAAAGCTCTGGTGAGAAAATCCTTTATTTCCCGCTACAGGCCTGCTACATATGTTTTGTGAGAGTGCAGGTGAACAAGAGCAAAAACGATCAAACCCAAAGGAAGTCAAAATTCTTATTTTCAGTTATTTTGTTTCTTTTAAACAGTGAACAACAAACTGGACTTGATAGTTTATTATCCTCAGTATAGCTTCATGTTTACTTCCACTTAAAAATTCAGCGTGCACATGTAGTTGTCACTGGGCAAAAATAGCACAGCATAAGATTTTTGCACACACTAGTCATTACAAATTGGAGCGAACATTGTATTTGACCCTCCCCCCCAACATTATTTATGCCATGGACGAACAGCATTAAGCAAGGGATCCGAGGACTCCAGGTTGGAAACTCCTGACCTAGAGAATCAAGCTTGGTGTCAATGTTCCACAACAGCTTCTCTCCTGTTCCATCCACATTTACGCTTTCTGTTTATTTTCCCTTATCTGCATTTGTTTTATTCTCCTGAGCAGCTCCTATTGGTAGAAAGAGGCTCATTCTCAGGGTTAGGAAGCCATATAACTTTTCCAGTGAAGCTTTACACTGAAGCAATGTGTTAGAATCATCGACACAGGAGACCATATAGCTTTACGAGCTGTTTGCAAAAGCAATCTAGCCTGAATCATCCTGCAGATCTTTTCCCATAGCCTCGTAGTGTCTCTTCTTTGTCAAGCAATCATATACTTATTTATTTTTGCACATTTTATTCCATCCATCCTTTAACCTCAAATTTTATTAGGTTTTTTATTTATACGTACAGTCCTGTGCAAAATTCTTTAGCGACATACATTATATAGTTAGAGAGCCTAAGACTTTTGCACAGTACTGTAGTCATTTTATGTTTTGCACTGTACTGCTGCCACAAAAAAAAACAAATTTCATGACATATGTGAGTGATGATAAACCTGATTCTGATCTGGGTCCCTATTGTGGACTGAGAGTGGGTAGGGGGCAAGGAGAGGGGAATCATGGTTGAGAAAAGTGGGAGGGAGAGGGGAAGGAGTGGGAAGCACCAGAGGGACATTCTGTAATGATCAATAAACCAATTGTTCGGTATCAAAAAACCTTGCCTGGTGTCTCAGCACTGAGTGTGTCTGGTCCCCTGCCAATCCCACCCCTGACATTCCTCCTTTGCCACCTATCCCACGGCACTCCACCCTCACCATTCCCAAAATCCTTTGCCCCTGCCTGACTTACAAACTCACTCTCCACTCCAACAAATTCCTCTCAAGCCTCTTCGATGTAAAATTAAAAATTTCAATTTCTCCCATTCATTCATGTGACTGATGATTCCCAGCCCTGGAACTGTTTTATTAAATACAGTTTTTATATTACTGCACCCAAAACTAAGCCCAATATTTTAATGGTGACTGAACTGGATTTAATAGTTTCACATAATTTTTGACTAAAAATAGTGAAATATTAAAATATTTGCCCTTATTTATCCATTATTATGTCTTTTGAAAATGGGGGATACCTCCCTCTCCCTGGCCAGGGAGAGAGAGAACCTGTGGGTTGCTGAATGCAGGATAAATTGCAATAGTCTTTGGGGTAACTGTTAGCTCTGTGACTGTGGTAAACCATATATATATGTTGTAACTGGGTTCACTGTCTGGACACGCCCCTCTGCTGACTGCTCCTGTGGCTCCTTCCACAGAATCCTGTATAAAGGTGTTTCGCCTTGCCCCTCCACCTCAGTCCGGGACAGACACTCACCGTGGAGGTCGTATTGTACAGCGAATAAAATTGAAGCACCTTCAATAACTCCAAAAGACTGAGGTTTGGTAAAATACTGTAAGGCTTTTATTCGCTGTACAATACGGCCTCCACGGTGAGTGTCCGTCCCGGACTGAGAGGGAGGGCAAGGTGAAACACCTTTATACAGGACTCTGTGGGAGGAGCCACAGGAGCAGTCAGCAGAGGGGCGTATCCAGACAGTTAACCCAGTTACAACGTATATATATGGTTTACCACAGTGACTTTACTATCGCTTAGTGCTTGGTAGCGGGTGCGTTTTTTGTTTTGCCGGTGGGGGATTGTTGCTCACCACCGCTTATGCGCGGGAGTGGGGAGCTGGGGGGGGGGGTGGAATTTGGGGTTCTCACATTTAACTGTCATTCATTCTTTGAGGCACTTCTCTGTTTTCGTGGATGTTTTGCAAAGAAGAAACATTTCAGGATGTATGTTGTATGCATTTCTCTAACATTAAATTGAACCTTTGAATCTTTTAGTCTTTATTTCCAATCACACTTGGAGTGTTGTGTGCCACTCTGGACATCCAGCTGTAGTGAAAATGCCATTACGCTGAAAAGGATTCACAGGGATAGTACCGGGTCTAGAAATCTAGGGTTATAAGAAGAGGCAGCATAGGCTGGCGTTACTTTCCCTGCAGCGTGGGGGGGGCTAAGGACTGACTGAGCACATATATATAGCTAGGATTCCAAGGACTTTTGACCAGTACTGTATTTGTCAATGCAGAGGGGAGAGCGAGTTTATAAATCTGGTGGGAGCAAAGGGTGTTGGGAATGAGGAAAGTGGAGCGCCGCGAGAGGGGTGTGGGACTGCTGTCAGAGAAGGGATGCCAGGGATGGGGAGTGGCACGGGTGCAGACGCACCCAACCCTGAGGCACAGGGCAGGGTCATTTGATTTCAAACAATTGAATTATTGATCATTATACAGTAGAATGTCTACACAAAATATTCTGCAGATGCTGGGGTCAAAGCAACACTCACAACAAGCTGGAGGAACTCAGCAGGTCGGGCAGCATCCGTGGAAATGATCAGTCAACGTTTCGGGCCAAAACGTTGACTGATCGTTTCCATGGATGCTGCCCGACCTGCTGAGTTCCTTCAGCTTGTTGTGATTATTGCATTATAGAATGTCTCTCTGGTGCTTCCCACTCCTTCCCCCTCTCCCTTCCTCTTTTCCCAACCATGATTCTCCCCTTTCAGTCCCCTTCCCACTCTCAGTCCACAATAGAGACCCGTATCAGAATCAGGTTTATCATCACTCACATGTAATGAAGTTTGTTTCTTTTTTTTGTGGAATCTGTACAGTGTAAAACATAAAATTGCTGCAGTTCTGTGCAAAAGTCTTGGGCACTATAGCTGTATATATGTGTGTAAAACGTTTGCACTATGCTGTATAAAGCTTTATAAAATCATGAGGGGAATAGATAGGGTGAATAGTCACAGTGTTTTTCCCAGAATAGGGGGGAATAAAACTAAAGGACACCAAAGGGTATAGGTTTATAGTGGGAGGCTGTAAGACTTAAAGAGGATCTGAGGGGCACCCTATTCACACAGACAATGGTGGGAAAATAGACTGAGCTGCCATGGTAGAGTCAGGGACAATTGCAATATTCAAATTGTAACAGGCCATGCACATTTAGATATGCACACGGATAATAATGGTTAGAGGATTACGGGCCGAACACAGAACTAGCTGAAGTTGGCAACTTGGCCAGCATGGATGAGATGGGCTGAATGGCCTATTTCCATGCTGTACAACTCTGTAACTATGATTTAATGACTCTGTCTCATATAACTTACCTCAAATACCTAACAGACCTATTTAAATTAAAGAGCTTAAATTTGGACAATCATATCAATTCCAAGCTTAGTATGAAAATTGTATTGAGTTCCCGAGGGGATTATTTTCTACAAAATCTTTAGTTAACCCTATCCCATTCAATATTACCAGATGTAACATCACATATAACCTATGTAATTGCACATCCTCTCTACTATGCCTGCCTTTCCACAAAATAATCTGGTTCTTCCCATGTACAGGAGTCTGAAGACGTACACCTAACATTTTAGGGACAGATTTCTGAACAGCCCATAAACACTACCTCACGTTTTGCTCTCCTTTTGTACTCCTTATTTAATTTTTTATATACATTTCTTATTTGTAATTTATAGTATATTTTACATATTGCTCTGTACTGCTGCCATAAAACAAAAAAAAATTCATGCCATTCACCCCAGTCTGTCACGGGTAAAGCCCTCCCCACCATTGAGCACATCTACATGAAGCATAGTCGCAGGAAAGCATCAGGGACCCCCCCACCACCCAGGTCATACTCTCTTCTTGCTGCTGTCATCAGGAAGAAAATACAGAGCTTTGGTACTCACACCACCAGGTTCAGGAGCAGTTACTACCCCTCAACCATCAGGCTCTTGAACCAAAGTGGATAACTTCACTCAGCTTCACTTGCCCCATCATTGAAATGTTCCCTCAAGCAATGGACTAGAAAAGATCCTTCCCCTTGGAAGTTGGTCTCGCCGTCTTTGGCTGTTTGCAATCCACTCTATGCCTTCTTACAGCCATACAACAGTCTTGGATGCTGGGGATGACTGTCGCCAAAAGACTTATCTTGAGGGAATGGAAATCACCCTCTCCCCCTTCATTTCGGAGATGGATGGCTGACATGATCTCAATCATACAGATGGAGAGACTTAGGTTCTTGAGAACCACTTCAATTATAAATTTTTTGGCTATCTGGGATCCATTTCTTGCCTACCCCGATGAGGTGGGGGGCAGATGAATAATTTCCCCCCCAGCTGATTTTTCATGGCCTTCATTTGAGACTTAATGTTTAGCACTTTTGAGCACTTTGTGCAATAGGCATCCCTCTAATGTTATGTCCCTTTTTTTTCTTATTTTATTTTTACACATGTCTGAACTTATATGTTCTTGTTGATTTCATTGTTTTTTGAAAATTTTGAAAATAAAGTATTAAAAAAATTTTTTTTAAAGCAATGGACTTGCTCTCAAGGACTCCTCATTTCATGTTCTCGAAATTATTGCTTATTTAACTATTATCATTATTTTTTCTTTTTGTATTTGCAAAGTTGCTTGTCTTTTGCACACGAGTTGAACGCCCCAAGTTGGGCGGTCTTTCATTGATTCTATTATAATTATTATTCTATAGATTTATTGAGAATCCCCACAAGAAAATGAATCTCAGGGTTACATATGGTGACATATATATATGTATTTTGATAATAAATTTACTTTGAATTTTTATACTGTATGTCAGTGATAATAAACCTGATTTTGATCTAAAAGGAGAGTTGATGGTCATCTGAAAAAGAATTGGTTAGAGAGTCACAGACCAGAGCAGCACAGAAACAGGCCTTTCAGCCCA